>NW_027228793.1:0-327834 GCF_019399895.1 Cardiocondyla obscurior | reverse complement strand
ATGCCCACGTGACCATTTTTAGCGTCCTACTTTCCAGGGGCAAAGATATTGACGAAAAACGAAAGAAATTTTTTAAAATCTGACCACGTGACGTCGTGCGGTGACGTCAGAACATGCCCACGTGACCATTTTTAGCGTCCTACCCCCTCTAGGGGCAAAGATATTGACGAAAAACAAACAAAAAATTTTTTTAAATCTGACCACGTGACGTCGTGCGGTGACGTCAGCAGATGCCCACGTGACCATTTTTAGCGTTCCCACCTTCCAGAAGCGAAAATATTGACGAAAAACAAAAAAGAAATTTTGAAAATCTGACCACGTGACGTCGTGCGGTGACGTCAGCAGATGCCCACGTGACCATTTTTAGCGTCCTACCTTTCCAAAAGATATTGACAAAAACGAAAAAAATTTTTGAAAATCTGACCACGTGACGTGCGGTGACGTCAGCAGATGCCCACGTGACATTTTTAGCGTCCTACTTTCTCCAGGAGCAAAGATATTGACGAAAAACAAAAAAAAAATTTTTTGAAATTTGACCACGACGTCGTGCGGTGACGTCAGCAGATGCCCACGTGACCATTTTTAGCGTCCTACCTTTCCAGAGGCGGAGATATTGACGAAAACGAAAAATTTTTGAAAATCTGACCACGTGACGTCGTGCGGTGACGTCAGCAGATGCCCACGACCATTTTAGCGTCCTACCTCCAGGGCGAAGATATTGACGAAAAACGAAAAAAAAATTTTTGAAAATCTGATTACGTGACGTCGTGCGGTGACGTCAGCAGATGCCACGTGACCATTTTTAGCGTTCTACCCTTTCCAGGTGCGAAAATATTGACGAGAAACGAAAAAAAAATTTTTGAAAATCTGACCACGTGACGTCGTGCGGTGACGTCAGCAGATGCCCACGTGACCATTTTTAGCGTCCTACTTCCTCCAGAAACAAAGATATTGACGAAAAACAAAAAAAAAATTTTTGAAAATTTGACCACGTAACGTCGTGCGGTGACGTCAGCAGATGCCCACGTGACCATTTTTAGCGTCCTACCCTTTCCAGGGGCGAAAATATTGACGAAGAACAAAAAAGAAATTTTTGAAAATCTGACCACGTGACGTCGTGCGGTGACGTCAGAAGATGCCCACGTGACCATATTTAGCGTCCTACTTTCTCCAGGGGCGAAAATATTGACGAAAAACGAAAAAGAAATTTTTGAAAATCTGAACACGTGACGTCGTGCGGTGACGTCAGCAGATGCCCACGTGATCATTTTCAGCGTTCTATTTTTACCAGAAACAAAAATATTGACAAAAACAAAATAGAATTTTTGAAAATCTGGCAAAAAATCATTGTGCGGTGACATCAGCAGATGCTTACGTGACCATTTTCAGCGTTCTACCTTCATCAGAGGCAGAAATATTAACAAAAAACGAAAAAAGAATTTTTGAAAATCTGGCAAAGAATCATCGTGCGGTGACGTCAGCAGATTTCCACGTGTTTATTTTAAGCGTTCTACCCTCACCAAAAGCAGAGATATTGACAAAAAACAAAAAAAAAATATTTGAAAATCTAGCAACGAATCTTTGTGTGGTGACGTCAGCAGATGCCCACGTAACAATTTTCAGCGTTCTTCTTCCACCAGAAGCTAAGATATTGACAAAAAACGATAAAAAAATTTTTCAAAATCTGGCAACGTATCATTGTGCGGTGACGTCAGCAGATGTTCACGTGACCATTTTCAGCGTTCTACTTTCACCAGAAGCAGAGATATTGACAAAAAACAAAATAAAAAATTTTTGAAAATCTGACCACGTGACGTCGTGCGGTGACGTCAGCAAATGCCCACGTAACAATTTTCAGCTTTCTACTTTCACCAGAAACAGAAATATTGACAAAAAACAAAAATTAATTTTTTCAAAATCTGGCAACGTATCATTGTGCGGTGACGTCAGTTGATGCCCACGTGACTATTTTCAGCGTTCTGTTTTCACCAGAAACAGAAAAATTGACAAGAAACGAAAAAAAAATTTTTGAAAATCTGGCAACAAATCTTCGTGCGGTGACGTCAGCAGATGCCCACGTGACCATTTTTAGAGTTTTACCCCCTCCAGAAGCGAAGATATTGACGAAAAACGCAAAAGAAATTTTTGAAAATCTGACCACGTGACGTCGTGCGGTGACGTCAGCAGGTGCCCACGTTACCATTTTTAGCGTTTTACCCTTTTTAGGGGCGAAGATATTGACGAAAAACGAAAAAAAAATTTTTTTAAATTTGACCACGTGACGTCGTGCGGTGACGTCAGCAAATTTCCCACGTGACCATTTTTAGCGTTTTATTTTTATCAGACGCAAAGATAATGACAAAAAACGAAAGAAATTTTTTTGAAAATTTGGCAACGAATCATCGTGCGGTGACGTCAGCAGATGCCCACGTGACCATTTTTAGCGTCCTACCCCCTTTAGGAGCAAAGATTTTGACGAAAAACAAAAAAATTTTTAAATCTGACCACGTGACGTCGTGCGGTGACGTCAGAACATTCCCACATGACCATTTTTAGCGTTCTACTTTTTCCAGAAGCGAAAATATTGACGAAAAACAAAAAAGAAATTATTGAAAATCTGACCACGTGACGTCGTGCGGTGACGTTAGCAAATGCCCACGTGACCATTTTTTGCGTCCTACTCTCTCCAAAAGCAAAGATATTGACGAAAAACGAAAAAGAAATTTTTGAAAATCTGATCACGTGACGTGCGGTAACGTCAGCAGATGCCCACGTGACTAATTTTAGCGTCCTACCCTCTCCAGGGGCAAAGATATTGACGAAAAACAAAAAAAAAATTTTTGAAAATCTGACCACGTGACGTCGTGCGGTGACGTCAGCAGATGCCCACGTGACCATTTTAAGCGTCCTATTCCCTCCAGGGGCAAAGATATTGACAAAAACATAGATAAAATTTTTGAAAGTATGACCACTTGACGTCGTGCGGTGACGTCAGCAGATGCCTACGTGACCATTTTTGGCGTTTTACTCCCTCCAGGGGCGGAGATATTGTCGAAAAACAAAAAAAAAATTCTTGAAAATCTGACCACGTGACGTCGTGCGGTGACGTCAGCAGATGCCCACGTGACTATTTTTAACGTCCTACCTTCTCCAGGGGCAAAAATATTGACGAAAAACAAAAAAAAAATTTTTTTAAATTTGATTACGTGACGTCGTGCGGTGATGTCAGCAGATGCCCACGTGGTCATTTTCAGCGTTTCACTTTCACCAAGAACAATAATATTAACGAGAAACAAAAACGTTTTTGAAAATTTGACCACGTGACGTCGTGCGGTGACGTCAGCAGATGCCCACGTGACCATTTTAGGCGTCCTATCCCTTCCAGGGGCAAAGATATTGACAAAAACAAAAATAAAATTTTTGAAAATTTGACCATGTGACGTCGTGCGGTGACGTCAGCAGATGCCCACGTGACCATTTTTAGCGTCATACTTCCTCCAGGAACGGAAATATTAACGAAAAACAAAAACGTTTTTGAAAATTTGACCACGTGACGTCGTGCGGTGACGTCAGCAGATGCCCACGTGATTATTTATAACGTCTTACCCCCTCCAGGGGCGGAGATATTGACAAAAAACGAAAAAAATTTTTTTGAAAATTTGGCAACGAATCATCGTGCGGTGACGTCAGCAGATGCCCACGTGACCATTTTTAACGTCCTACCTCCTTTAGGAGCAAAGATTTTGACGAAAAACAAAAAAAAAATTTTTTTAAATCTGACCACGTGACGTCGTGCGGTGACGTCAGAACATGCTCACATGACCATTTTTAGCGTTCTACCTTCTCCAGAAGCGAAAATATTGACGATAAACAAAAAAGAAATTTTTGAAAATCTGACCACGTGACGTCGTGCGGTGACGTCAGCAGATGCCCACGTGATCATTTTAGCGTCCTACCCTTTCCAGGAGCGAAAATATTGACAAAAAACGAAAAAGAAACTTTTGAAAATCTGACCACGTGACGTCGTGCGGTGACGTCAGCAGATGCCCACGTGACCATTTTTAGCGTCCTATTCTTTCCAAAGGCGAAAAAATTGACGAAAAACAAAATAGAAATTTTTGAAAATCTGATCACGTGACGTCGTGCGGTGACGTCAGCAGATGCCCACTTGACCATTTTTAGCGTCCTACCCTTTCCAGAAACGAAGATATTGACGAAAAACGAAAAAAAAATTTTTGAAAATTTGACCACGTGACGTCATGCGGTGACGTCAGCAGATGCCCACGTGACCATTTTTAGCGTCCTACTTTCTCCAGGGGCGAAGATATTGACGAAAAACGAAAAAGAAATTTTTGAAAATCTGACCACGTGACGTCGTGCGGTGACGTCAGCAGATGCCCACGTGACCATTTTTAGCGTCCTACTTTCTCCAGGGGCGAAAATATTGACGAAAAACGAAAAAGAAATATTTGAAAATCTGAACACGTGACGTCGTGCGGTGACGTCAGCAGATGCCCACGTGATCATTTTCAGCGTTCTATTTTTACCAGAAACAAAAATATTGACAAAAAACAAAAATAGAATTTTTGAAAATCTGGCAAAAAATCATTGTGCGGTGACATCAGCAGATGCTTACGTGACCATTTTCAGCGTTCTACCTTCATCAGAGGCAGAAATATTAACAAAAAACGAAAAAAGAATTTTTGAAAATCTGGCAAAGAATCATCGTGCGGTGACGTCAGCAGATTTCCACGTGTTTATTTTAAGCGTTCTACCCTCACCAAAAGCAGAGATATTGACAAAAAACAAAAAAAAAATATTTGAAAATCTAGCAACAAATCTTCGTGTGGTGACGTCAGCAGATGCCCACGTAACAATTTTCAGCGTTCTTCCTCCACCAGAAGCTAAGATATTGACAAAAAACGATAAAAAATTTTTCAAAATCTGGCAACGTATCATTGTGCGGTGACGTCAGCAGATGTTCACGTGACCATTTTCAGCGTTCTACTTTCACCAGAAGCAGAGATATTGACAAAAAACAAAATAAAAAATTTTTGAAAATCTGACCACGTGACGTCGTGCGGTGACGTCAGCAAATGCCCACGTAACAATTTTCAGCTTTCTACTTTCACCAGAAACAGAAATATTGACAAAAAACAAAAATTAATTTTTTCAAAATCTGGCAACGTATCATTGTGCGGTGACGTCAGTTGATGCCCACGTGACTATTTTCAGCGTTCTGTTTTCACCAGAAACAGAAAAATTGACAAGAAACGAAAAAAAAATTTTTGAAAATCTGGCAACAAATCTTCGTGCGGTGACGTCAGCAGATGCCCACGTGACCATTTTTAGAGTTTTACTTCCTCCAGAAGCGAAGATATTGACGAAAAACGCAAAAGAAATTTTTGAAAATCTGACCACGTGACGTCGTGCGGTGACGTCAGCAGATGCCACGTGACCATTTTTAGCGTCCTATTCTTTCCAAAGGCGAAAAAATTGACGAAAAACAAAATAGAAATTTTTGAAAATCTGATCACGTGACGTCGTGCGGTGACGTCAGCAGATGCCCACGTGACCATTTTTAGCGTCCTACCCTTTCCAGGGGCGAAGATAATGACGAAAAACAAAAAAAAAATTTTTGAAAATCTGACCACGTGACGTCGTGCGGTGACGTCAGCAGATGCCCACGTGACCATTTTTAGCGTCCTACTTTCTCCAGGGGCGAAGATATTGACGAAAAACGAAAAAGAAATTTTTGAAAATCTGACCACGTGACGTCGTGCGGTGACGTCAGCAGATGCCCACGTGACCATTTTTAGCGTCCTACTTTCTCCAGGGGCGAAAATATTGACGAAAAACGAAAAAGAAATTTTTGAAAATCTGAACACGTGACGTCGTGCGGTGACGTCAGCAGATGCCCACGTGATCATTTTCAGCGTTCTATTTTACCAGAAACAAAATATTGACAAAAACAAAAATAGAATTTTTGAAAATCTGGCAAAAATCATTGTGCGGTGACGTCAGCAGATGCTTACGTGACCATTTTCAGCGTTCTACCTTTATCAGAGGCAGAAATATTAACAAAAACGAAAAAGAATTTTGAAAATCTGGCAAAGAATCATCGTGCGGTGACGTCAGCAGATTTCCACGTGTTTATTTTAAGCGTTCTACCCTCACCAAAAGCAGAGATATTGACAAAAAACAAAAAAAAAATATTTGAAAATCTAGCAACGAATCTTTGTGTGGTGACGTCAGCAGATGCCCACGTAACAATTTTCAGCTTTCTACTTTCACCAGAAACAGAAATATTGACAAAAAACAAAAATTAATTTTTTCAAAATCTGGCAACGTATCATTGTGCGGTGACGTCAGCAGATGCCCACGTGACTATTTTCAGCGTTCTGTTTTCACCAGAAACAGAAAATTGACAAAAACGAAAAGAAAATTTTTGAAAATCTGGCAACAAATCTTCGTGCGGTGACGTCAGCAGATGCCCACGTGACCATTTTTAGAGTTTTACCCCCTCCAGAAGCGAAGATATTGACGAAAAACGCAAAAGAAATTTTTGAAAATCTGACCACGTGACGTCGTGCGGTGACGTCAGCAGATGCCCACGTTACCATTTTTAGCGTTTTACCCTTTCTAGGGACGAAGATATTGACGAAAAACGAAAAAAAAATTTTTTTTAATTTGACCACGTGACGTCGTGCGGTGACGTCAGCAAATTTCCCACGTGACCATTTTTAGCGTTTTATTTTTATCAGACGCAAAGATAATGACAAAAAACGAAAGAAATTTTTTTGAAAATTTGGCAACGAATCATCGTGCGGTGACGTCAGCAGATGCCCACGTGACCATTTTTAGCGTCCTACCCCCTTTAGGAGCAAAGATTTTGACGAAAAACAAAAAAAAAATTTTTTTTAATCTGACCACGTGACGTCGTGCGGTGACGTCAGAACATTCCCACATGACCATTTTTAGCGTTCTACCTTTTCCAGAAGCGAAAATATTGACGAAAAACAAAAAAGAAATTTTTGAAAATCTGACCACGTGACGTCGTGCGGTGACGTTAGCAAATGCCCGCGTGACCATTTTTTGCGTCCTACTCTCTCCAAAAGCAAAGATATTGACAAAAAACGAAAAAGAAACTTTTGAAAATCTGACCACGTGACGTCGTGCGGTGACGTCAGCAGATGCCCACGTGACCATTTTTAGCGTCCTACTTTTTCCAGGGGCGAAAATATTGACGAAAAACGAAAAAGAAATTTTTGAAAATCTGACCACGTGACGTCGTGCGGTGACGTCAGCAGATACCCACGTGACCATTTTTAGCGTCCTACCTTTCCAAAGGCGAAAAATTGACGAAAAACAAAATGAAATTTTGAAAATCTGATCACGTGACGTCGTGCGGTGACGTCAGCAGATGCCCACTTGACCATTTTTAGCGTCCTACCCTTTCCAGGAACGAAGATATTGACGAAAAACGAAAAAAAAATTTTTGAAAATTTGATCACGTGACGTCGTGCGGTGACGTCAGCAGATGCCCACGTGACCATTTTTAGCGTTTTACTCTTTCCAGGGGCGAAAATATTGACGAAGAACGAAAAAGAAATTTTTGAAAATCTGACCACGTGACGTCGTGCGGTGACGTCAGCAAATGCCTACGTGACCATTTTTAGCGTTTTACCTTCTCCAGAGGCGAGATATTAACGAAAAACAAAAAAAAAGTTTTTGAAAATTTGACCACGTGACGTCGTGCGGTGACGTCAACAAATGCCCACGTGACCATTTTTAGCGTCCTACCCTTTCCAGGGGCGAAAATATTGACGAAAAACGAAAAAGAAATTTTTGAAAATCTGACCACGTGACGTCGTGCGGTGACGTCAGCAGATGCCCACGTGACCATTTTTAGCGTCCTACCCGTTCCAAAGGCGAAAAAATTGACGAAAAACAAAAATAAAATTTTTGAAAATCTGATCACGTGACGTCGTGCGGTGACGTCAGCAGATGCCAACTTGACCATTTTTAGCGTCCTTTCCCCTCCAAGGGCAAAAATATTGACGAAAAACAAAAAAAAAATTTTTGAAAATCTGACCACGTGACGTCGTGCGGTGACGTCAGCAGATGCCCACGTGACCATTTTTAGAGTTTTACCCCCTCCAGAAGCGAAGATATTGACGAAAAACGCAAAAGAAATTTTTGAAAATCTGACCACGTGACGTCGTGCGGTGACGTCAGCAGATGCCCACGTTACCATTTTTAGCGTTTTACCCTTTTTAGGGGCGAAGATATTGACGAAAAACGAAAAAAAAATTTTTTTAAATTTGACCACGTGACGTCGTGCGGTGACGTCAGCAAATTTCCCACGTGACCATTTTTAGCGTTTTATTTTTATCAGACGCAAAGATAATGACAAAAAACGAAAGAAATTTTTTTGAAAATTTGGCAACGAATCATCGTGCGGTGACGTCAGCAGATGCCCACGTGACCATTTTTAGCGTCCTACCCCTTTAGGAGCAAAGATTTGACGAAAAACAAAAAATTTTTTTAATCTGACCACGTGACGTCGTGCGGTGACGTCAGAACATTCCCACATGACCATTTTTAGCGTTCTACCTTTTCCAGAAGCGAAAATATTGACGAAAAACAAAAAAGAAATTTTTGAAAATCTGACCACGTGACGTCGTGCGGTGACGTCAGCAAATGCCCACGTGACCATTTTTTGCGTCCTACTCTCTCCAAAAGCAAAGATATTGACAAAAAACGAAAAAGAAACTTTTGAAAATCTGACCACGTGACGTCGTGCGGTGACGTCAGCAGATGCCCACGTGACCATTTTTAGCGTCCTACTTTTTCCAGGGGCGAAAATATTGACGAAAAACGAAAAAGAAATTTTTGAAAATCTGACCACGTGACGTCGTGCGGTGACGTCAGCAGATACCCACGTGACCATTTTTAGCGTCCTACCCTTTCCAAAGGCGAAAAAATTGACGAAAAACAAAAATGAAATTTTTGAAAATCTGATCACGTGACGTCGTGCGGTGACGTCAGCAGATGCCCACTTGACCATTTTTAGCGTCCTACCCTTTCCAGGAACGAAGATATTGACGAAAAACGAAAAAAAAATTTTTGAAAATTTGATCACGTGACGTCGTGCGGTGACGTCAGCAGATGCCCACGTGACCATTTTTAGCGTTTTACTCTTTCCAGGGGCGAAAATATTGACGAAGAACGAAAAAGAAATTTTTGAAAATCTGACCACGTGACGTCGTGCGGTGACGTCAGCAAATGCCTACGTGACCATTTTTAGCGTTTTACCTTCTCCAGGGGCGAAGATATTGACGAAAAACAAAAAAAAAATTTTTGAAAATTTGACCACGTGACGTCGTGCGGTGACGTCAGCAGATGCCCACGTGACCATTTTTAGCGTCCTTTCTTTTCCAAGGGCAAAAATATTGACGAAAAACAAAAAAAAAATTTTTGAAAATCTGACCACGTGACGTCGTGCGGTGACGTCAGCAAATGCCTACGTGACCATTTTTTGCGTCCCACTCTCTCCAGAAGCGAAGATATTGACGAAAAACGAAAAAGAAATTTTTGAAAATCTGACCACGTGACGTCGTGCGGTGACGTCAGCAGATGCCCACGTGACCATTTTTAGCGTCCTACTCTTTCCAGGGGCGAAAATATTGACGAAAAACGAAAGAAAAATTTTTGAAAATCTGACCACGTGACGTCGTGCGGTGACGTCAGCAGATGCCCACGTGACCATTTTTAGCGTCCTACTTCCTCCAGAAACGAAGATATTGACAAAAAACGAAAAAGAAACTTTTGAAAATCTGACCACGTGACGTCGTGCGGTGACGTCAGCAGATGCCCACGTGACCATTTTTAGCGTCCTACCCTTTCCAAGGGCGAAAATATTGACGAAAAACGAAAAAGAAATTTTTGAAAATCTGACCACGTGACGTCGTGCGGTGACGTCAGCAGATGCCCACGTGACCATTTTTAGCGTTTTATCCTTTCTAGGGGCGAAGATATTGACGAAAAACGAAAAAAAAATTTTTGAAAATTTGACCACGTGACGTCGTGCGGTGACGTCAGCAAATGCCCACGTGACCATTTTTAGCGTCCTACTTTTTCCAGGGGCGAAAATATTGACGAAAAACGAAAAAGAAATTTTTGAAAATCTGAACACGTGACGTCGTGCGGTGACGTCAGCAGATGCCCACGTGACCATTTTCAGCGTTCTATTTTTACCAGAAACAAAAATATTGACAAAAAACAAAAAAAGAATTTTTGAAAATTTGGCAACGTATCATTGTGCGGTGACGTCAGCAGATGTTCACGTGACCATTTTCAGCGTTCTACTTTCACCAGAAGCAGAGATATTGACAAAAAACAAAAAAAAAATTTTTGAAAATCTGACCACGTGACGTCGTGCGGTGACGTCAGAACATGCCCACGTGACCATTTTTGGCGTCCTATCTCCTCCAGGGGCGGAGATATTGACGAAAAACAAAAAAAAAATTTTTGAAAATCTGATTACGTGACGTCGTGCGGTGACGTCAGCAGATGCCACGTGACCATTTTTAGCGTTCTACCCTTTCCAGGTGCGAAAATATTGACGAGAAACGAAAAAAAAATTTTTGAAAATCTGACCACGTGACGTCGTGCGGTGACGTCAGCAGATGCCCACGTGACCATTTTAGGCGTCCTATCCCCTCCAGGGGCAAAGATATTGACAAAAACATAAATAAAATTTTTGAAAGTATGACCACTTGACGTCGTGCGGTGACGTCAGCAGATGCCTACGTGACCATTTTTGGCGTTTTACCCTTTTCAGAGGCGAAGATATTGACAAAAAACGAAAAAAAAATTTTTGAAAATCTGATTACGTGACGTCGTGCGGTGACGTCAGCAGATGCCACGTGACCATTTTTAGCGTCCTACCCTTTCCAGGTGCGAAAATATTGACGAGAAACGAAAAAAAAATTTTTGAAAATTTGACCACGTGACGTCGTGCGGTGACGTCAGCAGATGCCCACGTGACCATTTTAGGCGTTCTATCCCCTCCAGGGGCAAAGAAATTGACAAAAACAAAAATAAAATTTTTGAAAATTTGACCATGTGACGTCGTGCGGTGACGTCAGCAGATGCCCACGTGACCATTTTCAACGTTCCATCTTCACCAAGAACGGAAATATTGACAAAAAACAAAAAAAAAATTTTTGAAGTTTTAACAACGTAGCATCGTGCGGTGACGTCAGCAGATGCCCACGTGACTGTTTTCAGCGTTCCATTTTTACCAAGAACGAAAATGTTGACAAAAAACGAAAAAAAAATTTTTGAAATTTTAACAACGTAGCATCGTGCGGTGACGTCAGCAGATGCCCACGTGACAATTTTCAGCGTTCCACCTTCACCAAAAACGGAATTATTGACAAAAAAAAATTTTTGAAGTTTTAACAACGTAGCATCGTGCGGTGACGTCAGCAGATGCCCACGTGACAATTTTCAGCGTTCCACCTTCACCAAAAACGGAATTATTGACAAAAAAAAATTTTTGAAGTTTTAACAACGTAGCATCGTGCGGTGACGTCAGCAGATGCCCACGTGACCATTTTCAGCGTTCCATCTTCACCAAGAACAAAAATATTGACAAATAACGAAAAATTTTTGAAATTTTAACAACGTAGCATCGTGCGGTGACGTCAGCAGATGCCCACGTGACCATTTTCAGCGTTCCATCTTCACCAAGAACGGAAATATTGACAAAAACAAAAAAATTTTTGAAATTTTAACAACGTAGCATCGTGCGGTGACGTCAGCAGATGCCCACGTGACTATTTTCAGCGTTCCACCTTCACCAAGAACGGAAATATTGACAAAAACAAAAAAATTTTTGAAATTTTAACAACGTAGCATCGTGCGGTGACGTCAGCAGATGCCCACGTGACTATTTTTAGCGTTCTACTTCCTCCAAAAACAAAGATATTGACAAGAAACAAAAAAAAAATTTTTGAAATTTTAACAACGTAGCATCGTGCGGTGACGTCAGCAGATGCCCACGTGACCATTTCAGCGTTCCACCTTCACCAAAAACAAAATATTGACAAAAAACAAAAAAATTTTTGAAGTTTTAACAACGTAACATCGTGCGGTGACGTCAGCAGATGCCCACGTGACTGTTTTCAGCGTTCCATTTTTACCAAGAACAAAAATATTGACAAAAAACAAAAAAAAAATTTTTGAAATTTTAACAACGTAGCATCGTGCGGTGACGTCAGCAGATGCCCACGTGACCATTTTCAGCGTTCCACCTTCACCAAAAACGGAAATATTGACAAAAACAAAAAAATTTTGAAATTTTAACAACGTAGCATCGTGCGGTGACGTCAGCAGATGCCCACGTGACCATTTTCAGCGTTCCACTTTACCAAGAACGGAATTATTAACAAAAAAAAATTTTTGAAATTTTAACAACGTAGCATCGTGCGGTGACGTCAGCAAATGCCCACGTGACCATTTTTAGCGTTCTACTTCTCCAGAAACAAAATATTGACAAAAAACAAAAAAATTTTGAAATTTTAACAACGTAGCATCGTGCGGTGACGTCAGCAGATGCCCACGTGATTATTTTCAGCGTTCCACCTTCACCAAAAACGGAAATATTGACAAAACAAAAAAATTTTTGAAGTTTTAACAACGTAGCATCGTGCGGTGACGTCAGCAAATGCCCACGTGACTATTTTTAGCGTTCTACTTCTCCAGAAACGGAGATATTGACAAAAAACAAAAAAAATTTTTGAAATTTTAACAACGTAGCATCGTGCGGTGACGTCAGCAGATGCCCACGTGACCATTTCCACCTTCACCAAGAACAAAATATTGACAAAAAACAAAAAAATTTTTTAAGTTTTAACAACGTAGCATCGTGCGGTGACGTCAGCAGATGCCCACGTGACCATTTTCAGCGTTTCATTTTTACCAAGAACAGAAATATTGACAAAAACAAAAAAATTTTTAAAATTTTAACAACGTAGCATCGTGCGGTGACGTCAGCAGATGCCCACGTGACCATTTTCAGCGTTCCACCTTCACCAAAAACGGAAATATTGACAAAAAACAAAAAAAAAATTTTTGAAGTTTTAACAACGTAGCATCGTGCGGTGACGTCAGCAGATGCCCACGTGACCATTTTCAGCGTTCCATCTTCACCAAGAACGGAAATATTGACAAAAAACAAAAAAATTTTTGAAATTTTAACAACGTTGCATCGTGCGGTGACGTCAGCAGATGCACACGTGACCATTTTTAGCGTTCCACTTTCACCAAGAACGGAAAAATTGACAAAAACGAAAAAAATTTTTGAAATTTTAACAACGTAGCATCGTGCGGTGACGTCAGCAGATGCCCACGTGACCATTTTCAGCGTTCCACCTTCACCAAAAACGGAAATATTGACAAAAACGAAAAAAATTTTGAAATTTTAACAACGTAGCATCGTGCGGTGACGTCAGCAGATGCCCACGTGACCATTTTCAGCGTTCCACTTTACCAAGAACGGAATTATTGACAAAAAAAAATTTTTGAAGTTTTAACAACGTAGCATCGTGCGGTGACGTCAGCAAATGCCCACTTGACCATTTCCAGCGTTCCACTTTCACCAAGAACAAAATTATTGACAAAAACAAAAAAATTTTTGAAGTTTTAACAACGTAGCATCGTGCGGTGACGTCAGCAGATGCCCACGTGGTCATTTTCAGCGTTTCACTTTCACCAAGAACGGAAATATTGACAAAAACAAAAAAAAATTTTTAAAGTTTTAACAACGTAGCATCGTGCGGTGACGTCAGCAGATGCCCACGTGACCATTTTCAGCGTTCCACCTTCACCAAGAACGGAATTATTGACAAAAAAAAATTTTTGAAGTTTTAACAACGTAGCATCGTGCGGTGACGTCAGCAGATGCCCACGTGACCATTTTCAGCGTTCCACCTTCACCAAAAACGAAATTATTGACAAAAAAAAATTTTTAAAGTTTTAACAACGTAGCATCGTGCGGTGACGTCAGCAGATGCCCACGTGACCATTTTTAGCGTTCCACCTTCACCAAGAACGGAAATATTGACAAAAAACAAAAAATAAATTTTTGAAATTTTAACAACGTAGCATCGTGCGGTGACGTCAGCAGATGCCCACGTGACTATTTTTAGCGTTCTACTTCTTTCAGAAGCGAAAATATTGACAAAAAACAAAAAAAAGTTTTTAAAGTTTTAACAACGTAGCATCGTGCGGTGACGTCGGCAGATTCCCACGTGATTATTTTCAGCGTTCCACCTTCACCAAGAACGGAAATATTGACAAAAAACAAAAAAAATATTTAAAGTTTTAACAACGTAGCATCGTGCGGTGACGTCAGCAGATGCCCACGTGATTATTTTTAGCGTTCCACCTTCACCAAGAACGGAATATTGACAAAAACAAAAAAAATTTTGAAGTTTTAACAACGTAGCATCGTGCGGTGACGTCAGCAGATGCCCACGTGACCATTTTCAGCGTTCCATCTTCACCAAGAACGAAATTATTGACAAAAACGAAAAAAAATTTTGAAATTTTAACAACGTAGCATCGTGCGGTGACGTCAGCAGATGCCCACGTGAACATTTTCAGCGTTCCATCTTCACCAAGAACAGAAATATTGACAAAAACAAAAAAATTTTTGAAGTTTTAACATCGTAGCATCGTGCGGTGACGTCAGCAGATGCACACGTAACCATTTTTGGCGTTCCACCTTCACCAAGAACGGAAAAATTGACAAAAAACGAAAAAAAAATTTTTGAAGTTTTAACAACGTAGCATCGTGCGGTGACGTCAGCAAATGCCCACGTGACCATTTCCAGCGTTCCACCTTCACCAAGAACAAAATTATTGACAAAAACGAAAAAAATTTTTGAAATTTTAACAACGTAGCATCGTGCGGTGACGTCAGCAGATGCCCACGTGACTGTTTTCAGCGTTCCATTTTTACCAAGAACGAAAATGTTGACAAAAAACAAAAAAAAAATTTTTAAAATTTTAACAACGTAGCATCGTGCGGTGACGTCAGCAGATGCCCACGTGACAATTTTCAGCGTTCCACCTTCACCAAAAACGGAATTATTGACAAAAAAAAATTTTTGAAGTTTTAACAACGTAGCATCGTGCGGTGACGTCAGCAAATGCCCACGTGACCATTTTCAGCGTTCCACTTTCACCAAAACGGAATTATTGACAAAAACAAAAAAAAATTTTTGAAGTTTTAACAACGTAACATCGTGCGGTGACGTCAGCAGATGCCCACGTGACCATTTTCAGCGTTCCATCTTCACCAAGAACGAAAATGTTGACAAATAACGAAAAAAAAATTTTTGAAATTTTAACAACGTAACATCGTGCGGTGACGTCAGCAGATGCCCACGTGACTGTTTTCAGCGTTTTATTTTTACCAAGAACAAAAATATTGACAAAAAACAAAAAAAAATTTTTGAAATTTTAACAACGTAGCATCGTGCGGTGACGTCAGCAGATGCCCACGTGACTATTTTTAGCGTTCTACTTTCTCCAGAAACGAAGATATTGACAAAAAACAAAAAAAAAATTTTTGAAATTTTAACAACGTAGCATCGTGCGGTGACGTCAGCAGATGCTCACGTGACCATTTTCAGCGTTCCACCTTCACCAAAAACGGAAATATTGACAAATAACGAAAAAAATTTTGAAATTTTAACAACGTAGCATCGTGCGGTGACGTCAGCAGATGCCCACGTACCATTTTAAGCGTTCCACTTCTACCAAGAACGGAATTATTGACAAAAAAATTTTTTAAGTTTTAACATCGTAGCATCGTGCGGTGACGTCAGCAGATGCACACGTGACCATTTTGGCGTTCCACCTTCACCAAGAACGGAAAATTGACAAAAACGAAAAAAATTTTGAAGTTTTAACAACGTAGCATCGTGCGGTGACGTCAGCAAATGCCCACGTGACCATTTTCAGCGTTCCACCTTCACCAAGAACAAAATTATTGACAAAAACGAAAAAAATTTTTGAAATTTTAACAACGTAGCATCGTGCGGTGACGTCAGCAGATGTTCACGTGACTGTTTTCAGCGTTCCATTTTACCAAGAACGAAAATATTGACAAAAAACAAAAAAAAATTTTTGAAATTTTAACAACGTAGCATCGTGCGGTGACGTCAGCAGATGCCCACGTGACAATTTTCAGCGTTCCACCTTCACCAAAAACGGAATTATTGACAAAAAAAAATTTTTGAAGTTTTAACAACGTAGCATCGTGCGGTGACGTCAGCAAATGCCCACGTGACCATTTTCAGCGTTCCACCTTCACCAAAAACGGAATTATTGACAAAAAAAAATTTTTGAAGTTTTAACAACGTAGCATCGTGCGGTGACGTCAGCAGATGCCCACGTGACCATTTTCAGCGTTCCACTTTCACCAAGAACAAAATTATTGACAAAAAACAAAAAAATTTTGAAGTTTTAACAACGTAGCATCGTGCGGTGACGTCAGCAGATGCCCACGTGTCATTTTCAGCGTTCACTTTCACCAAGAACGGAAATATTGACAAAAAACAAAAAAATTTTTAAAGTTTTAACAACGTAGCATCGTGCGGTGACGTCAGCAAATGCCCACGTTACCATTTTCAGCGTTCCACCTTCACCAAGAACGGAATTATTGACAAAAAAAAATTTTTGAAGTTTTAACAACGTAGCATCGTGCCGTGACGTCAGCAGATGCCCACGTGACCATTTTCAGCGTTCCATTTTCACCAAGAACTGAAATATTGACAAAAACAAAAAAATTTTTGAAGTTTTAACAACGTAGCATCGTGCGGTGACGTCAGCAGATGCCCACGTGACCATTTTCAGCGTTCCACCTTCACCAAAACGAAATTATTGACAAAAAAAATTTTTAAAGTTTTAACAACGTAGCATCGTGCGGTGACGTCAGCAGATGCCCACGTGACCATTTTCAACGTTCCATTTTCACCAAGAACTGAAATATTGACAAAAAACAAAAAAAAAATTTTTGAAGTTTTAACAACGTAGCATCGTGCGGTGACGTCAGCAGATGCCCACGTGACCATTTTCAGCGTTCCATCTTCACCAAAAACGGAATTATTGACAAAAAAAAATTTTTGAAGTTTTAACAACGTAGCATCGTGCGGTGACGTCAGCAAATGCCCACGTGACCATTTACAGCGTTTCACCTTCACCAAGAACGGAATTATTGACAAAAAACGAAAAAAAAAATTTTGAAATTTTAACAACGTAGCATCGTGCGGTGACGTCAGCAGATGCCCACGTGACTATTTTTAGCGTTCTACTTCTTTCAGAAGCGAAAATATTGACAAAAGACAAAAAAAACTTCTTAAAGTTTTAACAACGTAGCATCGTGCGGTGACGTCGGCAGATGCCCACGTGATTATTTTCAGCGTTCCACCTTCACCAAAAACGGAAATATTGACAAAAAACGAAAAAAAAATTTTTGAAGTTTTAACAACGTAGCATCGTGCGGTGACGTCAGCAGATGCCCACGTGACTATTTTTAGCGTTCTACTTCCTCCAGAAACAAAGATATTGACAAAAAACAAAAAAATTTTTGAAATTTTAACAACGTAGCATCGTGCGGTGACGTCAGCAGATGCCCACTTGACCATTTTCAGCGTTCCACCTTCACCAAGAACAAAATTATTGACAAAAAACTAAAAAAATTTTTTAAGTTTTAACAACGTAGCATCGTGCGGTGACGTCAGCAGATGCCCACGTGACTGTTTTCAGCGTTTCATTTTTACCAAGAACAAAAATATTGACAAAAAAAAAAAAAATTTTTGAAATTTTAACAACGTAGCATCGTGCGGTGACGTCAGCAGATGCCCACGTGACCATTTTCAGCGTTCCACCTTCACCAAAAACGGAAATATTGACAAAAAACTAAAAAAAAATTTTTGAAGTTTTAACAACGTAGCATCGTGCGGTGACGTCAGCAGATGCCCACGTGACCATTTTCAGCGTTCCATCTTCACCAAGAACAAAAATATTGACAAATAACAAAAAAATTTTTGAAATTTTAACAACGTAGCATCGTGCGGTGACGTCAGCAGATGCCCACGTGACCATTTTCAGCGTTCCATCTTCACCAAGAACGGAAATATTGACAAAAAACAAAAAAAAATTTTTGAAATTTTAACAACGTAGCATCGTGCGGTGACGTCAGCAGATGCACACGTGACCATTTTCAGCGTTCC
This sequence comes from Cardiocondyla obscurior, assembly GCF_019399895.1. Lineage (NCBI taxonomy): Eukaryota > Metazoa > Arthropoda > Insecta > Hymenoptera > Formicidae > Cardiocondyla > Cardiocondyla obscurior. The sequence goes on along the minus strand of NW_027228793.1, from coordinate 309,520 downwards.
GTCTTCACCAAGAACGAAAATAATGACAAATAACGAAAAAAAAATTTTTGAAATTTTAACAACGTAGCATCGTGCGGTGACGTCAGCAAATGCCCACGTGATTATTTCCAGCGTTCCACCTTCACCAAGAACGGAATTATTAACAAAAAACGAAAAATAGATTTTTGAAATTTTAACAACGTAGCATCGTGCGGTGACGTCAGCAGATGCCCACGTGACCATTTTCAGCGTTCCACCTTCACCAAAAACGGAAATATTGACAAATAACGAAAAAAAAATTTTGAAATTTTAACAACGTAGCATCGTGCGGTAGCGTCAGCAGATGCCCACGTTACCATTTTAAGCGTTCCACTTTTACCAAGAACGGAATTATTAACAAAAAAAAATTTTTGAAGTTTTAACATCGTAGCATCGTGCGGTGACGTCAGCAAACGCCCACGTGACTATTTTTAGCGTTCTACTTCCTCCAGAAACAAAGATATTGACAAGAAACAAAAAAAAAATTTTTGAAATTTTAACAACGTAGCATCGTGCGGTGACGTCAGCAGATGCCCACGTGATTATTTTCAGCGTTCCACCTTCACCAAAAACGGAAATATTGACAAAAAACGAAAAAAAAATTTTTGAAGTTTTAACAACGTAGCATCGTGCAATGACGTCAGCAAACGCCCACGTGACTATTTTTAGCGTTCTACTTCCTCCAGAAACAAAGATATTGACAAGAAACAAAAAAAATTTTTGAAAATTTAACAACGTAGCATCGTGCGGTGACGTCAGCAGATGCCCACTTGACCATTTCCAGCGTTCCACCTTCACCAAAAACAAAATTATTGACAAAAAACTAAAAAAAAATTTTTCAAGTTTTAACAACGTAACATCGTGCGGTGACGTCAGCAGATGCCCACGTGACTGTTTTCAGCGTTCCATTTTTACCAAGAACAAAAATATTGACAAAAAACAAAAAAAAAATTTTTGAAATTTTAACAACGTAGCATCGTGCGGTGACGTCAGCAGATGCCCACGTGACCATTTTCAGCGTTCCACCTTCACCAAAAACGGAAATATTGACAAATAACGAAAAAAAAATTTTGAAATTTTAACAACGTAGCATCGTGCGGTAGCGTCAGCAGATGCCCACGTTACCATTTTAAGCGTTCCACTTTTACCAAGAACGGAATTATTAACAAAAAAATTTTTGAAGTTTTAACATCGTAGCATTGTGCGGTGACGTCAGCAAATGCCCACGTGACTATTTTTAGCGTTCTACTTCCTCCAGAAACAAAGATATTGACAAAAACAAAAAAATTTTTGAAATTTTAACAACGTAGCATCGTGCGGTGACGTCAGCAGATGCCCACGTGATTATTTTCAGCGTTCCACCTTCACCAAAACGGAAATATTGACAAAAAACAAAAAAATTTTTGAAGTTTTAACAACGTAGCATCGTGCAATGACGTCAGCAAACGCCCACGTGACTATTTTTAGCGTTCTACTTCCTCCAGAAACAAAGATATTGACAAGAAACAAAAAAAAAATTTTTGAAATTTTAACAACGTAGCATCGTGCGGTGACGTCATCAGATGCCCACTTGACCATTTCCACCTTCACCAAGAACAAAATTATTGACAAAAAACTAAAAAAAAATTTTTTAAGTTTTAACAACGTAACATCGTGCGGTGACGTCAGCAGATGCCCACGTGACCATTTTCAGCGTTCCACCTTCACCAAAAACGGAAATATTGACAAAAACAAAAAAAAATTTTTGAAGTTTTAACAACTTAGCATCGTGCGGTGACGTCAGCAGATGCCCACGTGACCATTTTCAGCGTTCCATCTTCACCAAGAACAAAAATGTTGACAAAAACAAAAAAATTTTTGAAATTTTAACAACGTAGCATCGTGCGGTGACGTCAGCAGATGCCCACGTGACCATTTTCAGCGTTCCATCTTCACCAAGAACGGAAATATTGACAAAAAACAAAAAAAAATTTTTGAAATTTTAACAACGTAGCATCGTGCGGTGACGTCAGCAGATGCCCACGTGACCATTTTCAGCGTTCCGTCTTCACCAAGAACGAAAATATTGACAAAAAACGAAAAAAATTTTTGAAATTTTAACAACGTAGCATCGTGCGGTGACGTCAGCAAATGCCCACGTGATTATTTCCAGCGTTCCACCTTCACCAAGAACGGAATTATTGACAAAAACGAAAAATAATTTTTGAAATTTTAACAACGTAGCATCGTGCGGTGACGTCAGCAGATGCCCACGTGACCATTTTCAGCGTTCCACCTTCACCAAAAACGGAAATATTGACAAATAACGAAAAAAAAAATTTTGAAATTTTAACAACGTAGCATCGTGCGGTAGCGTCAGCAGATGCCCACGTTACCATTTTAAGCGTTCCACTTTTACCAAGAACGGAATTATTAACAAAAAAAAATTTTTGAAGTTTTAACATCGTAGCATCGTGCGGTGACGTCAGCAAACGCCCACGTGACTATTTTTAGCGTTCTACTTCCTCCAGAAACAAAGATATTGACAAGAAACAAAAAAAAAATTTTTGAAATTTTAACAACGTAGCATCGTGCGGTGACGTCGGCAGATGCCCACGTGATTATTTTCAGCGTTCCACCTTCACCAAAAACGGAAATATTGACAAAAGAACAAAAAAAAATTTTTGAAGTTTTAACAACGTAGCATCGTGCAATGACGTCAGCAAACGCCCACGTGACTATTTTTAGCGTTCTACTTCCTCCAGAAACAAAGATATTGACAAGAAACAAAAAAATTTTTTAAAATTTAACAACGTAGCATCGTGCGGTGACGTCAGCAGATGCCCACTTGACCATTTCCAGCGTTCCACCTTCACCAAAAACAAAATTATTGACAAAAAACTAAAAAAAAATTTTTCAAGTTTTAACAACGTAACATCGTGCGGTGACGTCAGCAGATGCCCACGTGACTGTTTTCAGCGTTCCATTTTTACCAAGAACAAAAATATTGACAAAAAACAAAAAAAAAATTTTTGAAATTTTAACAACGTAGCATCGTGCGGTGACGTCAGCAGATGCCCACGTGACCATTTTCAGCGTTCCACCTTCACCAAAAACGGAAATATTGACAAATAACGAAAAAAAAAATTTTGAAATTTTAACAACGTAGCATCGTGCGGTAGCGTCAGCAGATGCCCACGTTACCATTTTAAGCGTTCCACTTTTACCAAGAACGGAATTATTAACAAAAAAAAATTTTTGAAGTTTTAACATCGTAGCATTGTGCGGTGACGTCAGCAAACGCCCACGTGACTATTTTTAGCGTTCTACTTCCTCCAGAAACAAAGATATTGACAAGAAACAAAAAAAAAATTTTTGAAATTTTAACAACGTAGCATCGTGCGGTGACGTCGGCAGATGCCCACGTGATTATTTTCAGCGTTCCACCTTCACCAAAAACGGAAATATTGACAAAAAACGAAAAAAAAATTTTTGAAGTTTTAACAACGTAGCATCGTGCAATGACGTCAGCAAACGCCCACGTGACTATTTTTAGCGTTCTACTTCCTCCAGAAACAAAGATATTGACAAGAAACAAAAAAAAATTTTTGAAATTTTAACAACGTAGCATCGTGCGGTGACGTCATCAGATGCCCACTTGACCATTTCCACCTTCACCAAGAACAAAATATTGACAAAAAACTAAAAAAATTTTTTAAGTTTTAACAACGTAACATCGTGCGGTGACGTCAGCAGATGCCCACGTGACTGTTTTCAGCGTTTCATTTTTACCAAAAACAAAAATATTGACAAAAAACAAAAAAAAAATTTTTAAAATTTTAACAACGTAGCATCGTGCGGTGACGTCAGCAGATGCCCACGTGACCATTTTCAGCGTTCCACCTTCACCAAAAACGGAAATATTGACAAAAAACAAAAAAAAAATTTTTGAAGTTTTAACAACGTAGCATCGTGCGGTGACGTCAGCAGATGCCCACGTGACCATTTTCAGCGTTCCATCTTCACCAAGAACAAAAATGTTGACAAATAACAAAAAAAAAATTTTTGAAATTTTAACAACGTAGCATCGTGCGGTGACGTCAGCAGATGCCCACGTGACCATTTTCAGCGTTCCATCTTCACCAAGAACGGAAATATTGACAAAAAACAAAAAAAAAAATTTTTGAAATTTTAACATCGTTGCATCGTGCGGTGACGTCAGCAGATGCACACGTAACCATTTTTGGCGTTCCACTTTCACCAAGAACGGAAAAATTGACAAAAAACGAAAAAAAAATTTTTGAAATTTTAACAACGTAGCATCGTGCGGTGACGTCAGCAGATGCCCACGTGACCATTTTCAGCGTTCCACCTTCACCAAAAACGGAAATATTGACAAATAACGAAAAAAAAAATTTTGAAATTTTAACAACGTAGCATCGTGCGGTGACGTCAGCAGATGCCCACGTTACCATTTTAAGCGTTCCACTTTTACCAAGAACGGAATTATTGACAAAAAAAAATTTTTGAAGTTTTAACAACGTAGCATCGTGCGGTGACGTCAGCAAATGCCCACTTGACCATTTCCAGCGTTCCACTTTCACCAAGAACAAAATTATTGACAAAAAACAAAAAAAAAATTTTTGAAGTTTTAACAACGTAGCATCGTGCGGTGACGTCAGCAGATGCCCACGTGGTCATTTTCAGCGTTTCACTTTCACCAAGAACGGAAATATTGACAAAAACAAAAAAATTTTTAAAGTTTTAACAACGTAGCATCGTGTGATGACGTCAGCAGATGCCCACGTTACCATTTTCAGCGTTCCACCTTCACCAAGAACGGAATTATTGACAAAAAAAAATTTTTGAAGTTTTAACAACGTAGCATCGTGCCGTGACGTCAGCAGATGCCCACGTGACCATTTTCAGCGTTCCACCTTCACCAAAAACGAAATTATTGACAAAAAAAAATTTTTAAAGTTTTAACAACGTAGCATCGTGCGGTGACGTCAGCAGATGTTCACGTGACCATTTTTAGCGTTCCACCTTCACCAAGAACGGAAATATTGACAAAAAACAAAAAATAAATTTTTGAAATTTTAACAACGTAGCATCGTGCGGTGACGTCAGCAGATGCCCACGTGACTATTTTTAGCGTTCTACTTCTTTCAGAAGCGAAAATATTGACAAAAAACAAAAAAAAGTTTTTAAAGTTTTAACAACGTAGCATCGTGCGGTGACGTCGGCAGATTCCCACGTGATTATTTTCAGCGTTCCACCTTCACCAAGAACGGAAATATTGACAAAAAACAAAAAAAAATATTTAAAGTTTTAACAACGTAGCATCGTGCGGTGACGTCAGCAGATGCTTACGTGATTATTTTTAGCGTTCCACCTTCACCAAGAACGGAATAATTGACAAAAAACAAAAAAAAAAATTTTTGAAGTTTTAACAACGTAGCATCGTGCGGTGACGTCAGCAGATGCCCACGTGACCATTTTCAGCGTTCCATCTTCACCAAGAACGAAATTGTTGACAATTAACGAAAAAAAAATTTTTGAAATTTTAACAACGTAGCATCGTGCGGTGACGTCAGCAGATGCCCACGTGAACATTTTCAGCGTTCCATCTTCACCAAGAACAGAAATATTGACAAAAAACAAAAAAAAAAATTTTTGAAGTTTTAACATCGTAGCATCGTGCGGTGACGTCAGCAGATGCACACGTAACCATTTTTGGCGTTCCACCTTCACCAAGAACGGAAAAATTGACAAAAAACGAAAAAAAAATTTTTGAAGTTTTAACAACGTAGCATCGTGCGGTGACGTCAGCAAATGCCCACGTGACCATTTCCAGCGTTCCACCTTCACCAAGAACAAAATTATTGACAAAAAACGAAAAAAAATTTTTTGAAATTTTAACAACGTAGCATCGTGCGGTGACGTCAGCAGATGTTCACGTGACTGTTTTCAGCGTTCCATTTTTACCAAGAACGAAAATGTTGACAAAAAACAAAAAAAAAATTTTTGAAATTTTAACAACGTAGCATCGTGCGGTGACGTCAGCAGATGCCCACGTGACAATTTTCAGCGTTCCACCTTCACCAAAAACGGAATTATTGACAAAAAAAAATTTTTGAAGTTTTAACAACGTAGCATCGTGCGGTGACGTCAGCAAATGCCCACGTGACCATTTTCAGCGTTCCACCTTCACCAAAAACGGAATTATTTACAAAAAACAAAAAAAAATTTTTTGAAGTTTTAACAACGTAGCATCGTGCGGTGACGTCAGCAGATGCTTACGTGACCATTTCCAGCGTTCCACTTTCACCAAGAACGAAAATATTGACAAAAAACAAAACAAAAATTTTTGAAGTTTTAACAACGTAGCATCGTGCGGTGACGTCAGCAGATGCCCACGTGGTCATTTTCAGCGTTTCACTTTCACCAAGAACGGAAATATTGACAAAAAACAAAAAAAAAATTTTTAAAGTTTTAACAACGTAGCATCGTGTGATGACGTCAGCAAATGCCCACGTTACCATTTTCAGCGTTCCACCTTCACCAAGAACGGAATTATTGACAAAAAAAAATTTTTGAAGTTTTAACAACGTAGCATCGTGCGGTGACGTCAGCAGATGCCCACGTGACCATTTTCAACGTTCCATTTTCACCAAGAACTGAAATATTGACAAAAAACAAAAAAAAAATTTTTGAAGTTTTAACAACGTAGCATCGTGCCGTGACGTCAGCAGATGCCCACGTGACCATTTTCAGCGTTCCACCTTCACCAAAACGAAATTATTGACAAAAAAATTTTTAAAGTTTTAACAACGTAGCATCGTGCGGTGACGTCAGCAAATGCCCACGTGACCATTTTCAACGTTCCATTTTCACCAAGAACTGAAATATTGACAAAAACAAAAAAATTTTTGAAGTTTTAACAACGTAGCATCGTGCCGTGACGTCAGCAGATGCCCACGTGACCATTTTCAGCGTTCCATCTTCACCAAAAACGGAATTATTGACAAAAAAAAATTTTTGAAGTTTTAACAACGTAGCATCGTGCGGTGACGTCAGCAAATGCCCACGTGACCATTTACAGCGTTTCACCTTCACCAAGAACGGAATTATTGACAAAAAACGAAAAAAAAAATTTTGAAATTTTAACAACGTAGCATCGTGCGGTGACGTCAGCAGATGCCCACGTGACTATTTTTAGCGTTCTACTTCTTTCAGAAGCGAAAATATTGACAAAAGACAAAAAAAACTTCTTAAAGTTTTAACAACGTAGCATCGTGCGGTGACGTCGGCAGATGCCCACGTGATTATTTTCAGCGTTCCACCTTCACCAAAACGGAAATATTGACAAAAAACAAAAAAATTTTTGAAGTTTTAACAACGTAGCATCGTGCAATGACGTCAGCAAACGCCCACGTGACTATTTTTAGCGTTCTACTTCCTCCAGAAACAAAGATATTGACAAGAAACAAAAAAAAAATTTTTGAAATTTTAACAACGTAGCATCGTGCGGTGACGTCAGCAGATGCCCACTTGACCATTTCCAGCGTTCCACCTTCACCAAGAACAAAATTATTGACAAAAAACTAAAAAAAAATTTTTTAAGTTTTAACAACGTAACATCGTGCGGTGACGTCAGCAGATGCCCACGTGACTGTTTTCAGCGTTTCATTTTTACCAAGAACAAAAATATTGACAAAAAACAAAAAAAAAATTTTTGAAATTTTAACAACGTAGCATCGTGCGGTGACGTCAGCAGATGCCCACGTGACCATTTTCAGCGTTCCACCTTCACCAAAAACGGAAATATTGACAAAAAACAAAAAAAAAATTTTTGAAGTTTTAACAACTTAGCATCGTGCGGTGACGTCAGCAGATGCCCACGTGACCATTTTCAGCGTTCCATCTTCACCAAGAACAAAAATGTTGACAAATAACGAAAAAAAAATTTTTGAAATTTTAACAACGTAGCATCGTGCGGTGACGTCAGCAGATGCCCACGTGACCATTTTCAGCGTTCCATCTTCACCAAGAACGGAAATATTGACAAAAAACAAAAAAAAAAATTTTTGAAATTTTAACATCGTTGCATCGTGCGGTGACGTCAGCAGATGCACACGTGACCATTTTCAGCGTTCCATCTTCACCAAGAACGAAAATAATGACAAATAACGAAAAAAAAATTTTTGAAATTTTAACAACGTAGCATCGTGCGGTGACGTCAGCAAATGCCCACGTGATTATTTCCAGCGTTCCACCTTCACCAAGAACGGAATTATTAACAAAAAACGAAAAATAGATTTTTGAAATTTTAACAACGTAGCATCGTGCGGTGACGTCAGCAGATGCCCACGTGACCATTTTCAGCGTTCCACCTTCACCAAAAACGGAAATATTGACAAATAACGAAAAAAAAAATTTTGAAATTTTAACAACGTAGCATCGTGCGGTAGCGTCAGCAGATGCCCACGTTACCATTTTAAGCGTTCCACTTTTACCAAGAACGGAATTATTAACAAAAAAAAATTTTTGAAGTTTTAACATCGTAGCATCGTGCGGTGACGTCAGCAAACGCCCACGTGACTATTTTTAGCGTTCTACTTCCTCCAGAAACAAAGATATTGACAAGAAACAAAAAAAAAATTTTTGAAATTTTAACAACGTAGCATCGTGCGGTGACGTCAGCAGATGCCCACGTGATTATTTTCAGCGTTCCACCTTCACCAAAAACGGAAATATTGACAAAAGAACAAAAAAAAATTTTTGAAGTTTTAACAACGTAGCATCGTGCAATGACGTCAGCAAACGCCCACGTGACTATTTTTAGCGTTCTACTTCCTCCAGAAACAAAGATATTGACAAGAAACAAAAAAAAAATTTTTTTAAAAATTTAACAACGTAGCATCGTGCGGTGACGTCAGCAGATGCCCACTTGACCATTTCCAGCGTTCCACCTTCACCAAAAACAAAATTATTGACAAAAAACTAAAAAAAAATTTTTCAAGTTTTAACAACGTAACATCGTGCGGTGACGTCAGCAGATGCCCACGTGACTGTTTTCAGCGTTCCATTTTTACCAAGAACAAAAATATTGACAAAAAACAAAAAAAAAATTTTTGAAATTTTAACAACGTAGCATCGTGCGGTGACGTCAGCAGATGCCCACGTGACCATTTTCAGCGTTCCACCTTCACCAAAAACGGAAATATTGACAAATAACGAAAAAAAAAATTTTGAAATTTTAACAACGTAGCATCGTGCGGTAACGTCAGCAGATGCCCACGATACCATTTTAAGCGTTCCACTTCTACCAAGAACGGAATTATTGACAAAAAAAAATTTTTTAAGTTTTAACATCGTAGCATCGTGCGGTGACGTCAGCAGATGCACACGTAACCATTTTTGGCGTTCCACCTTCACCAAGAACGGAAAAATTGACAAAAAACGAAAAAAAAATTTTTTAAGTTTTAACAACGTAGCATCGTGCGGTGACGTCAGCAAATGCCCACGTGACCATTTCAGCGTTCCACCTTCACCAGAACAAAATTATTGACAAAAAACGAAAAAAAATTTTTTGAAATTTTAACAACGTAGCATCGTGCGGTGACGTCAGCAGATGTTCACGTGACTGTTTTCAGCGTTCCATTTTTACCAAGAACGAAAATGTTGACAAAAAACGAAAAAAAAATTTTTGAAATTTTAACAACGTAGCATCGTGCGGTGACGTCAGCAGATGCCCACGTGACAATTTTCAGCGTTCCACCTTCACCAAAAACGGAATTATTGACAAAAAAAAATTTTTGAAGTTTTAACAACGTAGCATCGTGCGGTGACGTCAGCAAATGCCCACGTGACCATTTTCAGCGTTCCACCTTCACCAAAAACGGAATTATTTACAAAAAACAAAAAAAAATTTTTTGAAGTTTTAACAACGTAGCATCGTGCGGTGACGTCAGCAGATGCTTACGTGACCATTTCCAGCGTTCCACTTTCACCAAGAACAAAATTATTGACAAAAAACAAAAAAAAAATTTTTGAAGTTTTAACAACGTAGCATCGTGCGGTGACGTCAGCAGATGCCCACGTGGTCATTTTCAGCGTTTCACTTTCACCAAGAACGGAAATATTGACAAAAAACAAAAAAAAAATTTTTAAAGTTTTAACAACGTAGCATCGTGTGATGACGTCAGCAAATGCCCACGTTACCATTTTCAGCGTTCCACCTTCACCAAGAACGGAATTATTGACAAAAAAAAATTTTTGAAGTTTTAACAACGTAGCATCGTGCGGTGACGTCAGCAGATGCCCACGTGACCATTTTCAACGTTCCATTTTCACCAAGAACTGAAATATTGACAAAAAACAAAAAAAAAATTTTTGAAGTTTTAACAACGTAGCATCGTGCCGTGACGTCAGCAGATGCCCACGTGACCATTTTCAGCGTTCCACCTTCACCAAAAACGAAATTATTGACAAAAAAAAATTTTTAAAGTTTTAACAACGTAGCATCGTGCGGTGACGTCAGCAAATGCCCACGTGACCATTTTCAACGTTCCATTTTCACCAAGAACTGAAATATTGACAAAAAACAAAAAAAAAATTTTTGAAGTTTTAACAACGTAGCATCGTGCCGTGACGTCAGCAGATGCCCACGTGACCATTTTCAGCGTTCCATCTTCACCAAAAACGGAATTATTGACAAAAAAAAATTTTTGAAGTTTTAACAACGTAGCATCGTGCGGTGACGTCAGCAAATGCCCACGTGACCATTTACAGCGTTTCACCTTCACCAAGAACGGAATTATTGACAAAAAACGAAAAAAAAAATTTTGAAATTTTAACAACGTAGCATCGTGCGGTGACGTCAGCAAATGCCTACGTGACAATTTTCAGCGTTCTACCTTCACCAGAAACTGAAATATTGACAAAAAACCAATAAAAATTATTGAAAATTTGGTAATGTAGCATTGTGCGGAGACGTCAGCAAAAGCCCATGTGATTATTTTCAGCGTTCTATCATTACCAGGGGCAGAAATATTAACAAAAAACAAGAAAAATATTTTTGAAATATTAACAACGTAGCATCGTGCGGTGACGTCAATAGATGCCCACGTGAATATTTTTAACGTTCTATTTTCACCAAGAACGAAAATATTGACTAAAAACAAAAGAAGAATTTTTGAAGTTTTATCAACGTAGCATCGTGCGGTAAAGTCAGCAAATGCTCACGTGAAAATTTTCAGCGTTCTACTTCCACCAGTAGTTGAAATATTGACGAAAAACGAAAAAATAATTTTTGAAAATTTGACATCGTAGCATCGTGCGGTGACGACAGCAAATGCCCACGTGACGATTTTCAGCGTTCTACCTTCACCAGGAACTGAGATATTGAAAAAAAACAAAAAAAAAATTTTTGAAAATTTGGTAACGTAGCATTGTGCGGTGACGTCAGCAGATGTTTCCGTGACTATTTTCAGCGTTCTACTTTCACCAGGAACTGATTTATTGACAAAAAACAAAAAAATAGTTTTGAATATCTAGCAACGTAACATCGTGCGGTGACGTTAGCAAATGCCCACGTGACAATTTTCAGCGTTCTACCATTACCAGAAGCGAAGATATTGACAAAAAACAAAAAAAAAATTTTTGAAATTCTAACAACGTAGCATCGTGCGGTGACGTTAGCAGATGCTTATTTGAATTTTTTCAGCGTTTTGCCCCCACCAAAAGCTTAAATATTGACAAAAAACAAAAAAAATATTTTAAAAAATTTGGCAACGTAGCATCGTGCGGTAACGTCAGGAAATGCCCACGTGATTATTTTCAGCGTTCTACTTCCACCAGTAGTTGAGATATTGACAAAAAACGAAAAAAAAATTTTTGAAAATTTAACATCGTAGCATTGTGCGGTAACGTCAGCAGATGCCCACCTGATTATTTTCAGCGTTCTACTTCCACCAGTAGTTTAAATATTGACAAAGAACGAAAAAATAATTTTTGAAAATCTGACATCGTAGCATCGTGCGGTGACGTCAGCAAATACTCACGTGACGATTTTCAGCGTTCTACCTTCACCAGGAACTGAGATATTGAAAAAAAACAAAAAAAAAATTTTTGAAATTCTAACAACGTAGCAATGTGCGGTGACGTCAACAGATGCTTATTTGAATTTTTTCAGCGTTTTGCCCCAACCAAAAGCTTGAATATTGACAAAAAACAAAAAAAATATTTTGAAAAATCTGACATCGTAGCATCGTGCGGTGACGTCAGCAAATACTCACGTGACGATTTTCAGCGTTCTACCTTCACCAGGAACTGAGATATTGAAAAAAAACAAAAAAAAATTTTTGAAATTCTAACAACGTAGCAATGTGCGGTGACGTCAACAGATGCTTATTTGAATTTTTTCAGCGTTTTGCCCCAACCAAAAGCTTAAATATTGACAAAAAACAAAAAAAATATTTTGAAAAATTTGGCAACGTAGCATCGTGCGGTAACGTCAGCAAATGTCCACGTGACTATTTTTAGCGTTCTATCTTTACCAAAAACTGAGATATTGACAAAAAACAAAAAAAATTTTTTTTTTATTTGGCAACGTAGCATTGTGCGGTAACGTCAGAAAATGCCCACGTGATTATTTTCTGCGTTCTATTTTCACCAGTAATTGAGATATTGTCAAAAAACAAAAAAAAAATTTTTGAAAATCTAACATCGTAGCATTGTGCGGTGACGTCAGCAGATGCCCACGTGACTATTTTCAGCGTTCTACTTCTACCAAGGGCAAAAATATTGACAAAAAACAAAATAAAAGTTTTTGAAAATTTGGCAACGTAGCATCGTGCGGTGCCGTCAGCAGATTCTCACGTGACAATTTTCAGCGTTCTACTTTCACCAAAAGCGGAGATATTGACAAAAAACGAAAAAAAAATTTTTGAAATTCTAACAACGTAGCATCGTGCGGTGACGTCAGCAGATGCTAATTTAAATATTTTCAGCGTTTTACTCCCACCAAAAGCTAAAATACTGACAAAAAACAAAAGAAAAATTTTGAAAAATTTGGCAACGTAGCATAGTGCGGAACTTAGAGGATATGCATACGGGTTTATTCCGAATTTTCTATTTTCACCAGTAGTCGAGATATGACCAAAAAACGAAAAAAATAATTTTTGAAATCTGGAAACGTAGCATTGTGCGGCACTTAACGGAGATGCATACAAATCTATTCCAAGCCTTCTACTTTCACCAGTAACCGAGATATGGCCAAAATACAGAAAAAATATTTTTGAATTCTGGAAACGTAGCATTGTGCGGCACTTAACGGAAATGCATACGGGCCTATTCCGAGCCCTCTAATTTCACCAGTAACCAAGATATGGCCAAAAAACTGAATAAAATATTTTTTTAATTTGGCAACGTAGCATTGTGCGGCACTTAACGGAGAGACACACTGGCCTATTTCGAGCTCTCTACTTTCACCAGTAGCCCAGATATGGCCTAAAAACAAAAAAAAAATTGTAGAAATCTGGCAACGTAGCATTGTGCGCAACTTGAAAATAATGCATACAAACCTATTTCGAGCTATTTGAATTCACCAGTAGCCGAGATATGGCCAAAAAACAAAAAAAAAATTTTTTTAATTTGGCAACGTAGCATTGTGCGGCACTTAACTGATAGGTACACTGGCCTATTCCGAATTTTCTACTTTCACCAGTAGCCGAAATATGGCCAAAAAACGAAAACAAATATTTTTGAAATCTGGCAACGTAGCATTGTGCGGCACTTAACGGAGAGGCACACTGGCCTATTCCGAGCTTTGTATTTTCACCAGAAGCCGAGATATGGCCAAAAAACGGAAAAAAATTTTTTTGAAATTTGGTAACGTAGCATTGTGCGGCACTTAACGGAGATGCACACGGGCCTATTCCGAGCTCTCTACTTTCACAAGTAGCCGAGATATGGCCTAAAAACAAAAAAAAAAAATTGTTGAAATTTGGCAACGTAACATTGTGCGGCATTTAAAAGAAATGCATACGGGCTTATGCCGAGCTTTCTAGTTTCACCAGAAGCCAAGGTATGGCCAAAAAACAAAAAAAAAATTTTTTTAATTTGTCAATGTAGCATTGTGCGGCACTTAAAAAAAATGCATACAAATTATTCCGAGCTATTAATTTTTACTAGAAGCCGAGATATTACCAAAAAAACAAAAAAAAATATTTTTGATGTCTGGCAATGTAGCATTGTGCGGAATTTGGAAAAGATGCATACGAGCCTATTCCGACCTTTCTATCTTCAACAATAGCCGATGTATGGTTAAAAAACAAAAAAAAATATTTTTTAAATCTGGCAACGTAGCATTTTGTGGAACTTAAATGAGATGCATTCGGGCGGTGGCGGTGCAGATAGACACAGTTCGATTGGACACAGTGCGATTAATCACGTAACAATTGGACACAGCGCGATTGGACACAGTTTGATTGGACACAGAGCGATTGGATTTGTAACATTAGGACACGTGCAATTAAATACAAAAAATGCCCACAGTTCAAATGCCCACTGTTTAATTGCCCACAGTTCGATTATTTACTGTGCAATTGCTTACAGTTCGTTTGCCCATCGTGCTATTGCTCACAGTTTGATTGCCCACTGTGCATTTGCCCACAATTCGATTGCCCACTGTGCAATTGCCCACCGTTCATTTACCCACCAAGCTATTGCCCACAGTTCGATTGCCCATTGTGCAATTGCCCACAGTTCCATTGCTCATCGTGTTATTGCCCACCAAAAGTTAAAAAACGTTCGATTGCCCACAGTGCTATTGCCGACAGTTCGATTGCCCACTGTGCTATTGCCGACAGTTCGATTGCCCAATGTGCAATTGCCCACAATTCGATTGCCCACTGTGCAATTGCCCACCGTTCATTTACCCACCAAGCTATTGCCCACAGTTCGATTGCCCATTGTGCAATTGCCCACAGTTCCATTGCTCATCGTGTTATTGCCCACCAAAAGTTAAAAAACGTTCGATTGCCCACAGTGCTATTGCCGACAGTTCGATTGCCCACTGTGCTATTGCCGACAGTTCGATTGCCCAATGTGCAATTGCCCACAATTCGATTGCCCACAGTGCTTTTGCATACCGTGCACCTAGTTATGTCAAATGCACTTAAATGTCTTATATATATTGTGACGTGGCGGCTTCGCTGCCTTGCCGCAGCTCCCCGCGGCCGTCACGGGTCAATGCAAGGCTTAATAGCATAGTCCGAACAGAGAGATGAAAAGGGAGAGGTAAAGGGAGAAACGGCGACACCTCCAAAAGCCCATACACCGTGTGCGAGCGTGCAATTATTCGCGAATATTTTTGTTTAATTAAACGGCGCTGAATCGGGCGAAGAGCGATCGGTGGACCCCGAGGGACGGAGGACGGAGCGCGGAAACACGACAGCGAGAGGGTACGAGCTGGCAAGACGACACCGGGGGACGGAGGAGCGTCAAAAAGATCCTGGGATATCTCCGGACCCACAGAAATGCCCGGGAAGGGAGGCCACCCGACCCGAGAGCACGGGACATAATTTGCGGCCGAAATCATGCTGCGCGGATACACCGTACTACGAGGATTCGACGACGAGGGAGACGTCGCGGAAGCCAAGTCGCGTACCCCATCCGAAACGCGCGCCGATAAACTAGTTAGTGATAGGGCCTCGCGAGGGCAACTGCGCCCGCGAAAAACTAGCGGCGACGTCGCGCGCGGAAAAGCGGCGGGACCCAGGAGAAAGAGGACGAGTCAGCTCGCCTGCCGAAGTTCGGCGCGATCCTCGCTCTCTCCTGCGATAGCGTGCGACGAACACGGGTGGCGAGCGATCCCGAAAAAGCGGCGTGCTATAAGCGAGCGAGTCTGTGGAGGGTAGCGTGCCAGGAACAGAGAAATCGTTGCGAGGCTGCGTCATGATGAAGGTGAGGTTGTCCACCCGCACTGCGGTAACATTCTTTTTGTGAAGCCTTTCGCTTCTCGGGGCGATTCGCATTCGGACGATCCCCGGCCACGTGTTACGAGTACCCGAGCTCGGAAGAGAGGCTTGGCGGAACCCTGCTACAGGGTCCGACCATTGTGTAAGTGAGTGGCTACCGACGGGTGTCCGGAGGCGGTCGGCGGGACCCCGCGAGGGATTTTGGCTTTGGACCACTAATCTAAAATAAGTACGATGTTACCGAACGTCTTAGTGCTCGCGATCGCACGGAGAGCCCTCGGCAGCGGCCGAGATCGAGAACCGAGATTCCGCGATCGCGTTCACGACGGGCGATCTTACGCGTAAATTCTTGTGAGTGTCGTTGCGTCTCGCTAAAACACGTCGCGGATACAGGAGACACGTGGCCGGCAACCAAAATAGTCAGGGCCGACGCGAGAGCTACGGGAGAACGAGATCCAAGGGAGATACTCGTGGCGATCTAATAGCGGTTCCAAACTCAAGCCACGATCTAGGGGGTCGCGCGAAGATCGAGCCCGCTCACGATTACGAAAATTTTGTTATTTTTCTTGTTACTCGTCGTAATTGTTTCGTTCCGTTGCGTATTAATAAACGGACTAAAAATTGTACTCGTCCTGCGCGTACTTATCATTTTGTGCTGTCGTTTCCATCGGTCCGAGAAATTCCGTCTGTGATACCCCGCCCCTCTCCGTTCGGATGAGCTAGCCCCCGCGCGCGACGGCCGTTGGAGTTTATCGGAGATCATTAAGAGGAGATAGTTTCTGTGAATCGAATCGGCACGGCTGGGCCCGTGCCTGGCGCCCAAAACTAGTTCGTCACCGGATTGCGCCGTCTCGCGCCGGGATACAGCTGAAGAACCACGACCCCTCCTCCCTCCCTAACCCCTCGTGTCACGACGGTGCACGGATTTTCCGTCCGTGCACGGCCGTCTTTTTTTGCTCGCTACTCTCTCCCTCGTGGAAGAGAGAAAATAACGTGACAAAATTTGACGCCCAACGTGGGGCTGCCAAACGGAAAATTTGTCGGGTTGACGGAAACTTTGCGATTTTGTATTTCGGAATTTAGAAAGAAATAATTTTTTGGTGTGCCGGCCGCGTGCTTTCGACTCGCGGTCGCGGAAGATTCCAAGCTGTATTTACGATCGGCGTTTTGTTTTGATAGTTTTCGCGCTGCTCTGTGTTGCTTCGCGCATACCACCCTCAACCAAATCGCGCTCAACCAAATTAAATATACAATGCAGAAAAAACAAAATCATACATGCAACACAACACAGCCAAATAAATTCAAATTTTTTTCGCGTTTCCGTCAGCCCGTGCGAGTTTTCGGCGCTACTGGATTCAGCCGGACCTTCCTCGGGGAAGAGGCCGTGGGGGCGCTAGAAAAGTGCGGCATTAAAATTGGCGGAAAAACCGGGAATCGAGTGATTACTGCTACCGGTCAAATCGCGAGCATCCAGGGGGAAGCCGCGATACCGATCACTTTACGGGACGAGACGCGGACATTGAGCGTCTGTTCGCTAGCGTCGTTGGCATTACCGTGCATTTTGGGCACGGATTTCTTAACGGCATTCGGGTTGGTGATAGATTTCGCGACGCGGGAGTGGCACTTCGCTGATAATACCGCAACGAAATATCGCTTTGAGCAGGGCGAGGCGCCAATGCTCGAGAAACCACGGCGTTCCTTGGAAAGGAAGCGGCCGAACGGCGGGATTCGGGCGATTCCAGGGGAGTCGCACCGAAAAGCGGGAAGCGTAGCGTCTCCGGCTGATTCACGGGGGCGAACGGCATGGGTTCCTCTGAGGCGGGGAAAAGAAGCGCGAGCGGATCTGGGTTTCGCGATATGCTGCGGTCTTAGCGAGCTCTCGCCCGACGAAGGGAAGATGCTCGCCGAATTTTTGGCTTCCGAGATCCAGGAGGATCCGGAAAGGCCTGGTGCCACGACGCTCGCGGAACACAAAATCGACGTCGGGAATAACGCGCCGATAAAGCAGCGATACTATCCGGTTTCGCCTAAGATACAAGAGGCTATTTACCCGGAAGTCGATAAAATGCTCGAAGCGGGAATAATAGAGCCGTCAAAAAGTGAGTGGTCGACGCCGATAGTAATGATTAAAAAACCGAACGGTAGCTATCGATTCTGTTTAGATTTTCGGAAATTAAATAGCGTTTCAAAGAAAGACGCGTACCCATTACCGTACATGAACGCGATTCTAGATAAATTGAGAACCGCGCGTTATATCTCGACGATAGATTTGAGCCAGGCGTACTTCCAAATTCCGCTCGAAAGAGAAAGTCGCGAACTTACGGCGTTTACCGTGCCAGGACGTGGATTATATCATTTCACAAGAATGCCGTACGGATTGACGGGAGCGCCTGCGACCTTTCAACGATTGTTGGATAAATTAATCGGACCAGAAATGGAACCTCACGCGTTTGCGTATGTGGAGAACATCGTGGTAGTAACAGGAACGTTTGAAAATCACTTAGTGTGGCTCGGAAAAGTTTTTGCGAAGATTCGTGAAACGGGACTTACAATAAATCCAGAAAAAAGTAAATTTTGCCGCTTGTAGGTGAAATACCTTGGATTTTTAGTGCAAAGTGACGGTTTGAAAGTTGACTCGGATAAAACGGAAGCTATTCGGAATTACCCTCCGCCGCGAAACATTAAACAATTACGGCGTTTTATCGGTATGGCGTCGTGGTACCGGCGCTTTATTCCGCAGTGTGCGATCGTTCTCGAACCACTAACGCGTCTTCTCAAGAAGAACAACTCTTGGGGGTGGGGGGAGGCTCAAAAGGCGGCTTTTGAGCTAGTAAAAGTACAAATTACCACCCCGCCTACACTCGCGTGTCCAGACTTTTCGGAACTGTTCGTGTTACAGACAGACGCGAGTTCTGTGAGTCTCGGGGCCGTACTAACGCAAGATATCGACGGAATGGAGCGGGTGATAGCGTTCGCGAGTCGTGCATTATCAGACGCGAAGACACGATACTCTACAACCGAGCAAGAGTGTCTCGCGGTGGTGTGGGCCATAAAAAAATTTCGCCCCTATTTAGAGGGATATTCTTTTCGTGTAATCACGGATCATAGCAGCCTCCGGTGGTTGCATAATTTGAAAAATCCGACAGGAAGACTAGCGCGATGGGCCTTAGAACTGTTAGAATACGATTACGTTGTCGAACATCGTAAAGGCGCAATGCATCACGTACCGGATGCCCTCTCGCGAATTCCGGAAAAAGACGGAGATCTCTGTGCTGTCGCGGTCGAGGCGGACCAGTGGTACGACGCGAAGAAAGCGGAAGTCTCGGCAGAGCCACAAAAACATCTCGGGTGGCAAATCGCAGACGGGGAACTATATTTCCGGAAACCTCGCGCGGAGACATCGCAAACGGTAACAGATCTCGATCAATGGAAATTAGTGGTACCGCAGAGGGATAGGGTAGAAATAATTCGCGAAAATCACGATCCGCCGCAGGCGGGACACCTCGGAATTGAGAAGACGTACCGTCGAGTCGCGACGCGATATTATTGGCCTTGCATGCACAAAACGATCGTAAACTTCGTGCGTAGGTGTGATACATGCCAGAGAACGAAAGTCGAGCAAGATGTACCGGCCGGATTGATGGGACGACGCGTTATCGAAGCCCCGTGGACCGTGGTCGCCGAGGATATTGTGGGACCGTTACCAACTAGTAAATCGGGTCACGCGTATTTGCTCGTCCTACAAGATCTTTTCACAAAATGGGTTGAGTGCCGACCACTCCAAAAAGCGACGGGAGCAAAAATCCGCGAAGCTATCGAAGATTTAATTATTTTTCAATGGGGCGCACCGCGCGTACTGCTCACGGATAACGGCACGGAATTTAATAACCGAGATATTAAAGAACTAACGGACAAATACGGCCTCTATTATTCAACTGTTCCGCCATATCATCCGCAAGCTAATCCAGTCGAGAGAATTAATCGCGTTTTAAAAACCATGATTACCGCTTATTTAGAGAGAAATCACCGCAAATGGGACGTACACATTAATGAATTTCGTTTCGCATATAAATCGGCGCACCACGAGTCGTTGCGAACGACGCCCGCGTTCCTCAATTTTGGAAGGGAACCGCAACCGGTTGGAATTAAGCTCGGAAAAACCGAGGCGGACGTAGCGGTTGAGCCTACAGAGCCTGAAAAATGAAAAGAGCGCATAGAGCGCGTTCAACTTTTGCGAAAATGGATTATTGAAAATGTAAAAAAGGTTCAACAGAAGCAAGCGCAATATTACAATACTCGGCATAAAGATCGTCGGTTTAAAATCGGTGATCAGGTCCTTAAGAGACAACACGTTTTATCGTCCGCCACGCAACATATTGCAGCCAAACTCGCGACAAAATTTCACGGTCCATTTATAATAACTAAGGTTTTATCGCCTGTTGTTTACGAGCTCGGGGATCAGGACAAGGATGTGATGGGAAAAGCGCATGTGAAAGATCTCAAGGCATATTGTGTGCCACGAGAACCGGAAAACTCTCAGTAACCAAACAACTAACACTTGTATTGTTTTATGTTATTCTCTCCTTCCCAACACCTACCACAGCACTCCCAGATGCTACCGGATCCCGAAACCCGGAGAAATATGTCCCGGGTGTATACTGCCTTCGTCGAGCTGGGTCATGACATACTCAATTTTTGGAGCCTAGCGGAACAGGCGGTAGGGAACCGCCGCATCTTTGTAAACGCCTGCGGAAGAGAGGGACCTCGGGGCCCCTGGCCCGAGAAATTACAAACCCGCCACAGACGAATACAAGTGGGGCCGGAGATGCGGGACAACTGGGCTCAGGCGACCCAGGAGAAACGAGACGTAGGAGTATTGACCGGGACACTCCAAATTGACTCCTCAACCTAGACTGAGGCCCCCGGCATACTAACAACGTCCCGCGAAACCGAGCGGGAGATGGAGGAGACTTTTCCTTTCACCCGAGCTAGCGAGCCGAAACACTCAAGGGAAGGCACCACAGCCAAACAGTCAGCCGTTACGTTCGGACAGGCCAGGGAAGACAATACCCGGTCGAAGTCCCGAAAACGCTCACCGACACCCTCTAGGTCGATGTCTCGCACGGTTACCGCCAAGGCAAAACCATTAAGGTGTTGAAACTGCGACGCCAAAGATCACTTCCTATATGCCTGCCCGAAGCCCCGAGATCGTGAATTCTGTTATTGTTGCGGGAAGCCGGGTGTAACAGTGAAGATTTGCCCGGAATGCGGGGAGGCCTGGAGAGCGGAAGGACCTTTCGTGCCAGGAGTCGGCAATATGGGACGTCCGTCAGCACCCCGGAAAAGAGGACCTTCGGGAAATCGCTGCTAAAAGGAGGATGGGACAGACACAGCGGACCGCGTTTTCACACACCTATTTTTTTTTTCTTTCCTTGTCATTTTTGGTGTTTACCCTTACTTCGTTTTATTTTGGATTTGGTGTACGCGTGTCCCCCCCCCCTTCTCCCAGCAATAACATTTTATTGTCTTTTTTTTTCTTCTTTTCCCTCCTTCGTTACCACTAGAGGCTACCGAAATTGTTAACCCATTAATATTAATTATTTTTGTTACCTGAGTTTAGAGCGTGCGAAGCTACCGAGTATATTTTTTTTATTTTCCACGGTTTTCTCTCTATTTTTTTGGTCTTGTTTGATAGTTTTGTTAATTGCTACCTTTTATTTAAATTGAATACTTTAGCTGTAAGATTTGATTTTCTGAGAGTCTAATTCATTCTTAGTGATAAGTGTGCGAGGAAGAAAGAACCAGCTTCACCGTCCAGCGCATGTAGCATATACTTTTATTTTTTTTTTTCGCTTTTTTCCCAGCAGGGAAAAGGAAGAGATGCGCGTATAGTTGTTTCAGAAGTAATAAAAATTTGAGAATAAAAAGTTGTGATATTTCCCCGTAGTAATTCGTATCTCTTTAAATTAGTTTCTTAGTCACTTCGTAATGTATGTTGCACCAGGACGGTGCAAGGGGTCCGTCCTCCCGGAACCTCTTGTATTCACGAAGGGCGCGATTAAATAAAACTCTTTCTTTTTACTCCAAACACTTTTTATTTTCCTTATGTTATGTTCCTTGGCTTCGGGCAGCGTTACCCCGTCGTTTCGGTTATCAGAATGACCCGCGGACATTCGGTGGCCGCGGGTTTTATACGCGACTGTTGCCAAGGCGGAAATGCAACAGTCCGCGGATTCCGGGCGCGTAGGACAGTGACCGCGTTCGGTCATTGCCTAGGCGAAAAGTGCAAGGCGTCGATCGGTCAGCGGATTCCGCGATCGGGTGATCCGATCGACGCTGGTTGTTAACCCGGCCTTCGCCTGCGTGGCCTTGCTGTTGCCAGGGTCGGGTTACAACATCCCTCCCCCCCTGGGGAGAAGAAAAGGGCCAGAGTTTTATCAGGGCCATTTTCTTCTGGTCGCAGTATACAGAAGCCATTACATTATTTGGTTGCTTAATCTAATTTTCTTGTTTCGCTTGTTATTCTAAACTTATGTCTTACACGGACGCGGTCGCCGTGGTTGGTTTTAGCATGCGAGGAAGCGGAGGGGGTTTTTTATTTTTATTATATTTTCTTATACCTAATATTACAATTACCGCAATTATGGCTACCACGCTTACGGTGGTACTGGCGCTCGCGGTGTACACGATTATTTCGTGTGAGGTGATACCTCCGGGCTGACTCACTGTGTTGTCCAGCTCACTGAGCTCGCCGCTTAACTTATCTAACTCTACCGGGTTTCTTATAAATGTTTCGCGTTGTATCTCTTTCATGTTCGTACCTTCCGGTAAGGCATTCGCGGGTGTAAGGCTTAGGTTGTACAGCGGTAAGTGAGTAGTTATATCTGTCTCGTTCGAAGCTGTCCTCGTACGTATCGTCATGTCGGTCGTGGTGATTTTGCATTCTCCGTATACATTCAATTTTCCCGTCCGCTCAATCAGTAGTATTTTGCTTGGGTAGTTTTTGCATTGTATGTGTATCTCCTGTGTGTTTATGGTCGAAAATAACCAAGCCTGCGGCTCGCTTAGAGTCATCCAAAACGTGGCACGCGACGTGAGGTGTCGTATATCGCATTGCGTCGGTTGCTGCTCGGGTCGCGTGAGCGCCTGTATCTCACACGGGGCATTCGCCTTGACGCGATAAACCGGATGATTCTGCATGCATATGTAGTTTTTGTTCCCACGCTTACATTTCTTTAACTCGTCAGCGGTTAATAAGATGTAGTTCGCGTTATCTCGGTCAAACGCGATTATTTCGTTGTTTACATTTATTACCTTAAATCTATTTTCCTTCTCTATGACGGGTATCGGCGAGACTCTCATTACCTCGTACGACTCATATTTGACGATGGGGAATTTTATAATAGTTACTATCGCGTTCTTTTTGTAATATGCGCTAATGTCCGCGTATTTCTGTATGTCATTCCAGCTTTGTTCGTTTACTCTAAATGGGAAGTGATTTCCTCCTTTTAGATGCCCCGAGGCTTCCCTTAATTCTATTATTAGTTTTTCTAAAGGTAGTATGCGCAGGTTTATAATGTCCGCTTTTGCGTGCGTTATAAAATCGGTTACATCGTATACGTCGCTTAACATATTTTTAATTAATGCCTCTAATACCGACAGATAATCTATCGCGTATAGTCTGCGCGTTAGCTGGTCCAGCCTCCAGCTGATATTGCTCGTTGCGTTTGCTAAAATCTGTATGTGGTGTTCCACTTTATCTTCCATCAATTTTATGTGCCCTATGGTTGTGTTTAAAATTTTTATTTGTGTCTTGGCGACATGTTGTAGCGCTTCCTGCCGCGAGTGTATAATTTCGAGTTGTTCGGTTATTTGCTCTTCGTCATCCGCGTCCATTAATCCGAACAACGATTTTCCTACTTTCCCTACAATGTCTATTAATCCCCTTTTTTGTACTGGCACTCCGTATATAATTCGTAGTCGGTTCAACGCGACCGTTAGCTTATCGTTTTCTGCCGCTGCTGTATATAGTATCTCCTTACACTTTGCGCCTATCTGATCTTCCTTTGCTTTGTAGAAATTCTCGCATAATTCTTCTGCTTTAGTGACGTAGCTTTGTAAATTCTTGTACCGTGCTTCGATGGCTTCTGTGTCGGTGATTATTACGAATTTCCACACGGATTCGGTTATCTGAAGTTGTCCCTGGCCCTCGAAGTATAGCCCGAGTTCGTTCTCGAATTTGGTGATTTTGTACGGCGGTGACTGTTCACCCCTCGTACCGCCGTTTGAACCGTGTGTTGTAGCGAGAATAATTCTGAAAGGTAAATTATCTTTCAGTCTTATTATAACGCGACGCCGCGTTGGCTTTTTTTTTTTTTTTGTTTTGGGTGCGCGAAGTGTCCCCACGTGTCTGAAGTTTCGTTTGTGTCGGCGAAAAGGACTCTATCGCTGAGGTGAGTGCATATATTCTATTTCATTCGTGTAATATTACGGTGTCGCCTTAATCTATCCCGTAAATTTTTTATGCTCGTCTCGTCAGTCTTCTTCTCGTTGCCAGCGGGTGCATCACGAATTTTCTTTCTGCAAGTGCTTGTCCGGTTTATTAACGTTACGCAAAAGTAAGAATATCGCGTTTTTATTTCCGGAGAGAAAAAAAAAAATATTTTATTATAGAAAAATTTTTTTTTTTTTTTTTTGTGTGTTTTCCTTACATTTAGTTTCCTTATAATTACTTAAGTGTACTTATATCTACGGAGTGTTTATTTGTGATTTCTTCGTTTCCAGTGGATTTTCCAAGAGAGGCAACCTTGGCGTCGGGGGAGCGGTGTTACCGGTGCCACGCGCCCGGGTACATCGTGCTGTGCCAGGACCATCTCTTGGACCGGGTGCGGTACCTCGTTTGCGTGAGGTGCAGCCAGTCCTTTGAGCCACGGATGTGTGAGGCCTGCTGCACCCCACGGACGCCGTCGCCGCCTCCCCCGCCGCGGGACGATTTTCGCCTGATATCGGTGTGGGAGCGTCGCTACGACGTGGACCTCCGGGTCCGGGCGACGTCGACTGGCCGGGTCGTCTGGCCCCTCAGCAATCGTGAGTAGTGTTATTTTTCTATGCTTTGTCCGTCCTTTGGCTTGAACCCAGCCTCTTTGAGTCCTGAGGCTGGTGTCGATTGCCTCTGCCACTGGTCCCCCTGCTGTTTATTCTTTATCCCTATTGCTTATTTACTCCTGTCCGCCTCGCTGCGCGTGATCTCTCTCCGTCTTATTAATGATCTATAAAAGCTTTTAGTCGGTTCGCGTGTACTCGCGTTGTTTTTCGGCCCTTTCTTATTGTATAATTGACGTCGCCGTTCCGTTCGATTATTATATACGGTCCTACCCATTTAGCGTCTAATTTCTTCGATCGCCTCCTTCGTACCGTTTCGTCGTGCAGCAGCACGTGGTCGCCTACTTTGAACGCGCGCGGATTTGTTTTTTGATCGAATGTAATTTTTGTTTTTTCTTTCTTTATTCTGGCGTTTTCTCTGGCTATCCGGTTAGCCGCGCGCAATCGTTCGCGTAATTCTTGCGCGTAATTTTTGTACGAATATGTTAGTTTGGGCACCGTGGTCAGTGCCGTAGGTAGTATTGCCTGGTGCCCGTACACGAGTTCGAAGGGGGTGAATCCCGTGGTTGTGTGGGGCGTGGTGTTATACGTGAACATCGCATAGGGTAGCCACTCATCCCAATCGGTTTGCTCCTCATTTAGATAATGTCGCAAGTATTCCGCTAGGGTTCTGTGCGATCTCTCTAGCGCTCCGTTTGTTTCAGGGTGGTAGGCGGTAGTTTGAATTTTGTTTATTTTCAATAGTTTACAGGTTTGTTTGAAAATTTCGCTTAGGAAGTTGGTCCCTTGATCCGTGAGAATATTCTCAGGTATGCCGTGCTCGAGAATTATCTTTGTCGCCAACGCCTTGGCCACGGAAGCCGCTTCTTGGTTTGGTAACGCGATAGCCTTGCTGAACTTAGTTAGGAGATCTTGAAAGGTCAGCACGTATTTATTTCCGGCGGTCGTTATCGGTAGCGGTCCCACGATGTCCAGGGCGCACTTCTCAAAAGGTTTCCCTGGCGTGTCCGTTAATATCAGCGGCATTTTCGTTTTTCGGCTTAATTTGTTCTTTTGGCAATTTACGCATTTCTGGATATATTTCTCGATATCTTTGTTCATTCCGGGCCAATTATGGCGTAATTTGATCCTATTTATCGTGCGATTTACTCCCTGGTGTCCTCCTAGGGGAGTCGTGATATTCTTGGAGTATTTTTATTTTTCTTCCTCGCTGTACTTCTGTTCTTCGCCGGTCTCGTTTGTGCTGACTCCGATAAACTCCTCTGGCGGGTTTCTGCTGAGCGCATCCGCGTTTGTATTTTGCTTGCCTGACTTATGCACGATGTCATATGTGTACTCTTCTAATTTTAGTCTCCACCTGATTAATCGTGATCCCGGATCGTTAACATTAAATAACCACACGAGTGGTTTATGGTCCGTGATTATTGTAAAACGCGTGCCATAAATGTACGGGCGAAAATGTTTTACAGCTCAGACTATTGCTAGTAGCTCTTTTTCTGTCGTGCTGTAATTCTTCTCTGCTTTATTCAGTATTCTGCTAGCGTATGCGATAGGGCGGTCTTCTCCTATTTCTCCTTGTGACAGAATAGCCCTGATTGCGTAGTCCGAGGCGTCGGTGGTAATCAGGAAGATTTTTTCGAAATTCGGATAGCTTAGCACAGGGGCGGTAGTTAGTTTTTCCTTCAATATTTCAAAAGCTTGTTGTTGCTCCATTTCCCATTTGAAAACGCTGTCTTTTCGCGTAAGCGCGGTTAAAGGTTTCGCGGTTTTCGAAAAGTTTTCAATGAACTTTCGATAATATCCCGCTAGCCCTATGAATGATTGTACGTCGCGTACTCGTTTTGGCGTCGGGAATTGTTGTATTGCAGTTAGTTTAGATGAGTCGGGTCGTATTCCTCCTTCTGTTATTATATGCCCTAAATATAAAACTTCCTTCCTGAGGAACTCGCACTTCTCAGGTTGAAGTTTCAGATTATGTTGACGCAATCTTTTTAATACCTCCACGAGTCGCTTGTTGTGTTCGTCCAACGAGGCTCCGTAAATTACTATATCGTCGAGGTACACTAGACATTAGTAGGGAATAAACACGGGTCGAAACAGGAAAGATGAGAGGAGGCGGAGGGCGTAGGTAGAGACGGGGGTATCCGTCACCCATTCACCCCCCGGTCTCTCTTCCCACTACCTCCCCGCGCTCCTCTCATCGCGGTTTTTTCCGTCCCCTCGCCTCCCTCAACGCTCCTGAGTTAGAACCCGTGTTTATTCCCCATCACAACACCCCCGCGCTAGCAGCCACCGTCAATATATATATTATAAATAAATAAAACTTACGTTTTAATTTTGCCGCATTTTTTTCACCGGCGGCAATTCGCTGTCCACGAAAGCGAATCGTTTCCCGTGGGTGCACAAGTTCATCCGCTTATCAATTACGTATCCACACTCGTCACCCACGGGATTTTCAAGAACTGAACGAGGAGTTCTATCAAATGTTAATGTTTCTCTTTGTTTGCACTCACCGCGAATATGATTGTCAAAATATAAGCTCAATTGAGCTGTACAGTTTTTTCGGTGTGTGCCACACCACACACCGCCTGCACTAAACGGGGTGCGATCCCCCAACTCGCGACGCGCAAGAATATGTAGTAGCGACGAACACTTATTTTTATCCATTAAGAAGGCTCTTAATTAGACGTGTTACGCTTGAAAAAATCAGCATACGACTGGCAGGCGACAGCTACGAGTTCACTGCAGACAGTCAGAAAGTAAAAACGAAAGCATTTTTTTATCAACAACAGTCCCGAAGGTGTGACATATACTCATGAGAATCTTTTACAGCGTTTAGCACGTTTGAAACTTAAGATGCATTCTATCACGCAATGAGAGATTAAGAAATTATTTCATTTAAAAGATGCATTCTATCACACAATGAGATTAAGAAATTATTTCATTTAAAAGATGTATCCCGAAAATGTGACATATACTTACGCAAATCTTTTTACATTTAATTCTGAGTTTTTAAAGAAATATATATATGAGATCAATCAGTAGTTCATGGATATTGGGAAAAAATGCAACAATAAAAAATTTTTTAATATAAACATTTAAATTATATATTTATTATAAAATATAACATTATTTGTATATATTTTTGATGGCAATAAAAAATGTTTTTAATATAATACAATATAATACAATATAATATAATACAATATAATAAAATAAAATATAATATTATTTTCGCGCTCCAAATACTAGAGCTAGCAGCTCACAATCAATAATTTGATTCCCGTCATAATAATCGCTAGCATGTATCGCGCTTATAACCTCGTCACGATTTTTAGCAGTGGAAGCGATGCTAGCAAATCGTACAAATTTTGAATCAATTATTTTAAGAAAAGATGTTAATTTATTAAATGCTAATGTAATACACTCGTCAAGATCAATCATTTTAAGAAATGTTGATTCTATCATCATTAGGCATTTGCCAGCCGATTCAAATCGCAGGACATCCACGCCATTAAAGCTGCGTAGTCTGGCTGTCAGCGCACCGAGGTATACGAAGTCTTGAAAATTTTTAAAGTCATTGTGGAGCAAACTTAATATGTTTGCGCGATACTCGCAGAGTGATTTCCAAGCCTCGAGAGATAGCGACATTTCCAATCCTCGATTATCGCCAATAATAATTTCCACAAAACTAGGTGTTCCAACATTAACACCAATTTCTAAATATTTACAACTCGTGGCTGTCAATGCATATCGCTTACACAGAATACGGACTGCGCGATCTTTAGATGAGCTAGTGTAAAAACAAAAAATGACCATATAAAGTTTTTATTAAAAAATTTTTTAGTTAGAAAAAAATTAATACTCACTCATTATTCGCACACGATGTGCTAGATGTATTAGCTGGCGTGTAATAATTCATATTACTCGCATATGATGTATTAGCCGGCACATTAAATTCCATATTTGCATCAGTTGGCACGTAAAAATCCATCACATTAAGAACGATAATAACAGATCAGTTTGATGCGCGTGTTACATTTAATGCGATATAATTGTTCCGAGATTCTTTATATATATATCCCCACCACTAATAAGAAATGCATCAATTAAGTGGGGGATTAAATCTTAAACTGTGTAAGTTTTATTCCTAGGCAACACACACAGGACACATGTTGCATGGAATTATCATATACATTGGAAGTCCACAATTACCACATGATCTACCACATAATGCGTTTTGACTATCAATTTCATGTTTGCGAACGGCAATCATTGGCCCACCCACATCAGCTAAATTAATCATACATGGTGCACATACTGCAATAGCTTCACTAGGTGTGCAATAATAAAAAGACAGCATACAATGTTTAGTACGTCCATTAAGCGCGAAAAGTTGTGGTGAATCTATTTCTCGAGAAATACAATCTTCAAGATCTTCACTTTGATCACTCATATAATCACTATCGTTGGGCAATCCAATATCGTCCTCATCAGATAAATCCATTAATTCTTCATTGTCATTTACAGCATTTAAATCAGCCATATTCTCTTAACACGAAATATAAATTTAGTGAACTGTCACCCGATGGTATATATATAGACCACATTTTGTAGGTAATAGTGGGGATCACAAGCATTAGTCTTAAAATAAAAAATGACATCATAAAGATTGCATCAGAAATGTAAGATTTGCGGGCACCACACGTGCTACCGCACTGCATTGGAAATGCAAGATTTGCAGACGCCGCACGTGCCAGTTATCTCAGGCAATGGTGTGGATTACAAGCGTTTAGTCTTAAATGAAAAAAACAGTGATTTTATATAGGCGATAATGTTATGAAGATTGCATCAGAAGCGCAAATTTGTAGGCGCCGCTATTAAAATGTAATAAAAATAATATCATATAAAATTGCAAGATTTGCGGATACCACACGTGCTACCGCACTGCATTGGAAATGCAAGGTTTGCAGACGCCACACGTGCCAGTTATCTCAGGCAATGGTGTGGATTACAAGCGTTTAGTCTAAAATGAAAAAAACAGTGATTTTATATAGGCGATAATGTTATGAAGATTGCATCAGAAGCGCAAATTTGTAGGCGCCGCTATTAAAATGTAATAAAAATAATATCATATAAAAATTGCAAGATCTGTTCTCCATCGTTATGAAGGTTAATACTTAAAAATGCTGACATAATCGCTATGAATTCATTGAACTTACTTAAAAATGTAAACGTAGCAGTTTGTCATATACCGCATATAAAACTGTGGAGCATACATCACATTTTATCATTTAACATATTGAAATCTCGAGAATAAAAATGGATCGACGAGAGCAACAGCTGACAGCGCAAGCAGATCGATTGACTTTAGAAGAATTCAATGCATGGAATCAGCAATGTGAAGAATATATCAAATTATTGGAGGACCAGGGGCGAAATAAACGCGCAAGATTATCAATCGGTGCGAAGCAATCACTAGTTGCATGTATTGCACGTATCGAAAGTTTAAGAGATTTAACAAAACAACGTTTCATTCATGTGGGTGCTGGACATAATACAAAAAATAAAGGACTTCGATGGAGTGAAATTGACACAGCTTTTGAAAGCCGCATATTAACTGGTGTGGTAATTAATTCAAACTATATCGAGCCTCGCAAATTTCTGGAAGATGCGCAAGACATTGTATTAAAGCATGTGCAAAATGTTATGCATAAACATAACAATATAAAAATTAATGTTGTATTTAATGGTGAATTTGTGGCTAACAATAAAACTGCAAATAAAAGTGTGTGCACAAAAAACTGTGAACTCTTTCGTTCAAGTGATCTACAAGAGTGGTACGAGTCACACATTATCGAGCCTATTCTCGCATCCTTGGATGAATTTCAAGAACGTGACAGCGGGTGGGCACTGTCGCGTATACATAATTTGATGATAAATGTAAATAAACACAATCCATTACATGCTGGGTGCCATGTGATATTACCACAGGAAATTAAAATGAAAAGAGCTGTGATAAATATACAATCTGCTGACAATGCATGTTTCGCATGGTCAGTGGTAGCCGCTCTATACCCAGCCGAGAAACATGTGGATCGAATAATATCATATCCACATTATGCGACAGTGTTAAATCTTGAAGGTATTGAGTTTCCAATAACTATGAAACATGTTAAAAAATTTGAAAATCTTAATAATATTTCCATCAACATATATACGATTGAGAAGAAAAAAATTCTGCCAATACAACTCACAGATAAAGTACGAGAGAGACACATTCATTTGTTGTACACACAGCGAGATAATGATGTTGGACATTTTTCATTGATAAAAAATTTATCACGTCTTATAAGTTCACAGCTTAGTAAAACAAAGAGTAAAAATATTTTTGCGATCGGTAAGTATAAAATGTAAATAAAAATGTTTTTTTTTTTTATAAAAATTTTTTAATGCATTTATACAATAAAAATTTTTTTTAATGCATTTATACTCTTTATTCCAGATGCTTACATTACTTTAGTTCAAGTGAAAGATTAATGGTACACAGCGTAGATTGTGGAAAAATTAATGAGTGTGCAATTATATTACCATGTGATGAAAAAAATGGTTAAGTTTTGACAACTATACTAGAAAGGAACGAGTTCCATTTGTGGTATATGCTGATTTGGAATGTACCCTAGAAAAAACGAATGCTGACTCCACCACATCTACATGCGCACACCAACATCATAAGGTTTTTAGCATAGGGTATTATGTATGCTGTTCATACAATAAGTCGCTATCAATGTATCGGTTTCATCGCGGTAATAACTGTGTTGCATGGTTCGCCGAGGAACTTAAAAATTTAGCGCATAATGTAAAAACAATTTTATCAGCTAATGTACCCATGGCTGATTTTACACGAGACGAGTTGGAAAATTTTAACAAAGCTACACATTGTCACATATGTGAAAAACCATTTGTATCAGATGACATACGAGTCCGCGATCACTGTCACTTAACCGGTCGATATAGAGGACCAGCACATTCAAATTGTAATATAAATTATATGGATTCGAATTGTATTCCCATAGTTTTTCATAATTTATCGGGTTACGATGCACATTTTATTATCAAAGAAATTGCAACTGCCTATGAAGGAACTATAGAACTGCTTCCCATAACGAAAGAGAAATATATATCATTTACAAAAAATGTTAAAAGCACCACTGATAATAGAAATAATTGTATAAAATTAAGGTTTATTGATTCATTTAAATTTCTAAATACAAGTCTTGAGAAGTTAGCATCATTTCTAAGTAAAGATAAATTGCGAGTGTCACGATATGAATTTTCTAATCTAACTAATGAAAATTTTGATTTATTAACACGTAAAGGAGTCTTTCCATATGAATATGTTGATAGTATTGAAAAATTGGAAGATGTATGTTTGCCTCCACGTGAATCATTTTACAGCTCATTGACTGATGATACAGTATCCGAAAATGATTATGCACACGCTATAGATATCTGGCAACGATTCTCAATTCAAACGCTCGGAGAATACAGTGATCTGTATTTAAAAACAGATGTCTTATTATTAGCTGACATATTTGAAAACTTTAGAGACAGCTGTATAGTGAGTTACAAACTTGACCCCGCATATTATTACACCTTACCAGGTTTTACGTGGGACGCGATGTTAAAACACACGGGTGTAAAATTTGAACTTCTTACTGACATTGATATGGTTATGTTTATTGAACGCGGTATACGCGGTGGTTTAAGTCAATGCTCAAGCAGATATGCATGTGCCAATAATAAATATATGCAGTCATATGATTCATTAAAATCATCAACATATTTAATGTATTTTGATGTTAATAATTTGTATGGATGGGCGATGTGTCAACCGCTACCATATGCCGATTTTCAATGGGTTGACAATGTTTCTAATTTCGATGTGATGAGTGTGCCACCAGACTCACCCAATGGTTATATTTTCGAGGTTGATTTAGAGTATTCACAACGTTTACACGATGCGCATGCCGACCTACCATTCTGTCCAACGCGCGATAAGCCACCCGGTAAGCGGCAGGACAAGCTTCTCGCAACCTTATATGATAAGAAGCGTTACATCATTCATTATCGCAATTTACAGCAATGTATTAATCATGGACTGCATCTTACAAAAATACATCGCATATTACAATTTAAACAATCCCCATGGCTACGTGTTTATATAGAACTTAATACCAAATTTAGAACGCTTGCAAAAATGATTTTGAAAAAACTTGTATAAATTAATGAATAATGCAGTATTTGGAAAAACTATGGAGAACGTGCGTAATCATGTTGATGTAAGGCTCGTAACACATTGGGAGGGCAGATTTGGTGCTGAGGCATTGATCTCAAAACCGAATTTTCATAGTCGTAGCATTTTCGCCGAAAATCTGGTAGCGATTGAAATGCGCAAACTTGAAGTGAAATTTAATAAACCGATCTATGTTGGAATGTGCATTCTGGACATATCTAAAACATGTTTATATGAATTTCATCATGAGTACATGCAACCTCTTTATCAAAATAAATGTAAAATTATGTATACTGACACAGACAGTCTTATATATCATATAGAGTGTGAAGATGTTTATGAGATTATGAAACGTGATATTAATAGATTTGATACAAGTGATTACGCTTGTGACAATGTGTATGGTATTCCACAAGTCAATAAAAAAGTACCAGGTTTGATGAAAGATGAAAACAATGGAGCGATCATGACTGAATTTATTGGACTTCGAGCAAAAATGTATGCATTACGAGTAGATGGTAAAAAGATACAAAAAGATTAAAGGTGTTAAGAGTAATGTTGTCGCCAAGAAGATAACGTTTGATGATTACACACGATGCTTGAAGGAGGAAATAGAAATGACGCGTCAGCAAACATGTATAAGATCTAAGCTGCACGAAGTGTATACTATATAGGAAAAAACTGCTTTAAGTCCATATGATGATAAACGATATATTATACAGGATTCTATTGAAACATTACCATGGGGGCATTATAAAATACCGTTGTAAAAAATTTTTATATATTATACATTATACATTATACATTATATTGTTAATAAAAAAATTTTTAATTATATAAAATTCTTATAAAACGTTATTCTTGCATATCCATGAGTTATGTGAATTATTGAATCCCAGCCACTTTACATAAACATTATTTCCTTGTTTTCGTAACACTTTTTCAACAAGATATACATCAGGATTATTTACGTGAAGCAATTCCTGTTCATAGAATCCTCCAGCGATAGGTTTTCCACAAGAATCCTCCAACAAGTATGTCACAGGATTAGTTTTTTGCACTTTGACGATTGTAAATACTTCCGTAGTCCAATTTGGTGTATAGCCTTTTTCAAATATTGTTTTGAATTTGCTAACACGTACTGAATCGCCAGTTTTAAACCGTGCTGGAGCAGCAATCTTTATGCGGTTGTAGACCGTTGCCAAGAGTTTGCCTGCGTTTGCAGGGGTAACATCGACAGGTCGCATACCAATAGTTCGATGTTTTCGCATATTATAATCCAAAACAAGCTGCTGCAGTGAATCAAGCCATTTATAATTTCCATTGAGTGTAAACATTTTCCACATAGCGTTTTTAAGCGTTCGATTAAATCGTTCGACAACTGACGCTTTCATTACAGTGTATGTAGAATAATGGTTAATATTATGTTTTTTTAAGAGTTTTTGTACGTTTGCGTTGTAAAATTCTTTTCCTTTATCAGTTTGAAGATTATTCGGACATCTTTTATTATTGCGAAAGATCTTTGCAATCGCTGTTGCAACTTCGATACCGCTTTTTGTCTTTAATGGTACAGCCCATGCATGCTTGCTCAGCACATCGATAACGGTGAATATGTAGTGGTAACCTTGGTTGACACGTGTGTATGGACGCATCTCGACCACATCAGCTTGCCACAAGTCATCATACCCGCGCACTATGACACGCCTTCGAGAAAAATTTCTTCTCGCCGGTGTATGCAATTCGTTTACCAATTGTAGTTTTTCTGAGCTTATTTTCTTTGACATTTTTAAAGCTATGAGATTTACCGCACTATTAAAAAATTTTTTTCATAAATATGAACAATAGCAACACCGAAAACGATAACAAAACGGTATTAACAAGAAACGGCAACGGCAACGGCAACGGCAACGGCAACGGCAACGGCAACAACAAACGGCAACGGCAGCTGTTTAATTCTGTTCACCGCGAATAAATTTATTGCGAAGCGTGTTTACCACAACCTGTAGACTACTCTGTAGTATTTCTATTTTCTTATTCAGTTCATTTAGTTGATCTTTTAAATTCTGCACATTCTGTTGAACATTATTATTAAGTTCCACAATTTCATTCTTTAAAATCTGTAAATTTTGTTGAACATATTGTTTGTTGACAGCATCATCATCGTCCAAAGGTTCAGCTACATGCTTAATTTTGCATGATCGCGCGTCGTAATCGGTGGATGTTACACAAAGAGCGTTATCGCGCACGTAATTTCTAACTAACGCATTATATCGATAATGTTGATTAGTATTGCTTCCTCCACCATCTTTAAGCAATGTTCCAAACTTGTTAATCGGCATTTCGATATCAAATGATTAAATTGTGTATGCATACTTCAATTTATAATAAGCCCCACTTCGCGAAGTTCCTCAATAATTGATAAAATCTCATTGTCGTGAGCGTTATGACCTGCATAGCGTGAGGCTTCGAGCAATCGAAGACGATCTACGAGCTCGTTTGGATCATCCCAATGAACATAATCGATTTTATTATTGTTTAATGTTACAGCGTATGGTATACCTTGTCCAATTTTTTTACTCAGCACAGGAGCGATTATATTCTTATATTTGTGACCTTTGTTACTCTTTACTTGATTTTGAGAATTGTAGTCACGTTTATGTGCATTCGTTGCCATGAGTATACTTTTATAATTTTCTTTATCGGTATCAGTATAACTGCTCTCATCGGGAAATCTCATAAAAATCAATTCGTAAAGTCCCACTGTTCCAGGATACTTTTTACCATCTATCAATATATTATCATTTTTATCTAAATCAACACGCTTGTTGCCAATCATCGTTCCATTGTCGTTGAAATAAACTCCGTAAACGCTATCGATGTTAATAGATTTTTTCCGCTTAAACAGCGCCTAGATACTTTTGCCCCAACGGTCCATAATGAGTTTGAAGAGTCTTCCAACCTTCTGATGTTCGCAACTTTTGTCGAATAGATGTTACCAACGGTTCGTCTGCGGTATCGAAAACGTCTTCAATGGAATGTGAGTGTGAACGTTCCCTTGATGAAAAATTTCGTTGTTGCGCGAACTTAGGCGTCTCGTTTAATGTGGACGGTATGGTGCGTGATTGTTTTAACGCTGATTTAATTGGAGTCGATGCTGTTATCGGTGACGTTGCATTTGATCGTTTTCGTTTTGGTGTCAATCTACTTTCATCTTCTTCTCCCAATAAAGATATCAGCGATGTATTTATTAATCGATTCCGTTTTGGTGTCGATCTACTTTCTTCTTTTTCTTCAGGTAATGATATTGGTGATACCGTAATTAATCGTTTTTGTTTTGGTGTTAAAACATCTTTTTTTTCCAGAAAATATGAGTCGTTCTTTGATATGGCTGATTCAACTTCGTTGTTTCCAACGGTGTTTTCCACAATCTGTTTAAGAGGCTCAACGATGGGTTTAAAATGTCGCTCCAACGCGATATCTTCTTCCATCTTTCCCGTCTTCATGGCATGATACTTTTTGCGAATCGAATCACTCGTTTGAGCAATTTTCTTCGCAATTATCTCTCGATTTTTAAGTTCACTGTTGTTATTCATATTGAGCTTGACAGTTATCAATCGGTGTATCAACAACAACTGATTACATTATGATACCACGAAGTCGTTAAATCCCTTTCTATAGCGACCGTTTGAAATAGCACTGTCCTTATCAATCACCACAAATCCATACTTTTGTTGCCAACATATTCGACACAATTTATCAAAATCTTCGAATGACATATCAGTGTTAACATGATCATTATATATATGTTTCATATTTGTAACATCTTGTTTAAATAGAATTAAAAAATTCGTATTGTCACGTATAAGATGCTTCGGTATTTTCGCATACGTTTGACAAAGATAAAAACTGTCAACGTTCGCGTGTCGCCCCATTGCAAAGTATTCTCTTACCGCATCCTGCTTATCACATGCTATGTCATCAAAAATAAATATAGAATTCGGAAGTGCTTCGCTCGGTGGAACAACATCAATATTATTTGAAAATGTGAAATAATTAATTTCTTCTATTGGTGCCAATATCTTTTTCAAATACTGATATTTTGGTTGTTGCAACGATTTCGAGTATACATAAACGTTTTCAAATCGTATACCATGCGGACTTTCCAACAGACTTATTAATACATTAGTTTTGCCGCAATTTGATGGACCACAAATGATAGCGCGAATAGAACTCGGTAACATGTTTCCATGTCTATGTAACACACACTCGGATAATAACTTGTCATCGAAATTCACCACCTTGATTGGTGGCGCTTGCTGTATGAACCGCATTCTACCTTCTAAATGAGATCAATATCATCCATGCTGATATATTTATAGTTGTGTGCATAAAAATTAAACGCTCAGTATTCACTATGTTTTTGTTGCTGTCGGACGATTGTAATATCTGTGATTTAACCGCTGAACAACTACAACATATTCCAAAAATATTCTTATTACAACGATTTTCGCAACATATTGACTATTTGTGGAATAAGCTTCCTGAACACTTAAAGGCTGATTTAGATGTTCAACAATACCGTCGATGTTTAAAACATTATAATTTATTGAGTTATGAAACGCATGTTGACGGTCCTGCGCCATTAATAAAAAACTGTATTGAATGTCTGAGAAAAATGGGCGAGGCTTGTTAAACAGAGCGATTAACGCACTTCCGTTTGAATTGCACATACCAGGGTACCAGTTTTGCGGCCCAGGAACTCGATTAAACGAACGATTTGCCAGAGGAGATCGTGGAATTAATCCGTTGGATGCGGCTTGTCGCGATCACGATATAGCCTACTTACGTAGCAACAATCTCGCAGAGCGCCACGTGGCTGACAATATTCTTGCCAATAAAGCGCTGCAACGTATTAACGCAGAAGATTCAAGTTTTGGTGAAAAGGCCGCAGCCACGACCGTATGGGCAGCTATGAAAGCAAAAACGAAACTTGGTATGGGCTTATGTGTAGCGAGGAAGAATACGCTGAAGAAGAAAACGGTGAAGAAACGAACACTTCCGATAGCAAAACGTGGTGGCGTTATACCGCTTCTGCCCTTACTGGGTGCTATCGGTTCGCTCGCTGGTGGAGCCGCAGGAATCGCAAAAGCTGTAAATGATAAAAAAGCCTCACAACGCCAACTTGAAGAAATGAAACGTCACAATTACGCCATGGAAGGTCGCGGTGTTTATCTCGCTCCATACAAACGTGGTGGTGGAGTTCGAAAAAATAATGGAAATAAGAAAGGAAAAAAAAAAACGTCGATGAGACGTTGAAACTTCCCAAAGGTGCTACTACCGATATACAGTTGCGACAATTAGCGAAACACATGCGCATTCCATATTTTAGAGGCGTTTTTATGCGTGACACTTTACCGATTGGGGGAATACATCAAAACGAGAGCGGTATTGTGAATTTAGATAAAGTTGAAGGATTAGGTACCCACTGGGTGGCATATGCGAAAAGAGGAAATCGCGCTATGTATTTTGATAGTTTTGGTAATCTTCGACCGCCACAAGAACTTGCTCGATATCTGGGGAATGATGCAACACAAATTGAATATAATCGCTTACCATATCAACGATATAATCAAAACAACTGTGGGCAATTGTGTCTACAGTTTCTACACACGATTGATACACAATTTAAGAACAAACATTATGCGCTGTAAACTCAGTATCAAACATGTCGCTGACGCTCACGTTATCGGGCAAAAGTAGTATCCTCGCGGTGAGCTACTTTCCCGCTATAGATTTAAGCGATGGAGAATATGAACTCGGGCTGGCTGATTTTGAAACGTATTTTACAATTCCTAATGTAAACTCATCAAATAATACATTCTATTTCAATAATGCCGATGATGATAATGATGGAGAAAGTATTACCATTCCCGACGGCTCATATGAACTATGCGATATTGCCGAATATCTAAAACGTACGCTCGACGAGCTTCATATCAATGATGTTGCAAAGAACGCGATTTCATATGGTAATGATGAAAAAGATTATCCTTTAACGATTAAAGCTAATAACAATACGATGAAAAGCGAGATTAAGTGTATTTATCAAATAAATTTCACCAAACCATGCAACATTGGATCGTTGTTAGGATTTTCATCAGATCGCATACTCGAGCCGTTACGTTGGCATGAATCGGATGCACCGATACAAATTATCAATGTAAATGTTATTCGCATTGAATGCAGTGTAACGGGGGGTGCATACAGTAATGGAAAACGTGTACATACAATACATGAATTTTCACCTAAGGTTCCACCTGGATATAAGATATCTGAAACTCCAACACAGATCATTTACCTTCCAGTCGTCGTACGAAGCGTTACTGATTTGACGATTCGCATTGTAGATCAGAACGGACGATTGCTTGATTTTCGTGGCGAAGAAATTACCGTGAGACTGCATGTGCGGAGACGACTTTAGTGTGAGATGCTCGTTTTGAATAAAACATCGAACGTGAGACAAACTAAATACGCAGCTTCCACCAAAGGGGTTCAATTATTGAAGAAAAAACTTACTACATCAAACGTAGAATTTTTAAAATCATTGGGTTTCATTGTGTGCAACATCTAAAATGGCTGATATATTG
This sequence comes from Cardiocondyla obscurior, assembly GCF_019399895.1. Lineage (NCBI taxonomy): Eukaryota > Metazoa > Arthropoda > Insecta > Hymenoptera > Formicidae > Cardiocondyla > Cardiocondyla obscurior. The sequence goes on along the minus strand of NW_027228793.1, from coordinate 269,492 downwards.
ATTATTGATGATAAGCCGATCTTTGACAATAGTATTGTTAAAATTGAAACTCATACATACAACCCATATGCTAACACAACGTTTGGATATAGTGATGAAATACGGATACCAATACAACAACAGGATTTGTATACGTTGCCATGTGACAGTTTTCTCTATATTGAGGGAAAAAAAAAAAAAAAAAACCTGACGATAAGTTAACAGCTGCGCTAGGAAATAATTGTGTAGCGTTTATGTTCGATGAAATCCGTTATGAACTCAATGGTGTAGAAATTGATCGCAACAGAAACGTTGGAATAACTAGCACTCTTAAAAATTATATATCGCTAACATCTGATAATGCTATGATGCTGCAAAATGCTGGATGGAGTGAAACATCAACTACGTCAGAAGGATTCTTTAATTTTTGTGTACCCCTCAGCATATTGTTAGGTTTCTGTGAAGATTATAAACGAGTGGTTGTCAACGCTCGCCATGAATTAATTTTAATACGCGCTCGCAATGATAATAATTCCATTATAGGAGATTCGAAATTAGAGCCAGAAATTGAATTGCATAAAATACAGTGGCGAATGTCTCATGTCATATTAAATGAGGTCAATAAATTATCCATGCTGCGAACTTTGGATAGTGGGCGATATTTAAGCATGACTTTTCGCTCATGGGATTTGTATGAATATCCTCTTTTGCAGAGTACTACAAAACATTCTTGGGCCGTCAAGGCTGCAACGCAACTTGAAAAACCTCGATACGTTATCTTTGCTCTGCAAACCGATCGCAAAAACGTTATGTCTAAAAAATCAACCATTTTTGATGATTGTAAATTAACAAATGTGAAACTTTTTCTCAACTCTGAATATTATCCATATGATGATCTGAATTTAGATTTTGACAAAAAAAGATACGCCATTCTTTATGATATGTATATACGTTTTCGTAAAGCTTATTATGGCAACAGTTCTTATGAGGCTTTTTGCAATGTAGCAGCATTTCTATCATATGGACCATTTGTTGTTATCGATTGCTCTCGACAGAACGAGTCAATCAAAAGCGCCACTGTAGACGTGCGATTAGAATTTGATTGCAAGGAAAATGTTCCTGCGAATACAACCGCATATTGTCTTATTTTACACGATCGCATAGTTGAATATAGTCCACTGTCTAACGTTGTGCGCAAGGTCTTATAAAAATTGCTATATCAGCAGTTTTTATCATATATAAAGAAGCAATTTTATCTACACGTCATTATTGTTTCAAACACGCGTTCATCATCATGATTGCGCCAACGTTTGTTGATCTTCAAGGTTTTAATATTGGGCGGCGATTTATTGTAAAAGAAGTTGCAGTGCTAAGAAAGGGTACTGTTCTAACTCATTACATCTTTAAAAATCCAGTGCCATGGAATTTTTTGAAACAATCTGAAAAATCATGCATTTCTTGGACAATAAAATATCATCACGCATTGTCATGGGAAGAAGGAACTGTGCCATACAACATGGCAAAACAATTAATTACAACAGCTGTAACAGGTGTAGGCGGTGATGAAGTGTCACGTCTTATATACGTCAAAGGATATGAGAAATGTGCATGGTTGGCTGATATGCTCGACGATGATGTTAGAGAAGATTACACCATTGAAACCTTAGACGCTGATTATGAAGATATTGAATCTTTAAATATTTTAGATACTATTAATACCATGCGATGCGGAAATCATCTTACGCATTGCGCTTTACAGAATGTATTTAAAATATTCAACTGGTGGTCGCAGCGCCAAAAGGAATTATAAAGATAAAAAATTATGTTAACGAGGATGGCGATGAAGTGTAGCATCTTATATCAAAGGATACGAGAAACGTACATGGCTGATATGCTCGACGGCGATGTTAGAGAAGACCACATCATTGAAACCTTAGACGCAGATAATGAAGATGCCGAATCTTACAAAAGATTTTGGATCCTATTAATAATCATCTTAAGCATTGCGCTTTACAAAATGTATTTAAAAATATTTAACTGGAGCATCAAAAGTTGTAAAAAATTTTTAATAAAAAATTTATGTTAGCGGATGGTGATGAAATGTAGCACCTTAAAATATTTAATTAGTGGTTGTGTCAGGAGGAGTTATAAAGATTAAAATAAAAATTATTTTTATGTAAAATTATGTTTTTATTTTTAACAAATATAAAATATATAAAATATAATTATTAAAATATATATTTTAATCTTAATCTTAATCTTAATCTTAATCTTAATCTTAATTTTAATTTAAATCATGTTTTGGGGCTGAAATATATAATTATAATTAAAAAATACAATTATAATATATATTAAGAATATATATATTTATTTTTACCTAATTCCAATTTTCCGGCGCAAAGGCGATGTCCTCCTCCATATTAAAAATGCGGCGCAACCCGAAGACATCGCCACCTTCATGAGGGCCCATCCAAATATATTTGTTGTACTCTTTATTGCGATGACGCTCATTTTTTATAGCATTTTTTTTTCTAATATTAACAAATCCTTTTATGGAGATTTCTTCAGGATCAATCCAATCCTAAAATTAAAAAATTAAATTATTTCATTTCTACATTCTTTATTTAAATATATTTTACATAAAAAATGACTTACGGGCTGTACGTGTGGAATTTTTAGTTTTAAAACGTGCTTAATCCGCACCTCATGATATGGTTCGCTGTCTATGTATATGCGCTGTAAAAAAATATTATAATTTTATGCTACATTTTTTTCATTAAAATAGTTAGTATTTTTTACATGATAGTACTTACCCCAATGGCTGGATATGTCACATCAATATGATTCTCCAAACAATCAGTATAAAATGAATCACTCATTTTTTAAACAAAAAAAAAAAAAAAACTTCGCGACAAATGGTTCTCAAACTGCAATGTTTCGCGACTAAATAGATTTTACATCTCACAGCCTCTCTTTATATATACATTTTTGCATATTGATGCATTTTTTAACACGTGTCGATTTGACAGCATTTTTTCTTAAAGTGATTCGCACGGGTATATGTCACACACCTTAGGATAGTAGATGATAAAAAATTTCAAAAGAAAGATTCGCATGAGTATATGTTTTAAATGTTTATATTATATTTCAAAAATGTTTATATTAAATATATTGTTTATAAGACAAAAATATTTGCAAATTTATATTTTTAATATAAAATAATTTCACATTATGTGCAAGAATGCATCTGGAGTTTCAAACGTGTAGCTATAAGAAAAAATTTGCATAAGTATATGTCGCATTTTTTTCGAGATACATCTTTTCAAATGAAATAATTTCTTAATCTCTCATTGCATGATAAACATGCATCTTAAGTTTCAAACGTGCTAAACGCTGTAAAAAGATTCGCATGAGTATATGTCACACCTTCGGGACTGCTGTTGATAAAAAAATGCTTTCGTTTTACTTTCTCACTATCTGCAGTGAGTTCACAGCTGTAGCCTGTCAGTCGTATGCTGATTTTTTCAAGTGTAACATCTAATTTCTCTCAAATGGAAAAGTGTTCGTCGCTACTGCATATTCTTGCGCGTCGTGAGTTGGGGGATCGTACCCCATTCAGTACAGGCGGTGCGTGGTGTGGTACACCCAAAAGCTGTATAGCTCAATCTAGCATATATATAGACAATCGTTTACGTGGTAAAAAAATCGAACTTAGTGAGCAATTAACAATTATTAGAACATCTCCTTTTCTTCCCAAAAATCCTGTGGGTAACGATTGTGAATACATTATAGACAAGCGAATGAACTTGTGCACCCACGGGAAACGATTCGTCTTCACAAACAGCGAATTGCCACCGGTGAAAAAAAAAATGCAGCAAAATTAAAAAACGTAAGTTTTTATTTTATTTGTAATATATATTAACAGTGGTTGCTAGCGCGGGGTGTAGATGGGGAATAAACACGGGACAGGAGGGGGAGGGAGATAGTAGGAAGAGAGACCGGGGTATGAATGGGTGACGGATACCCCCCGGTCTCTCTTCCCACCTACGGCTACCTCTCCCCGCGCTCCTCTCATCGCGGTTTTTTCCCCGTCCCCTCGCCTCCCTCAACGCTCCTGGGTTAGAACCCGTGTTTATTCCCTACTGACATTTTATTCCCTGTAGGCCCGATAGTACCGAGTTCATGAGTCGTTGGAAAGTAGCTGGCGCATTTTTTAACCCGAACGGCATTCGATTAAATTCATAATGCCCCAGTGCCGTTGAAAACGCGGTTTTCTTTTTGTGCTCCTTGTGCATAGGAATTTGGTGATATCCTGACGCGAGATCTAACGTTGTAAAATATTTCGCGTTTCCCAGCTGGTCTAGGATGTCCGTGATGTTTGGTATAGGGAACGAATCTCCTACTGTCTCGTCGTTTAGTTTCCGGAAATCAACAACTATCCGGAGTTTCGGGTTACCCGACGCGTCGGCTCGCTTCGGTACCACGAGTATGGGCGCATTCCACTGGCTCGTGCTTTCGCGAATAATTCCTTCGTTCATCATTTTGGCTATATGTCGATTTACTTCTTCTTTATGGCGCTCCGGTAACCGGTAGGGTCGGCAGTTTATGGGCTTTATTCCCGCGTCGTTATTTATTTCATGCGCTACCGCGGAAGTGTGAGAGAGAGTATTGCCGGCGAGGTAAAATGTATCGCAGAAGTTAGCACAGATTTGCCGCAGCTTGTCTTCCTCTTCCTTATTTAAATGTGATATCCGTAGCTGCTCATGTAATGCTTTTATCCGTGTCTGTACCTTGCCGTCGCTTGGCGTGTCGCGTAACGCGAGTACCGGTGCCGAGTCAGCAAATTCCGTGCGGTGAACGACCAGTCGTGGCGTCGGAAAAACTATAGGTTTTTCGGTCGTATTAATTACGCTGACAGGGCACGCGTTGTCTATCGGTTCGACTAGGCAATTCCCGATCAAGATCCTGGTGCGGGCTCGTGTGCGTAAATTATACCCACCCGGTTTTCGTTTGTAATCGCCCGTACGATGGTCTCACTGCGCGGCGGTAACATGATGCGAGCGTACGGATGGAGCGGGAAAGTAACGCGGTTTATACTTAAGCGGCCGTTCTCTACGTCATACACGGTCCGCTGAGTCTTTAAAAAATCCATGCCGAGAATTCCCTCGTAATCGATGGGGAAATCGTCCGGCACGACGTGCATGTCGTGGTGCACGAAGGTGGTTTTGAGGCGGATCGTGGCGTTACATTTCCCGAGGGTTTTCGCTTTATGTCCCGTTACTCCTGTTAAAGCGGTCGAGCCGGAGAAAATGGGGGTGGTACCCTTCAATTTTCCCACCTTTATCAGTGTAACCGCGGCGCCTGAGTCGACGAGGAAAGTAGCCTTTCCGTTCTTTGCTTGAAGGATCGGTAAAGTGACGAGATCGAGCTGTCGGCTCCGCGTATCTTCTGCCAGGTGCGCTATTTGGTAATCTTTCGCGAGTCGGGTCTCCTGCTGGCGCGGCGGGGCAGCGGTTCCGGGGCCGCTTCCTATCATATCCGTATTTGTTTCTCTCTCTTGGCAATGCGCGGTGTTAACTGCAGGGGCCCTCCTCGGCTGGGGGTGCGGTCGGGAGTCGCGTCTAATGTTTTCACGGGGTCCCGTCTCGCGTTTCAGGCGTCGGCATTCCTCGCGCGTGTGCCCGGGTATGTTGCAATAGGTGCAATGTTTCGTTGTGGTATGCACGCGCGGCGGGTGATCGGCTCGCGGTAACGGGAAACGTTGCGCGTAACGGCTCGAGCGACACGCGAATCCCGCGTGTCCTTGCTTCCCGCATTTTTGACAGGCTGGCGGGGAGCGTCGCGGCGGCGGGTCGCGGTCCAGGAAGGATCGCGTCGGTATACCGCGTTGTCTCTCCTCCATGGCCGCCCCGCGATGGCCTGTTGTAGGGTGGTATAATTCCTTGAACGGACGATCATTTGAGTATACGGAAGGAGTCCGGCCTGGTAATTTTGTAGCACTTGCTCCTGTACGGAATTCCAAATGCCGCGTTTCTCGTCATCCGAATATTTCGGATTTTCGCTTAAGGCCTCGTATAGTTCGGTCGCGAGGGAGTCGGCTCGGAATCCAAAAGCTTGCGCGCTTTCCCCATGTCGTTGCCGCAGATTATTGAAGTCAATTTGCAAGTACGAGGTGCCCCGTCGTTGCACGTATGCTTCTTCTATTTCGCTTAGAAATTGTGAGAATCCGACGACTTTCCTAGTCTCGAAACGCGACAGCGCGCGTCCAGTCAGTTTCGTGTAAAGTATCGCGGCTAATAATTCACTTTCGTCCGCCGGGTCTATTTTCCTCGCGACGTATTCGCATGCTTTAATAAATTTTTTGGCGTGCGTCTCGTTTCCGTCGAAGGAAGGGATCGTTTCGAGGGCATGCTTCATCGACAGGTATTGCCGGGGGTTGTCTAGAGAGAATCGTACGTCATCGCGGTCCTGAGTCAGCGGTTCTCGTCGTGCGGCTGCCGGCTCCGATGTCCGTGTGGAGTGGAGCGGTTCTCGCAGCGTACTTATCTCGACTTCTACCCGATCTAGGCGTCTGTTTATCTCTTGTATGGCATCCAAGATCGTACTTAAAGTATCGCTATGGGGTACCGGTGAGCGCCTCCGCGAAATCGGAGAAGGGGGTTCGGGCCTGGGCCGCTTTATTACCGTGTCGGCGGTTGTCACAGGGGTGCCGCCGGCAACTTCCTCCCTTGACTCACTCGTTCCGTCGCGATCGCCTTGGTCTGTTACCATGAAAATTTGCTCGCCGAGGTTCGTTTCAACCGGCTGATTTTCATAGAGCCTTGAGGAGGTCCCTTGATTATCGCGGGTAGAGTTTCGGCCGCGTCGTCGCATTTCTAACTCGTCTACTATTTCCGCGGGATCAAATATGCTACTGTCGTATGAGGTAAGAGAGAATTCGCCGCGTTGCGATACGTCGCTGATATCGCTACCCGTTTCTTTTAATAGCCTCTTCCGGTCGCTTTTTTGCGTTTCGTCGGTAGGTTGTGCTAAATTTAAGTCGGTTTCGTCGCACGGTTCGGTTTCTTCGCGCGGATCAAATTCGGCTGAGCTTTCGCTATCGCTCTCTGTATTTAATGCCCGACGCACGTTATCGCGGATTTCGCGTAGGGCGGCGGCTGCAATGCCTATGGGGTTCTCAGGGGGTGGTCGCCGTGCCCGATGGCCTGATTCGCTATGTAGCCAAGATTCGTTGGCTACTTGGGTTCGCAAAACGGAATCTTCGTCCGACATCGACTAGTCGAGTTAAAATTTACAATAAATTTATATTTCGGACTTACACTAACGCAAGGTGTCGCATGGCGCAGTCTCTGCTTCCGGGTTTTGCTCGTTGCCTTTCCCTTCCGGTCCTTGTCCACGGCTGTCCGTTCCTTTGCGTGGCTGCGACCGGGCTGCTGCTACCTCGGCTTATCTCCCAGCTGTTTGGCTTCTCCGGTGTCGAGTGCGTGCGATATCGGCAGAACCGCTGCTTGCGCTGTCCTAGTCCTCTTCTTCTGTGTAGGATGAGTCCGACTTCTTACTTTTGTTTTATGTTTCAGAGATCTTCTATATGGCCCGTCGGGAATAATTGGACGTCGCCGAAGCGGTGCCTCTCCGGGGGGCGGATCCCACCGTTGCCACCAAATTGTTGCACCAGGACGGTGCAAGGGGTCCGTCCTCCCGGAACCTCTTGTATTCACGAAGGGCGCGATTAAATAAAACTCTTTCTTTTTACTCCGAACACTTTTTATTTTCCTTATGTTATGTTCCTTGGCTTCGGGCAGCGTTACCCCGTCGTTTCGGTTATCAGAATGACCCGCGGACATTCGGTGGCCGCGGGTTTTATACGCGACTGTTGCCAAGGCGGAAATGCAACAGTCCGCGGATTCCGGGCGCGTAGGACAGTGACCGCGTTCGGTCATTGCCTAGGCGAAAAGTGCAAGGCGTCGATCGGTCAGCGGATTCCGCGATCGGGTGATCCGATCGACGCTGGTTGTTAACCCGGCCTTCGCGTGCGTGGCCTTGCTGTTGCCAGGGTCGGGTTACAACATGTATCTTCTGACTAGAACTTTGATACGTCTTTCGTCATTTAAAATGATAAAACACGCGTGCATCTCTGAGCTGCGCTTCCAACAAATTGATACCTAATATCAATATACAGACAACAAAGGATGTATCAACGGGATCGCTGCCTTGGACTTGTAACGGTCCAGAGCAGTCAGTCGCTCTCAAATAAAGCTACCAGATAGACCAACGCTCCAGTCTCACTCTCTTTATTCTAACCACCTCCCATAATATACCTTAAGTTACAACACTGGCGACGAGGATGGGATGGTGCGTTTTCCCTCTTGGGTGTGAGGTCTTTCGTACTTAATGTGGAAAGACAGTAAAGACCAAGAACAAAAAGTGAACGTTAAGATTGAACCACAGACTTCACCTTTACAACCATACGTTACGACTGGAGCAGGTACGAGTACGGAGTCTATGGAAACTATCGAGCCTCCCAACATGACTGAGAATCCCGGTTCATTTAAAATTGAAATATTTGACGCCACTAAACACCGGTGGACTACGTGGTTACAGCGACTACAAGGAGCCTTCGAGGCTTTTGGCATTACCACCGAGGCAAAGAAACGAACTTATGTCTTACAATACATTGGCATGGATACATACACCAAGCTGGAGAGTACTATGGATAATACAAATCCCTACACCGCTCCTTGGGCTACGTTAATTGACAAATTGAAGGCGATACTGGAGCCGGAACCTCTCGAAGCAGCAGAGATTTTTGTTTTTCATAAAAGAAAACAACAGGAAAACGAGTCGGTGCGCGACTTCGTCAATGATTTACATAAACTCAGTGCTAAGTGCAATTTTGGGGCTTATTTGAAGACAGCCTTACGTACGCAATTGATAGCCGGCCTCCGTAATCCAAATATTCAGGCAAGCACTTCTGGAAACCAAAAATCTGACTTTCGATTCTGCAATTTCTACGGCCATTACCATGGAACTTGCTGAAAGCAGTACCACGCAATTGCGCAACCCTTCTCAAACAGCCGAAAATATACAATACGTGAATTCGGAAACTAATCGGTACAAAGGAAATTCGCAGAAAAAAGGTCAACAAAAACGGAACGTGAAATCTTCATCCGTCAACTACAAGAAGAATTTCAGAAGCCCCACGCATTCGAAACCGGACCGGAAATATGAGAATGTGCCATCATCAACTAAAAATGTGAAGTGTTTTCGGTGCGGAAAAGAGCATTACGCAAATGAGTGTACACTTCACAAAAATGTGGAATGCAGCTTCTGCCAGAAGAAAGGGCACCTAGCACGGGTGTGCTTCAGGAAAAGGAAGAAATCAGCCAATACTGTCGAGGAAGTCTGCGCCATCGACACTATCAATGCAAGGAGCAAATTCATCATGCCGCTCCTAGTCGAGCAACATCAGATGACTTTCGAAGTGGACACGGGAGCCGCCGTGAGTCTTATTAGTGCGGAAGACGCGAAGAAACTCTTTCCGTCGCATCGTGTTTTTCTGCCGAATGTAAGATTACAATCTTTTAATAAAGATCCGATCAATACAATCAGTTACATTCAAGTGCGAGTTAAATCGGATAATCGTAGCTTAAATCTAAATTTATACATTGTTAAAATTCATTGTAAACCTTTTTTGGGCAGAGAATGGTTCCACGAACTAGTAAACACAAAAGAAATAAACGGTTTATATACCGATGACGAAATCATGACGCCATACATACATACAATTAATGAAAATTCAATAATAAAAAAATTATTACAAAAATACGATATTGTTACAGATCGCAAGGGAGCAATTAAATCTTACGTGGGTAAATTTACATTATTAGATAACGCGAAATTAGTTTTTATTAAGCATCGAACCGTCCCTTTCAAGATGCAAGACAAAATTAAAATTGAACTTGATAAATTAACCGCGAAAGGAATTCTATTACCCGTTAGATCATCCGAATGGGCCACGCCAATTGTCCCCGCACTTAAAAAAGATGGTTCAGTACGAATCTGCGGAGATTACAGTGTGACACTTAATAAACATTTGCTTATTGATGAATATCCTCTGCCCAAATTAGAGGAACTATTTTCTTGCATGTCAGAAATGACTATATTTTCTAAAATAGATTTAAAAAAAGCGTATTTACAATTACGTATAGACGAAAAACAACAAAAGCTACTCACTCTCTCCACACATTGCGGACTGTATCAACCTACGCGTCTTATGTTCGGTGTAGCTTCTGCCCCCGCGATTTGGCAACGTACGATCGAAGAAATCTTTCACGATATTAGCGGGGTCAAAATCTTTCTGGACGATATTCGAATCGCTAGCGCAACAAAAGAAGAACATATTAAGAAAATAGAAATTATTTTCCGTAGATTACAGGAATTTAATATACAAATAAATTTAGAGAAAAGCGAATTCTTTAAAGAAAGTATACATTTCTGCGGATATATAATAGATAAAAATGGAATAAATAAAGACCCGTCAAAATACGCGGCAATTGAAAAAATGCCAAGGCCAACTAATAAAACAGAGGTACGCGCTTTTCTAGGTTTCGTTAAGTATTATGCGCGTTTTATTAAAAATCTCTCGGAAATTTTACATCCACTTCACAACTTATTACGAGATAATGTTCCATTTAAATGGAATAATTCTTGCGAATACGCATTCGGCAAAGCTAAACAAGCATTTAGTAAAAATAAAATACTTGCACATTACGATCCCGAATTACCATTAATTTTAGCAGTGGATGCAAGCAATTACGGGATTGGCGCAGTACTTTCCCACGTGTACCCTGATAAATCGGAAAGAATCATTCAATGCGCATCTCAGAAATTAAACCCTACACAGCAAAAATACACGAACATTGATAAAGAAGCTTATGCCATTATTTTTGGCATTAAAAAATTTCATCAATTTCTTTTTGGTACCAAATTCACTCTTGTTACAGATAATCAAGCGTTAACACGAATCTTCTCACCGGATAAAAACTTACCAACATTTTTAGCATTACGTATGCAACATTATGCGTTATTTCTACAATTATGCCTACAATTATGATATTCAATATAAGAAATCCGAACTTAATGCAAATGCGGACGGCCTTTCTAGATTGCCTATGGAAAACGAAAATGACACACATGAAGTAATTGATATTTTTCATTTAGAAACAATTAACTTCCTACCACTTACAGCAGAAGAAATTGCAAATTGTACACAAACGGATACAGAATTACAAAAAATTTACAAAGAAATTACAACACATAATTACACATCTAATCGCAAGAAACAAAACATTAACATAGAAGAATTCTCAATTTGTAACGGAGTTATATTACGTTCCGATCGGGTTGTTATCCCAGAAAAACTAAAACATAAAATTCTTCTTGAATTACATTGGGGACATTTCGGAATTTCAAAAATGAAAAATTTGACTCGCAAAATAGTTTGGTGGCCAACGTTAAACAAGGATATAGAAAAACTTGTTAAAAATTGTACAATTTGCAACCTGCACAAAGATAATCCACCAAAAGTGGACGTACATTTTTGAGAAGATTCTACAAATGTTTTCGATCGTGTGCACATTGATTTCGCGGGACCTTTTATGGGAAAACTTTTCCTTATCCTAATCGATGCATATTCAAAATTTCCCATCGTTAAAATCGTCAATTCAATGTCAGCTGAATCTACTATAGCAACATGTCGAGAAATTTTCAGTGAATACGGTTGTCCAAAAGTTATAGTAACGGATAACGGGAGAACATTTATTTCTTCTGAATTCAAAACTTTTATGCAAGAAATTAATTGCACATTGAAGTATACTGCCCCATACAATCCATCTATGAACGGACAGGCTGAAAACATGGTCAAAACAATTAAAAATGGACTAAAAAAAATGTGTACGGAAAACAAATCCATACACTACAATTTATGCAAATTACTCTTACAATATAGAACTTGCAAACATTCACAAACAAAACAAATTCCTGCAGACTTATTTTTCGGAAGAAAAGTTAATTCTCCGTTAGATTTTCTTCATCCTACTTACAAATTACAAACATCGTATAAAAATGCAAATATATGTAAAAAAAATTTTCAAGCGAAGGAAAGAGTGAGTGCGCGTAATTATACCGGTACAACTAAATGGCTTCTCGGTAGAATTAAGTCTCGAATTGGCGCTTTACATTATGAAATAAGTTTAGATAATGGCATTATCGTTCGGCGTCATGTAAATCAACTTCGTAAAATTGGGGAAATGACTCCGGCAGTCGTTTCGGATACGATCCGTTCTTATGCCCCACCACCTGGACTTGAAAAAAGAAACTGTACCCCGCGAAGACACCCAAGTAGCACGGACTTTCAATCCGCTGTCGAGGATACACTTGCGGATGTTCCACCCGCTGAAGATTCCGAAATAACGAAAACACCAGTAGTTTTTCGTAAAGGACCAATACGCGAACGTAAACCACCTACCCGGCTACAATACGATAAATTCTAGAAAGCCTTTTGCAAGTTTCTGTTTTCTTTTCTACGAAAGGGAGTGTGATATTTCCCCGTAGTAATTCGTATCTCATAGATTAGTTTCTTAGTCACTTCGTAATGTATCTTCCTACTAGAACTTTGATACGTCCTTCGTCATTTAGAATGATAAAACACGCGTGCATCTCTCAGCTGCGCTTCCAACAAATTGATACCTAATATCAATATACAGACAACAAAGGATGTATCAACGGGATCGCTGCCTTGGACTTATAACGGTCCAGAACAGTCAGTCGCTCTCAAATAAAACTACCAGATAGACCAACGCTCCAGTCTCTCTCTTTATTCTAACCACCTCCCATAATATACCTTAAGTTACTGTTGTAACCCGACCCTGGCAACAGCAAGGCCACGCACGCGAAGGCCGGGTTAACAACCAGCGTCGATCAGATCACCCGATCGCGGAATCCGCTGACCGATCGACGCCTTGCATTTTTCGCCTAGGCAATGACCGAACGCGGTCACTGTCCTATGCTCCCGGAATCCGCGAACTGTTGCTTTTCCGCCTTGGCAACAGCCGCGTATAAAACCCGCGGCCACCGAATGTCCGCGGGTCATTCAGATAATCACAACGACGGGGTAACGCTGCCCGAAGCCGAGGAGCTTAACAAAAGGGAAATAAAAAGACTTCGAAGTAAAAGCCAGTGTGATCTTTATTACGTGCCCCTCGCCGAATTACAAGAAGTTCCGGGAAGACGGACCCCTTGCACCGTCCGGGTGCAACATTTTGGTGGCAACGGTGGGATCCGCCCCCCGGCGAGGCACCGCTCCGGCGACGTCCAGTTATTCACGACGGGCCATATAGAAGATCTCTGAAACATAAAACAAAAGTAAGAAGTCGGACTCATCATACACAGAAGAAGAGGACTAGGACAGCACAAGCAGCGGTTCTGCCGATATCGCACGCGCTCGACACCGGAGAGGCTAAACAGCTGGGAGATAAGCCGAGGTAGCAGCAGCCCGGTCGCAGCCACGCAAAAGAACGGACAGCCGTGGACAAGGACCAGAAGGGAAAGGCAACGAGAAAACCCGGAAGCAGAGACAGCGCCATGCGACACCTTGCGTTAGTGTAAGTCCGAAATATAATTTTATTGTAAATCTTAACCCGACTAGTCGATGTCGGACGAAGATTTCGTTTTGCGAGCCCAAATAGCCAACGAACCTTGGCTACATAGCGAATCGGGCCACCGGGCACGGCGACCACCCCCTGAAAACCCCACAGGCATTGCAGCCGCCGCCTTACGCGAAATCCGCGATAACGTGCGCCGGGCATTAAATACAGAGAGCGATAGCGAAAGCTCAGCCAAATTTGATCCGCGCGAAGAAACCGAACCGTGCGACGAAACCGACTTAAATTTAGAACTGTTGCACCGGGGCCGGTGCACGGGGTCCGTCCTTCGGGATCCGTGAGGGAGGGCGAAATGATTTGTTTTAAATAAAAAAGATTAGAGTTTTATTCAATTACACTGTTGTACTTGTCTATCTCCCTAAGGTTCCTTTTTGTCGGTTCGGCGCACGTACTCGCGTTGTCACGCGTCCTCGGCTCCGCGAGGTCTCCTCTTACTTGGCACGCGACCGAACTTTCGTTATCACCGCTCTCAGTTTACGGTACGGACTATATTGCGACTGCCCGTCCGTGACGGGCCGCGGTTATTTAATAGTGACGCAGGGCCTTGGCCTCCTCGGGTTGCAATGCCGAACTTCGGTAGTTCGGCGAATGCAACCTCAGCGATTTCGGCAATAAGTTCTCGCACGTGTTTCTTTTATTATTTAATTTCTTAAGGAGGTTGCTGATCTTGCATCCTCCGAGGTTATTTAATTACGAGAGACTTATTCCGAAATGCCCTGCGTCATGTATCGTGTTGTAACGGGGTTTGGGTTACAACATCCCTCCCCTAGGGGAAGAAAAGGTTGAGTGTGTTTATACACCTCAATCTTTTCTTCCTTACAATATGTTTTCTTATTCTACTTACAATTGTATCACCGTCGGTCGTGGTGTTTTTACACTCGGCGTTTCTTTCTTTTTTTTTCTTTTTATTTCGTTGGGTAGGATTATTTGTTCGGTTACTTTATTCTTTTTCTTTTTGTACAATTTTACTATTACTATTGCTAGTACTATGGTCGCTATTATAGCTATTATTGTGGCGCTTGTGCCCGTTGTATACATGATTATTCTATTTGTTAATATTACATTTCCGTCTAGTTGTTTGTCCATTTTACTTAATTCTACCCCTAATTTATTTAATTCGTTCGGGTTTTTTATTACCTTGTCGCGGCTTATTTCTTCTATTTTCTTTATTATTGGGTCGGTTTTTTCGCCCTGCTCTGTTTCTATGTTTGTTAAATTATACGTCGGTACGTGTCGTTCTATTTTACTTTCTCCTATCGTGTTTTTTGTTTTTATTGTCATTTCTGTTGTTGTGAGTTTACAGGCTGTTCTTAATTTTACTATTCCTGTTCTATTTATTTCTAATTTTTTACTCGGTCTATGTCTACATTGAATTTCTATAGTTTGCTCCTTTGTCGTGGAGTATATCCACTCTTGTGGTTCGCTTACTGCTATCCATACTGTTGCTCTTGATGCAACTTCTCGCGTTACGCACGTGTCCGGCTTTTTTGCTGGCTCGGTAATCGCTCTTACCTCGCACGGTGCGCTTGCCCTGGTATGGTATACCGGGATGCTTTGTTCGCATATATATGTATTATCGTTATTTACACATTGCCTGATATCTTCTCTTTTTAATGTTAGGTAATTATTATTTTCTCTATCTACTGCTATGTATTCATTTTCTATTTCTATTATTTTAAATATGTTTTCGTTCGATTTGTCCAATACAGGAAACGGTGTTACTCTTTTTAATTCGTATCTTGCGTCGTCTACTATCGGGAATCTTATTATCGTGACTATCATCTGCTCGTCACTATATGCGCTTATTTCCGCGTATTGTTCTATCGCGTTCCAATTTTTTGTATTTATTCTGAAGGGGAAATACGTCCCTTCTTCGAGGTGCGCGGTTGCTTCTTTCAATTCTTCTATTATTTTACTAACCGGTAACATTCGCGTGTTTTTTATCCCCAATTTCGTTTGTGCTATGAATTCCATCGTTTCTTGCACGTTTGTTAGTAAATCTGTTATTAGCATTCTTAGTATGTAGAAATGTTCCGTCATTTCTACTTGTCCCGTTACCCCGTCTACTTTTTTGCTTAATAGCTTCGTCGCGTTTGTTATAACTTTTTCATGGTATTTTATTGTTTCCTCTAATTCCTGTATGTGACCAATCGAACTGTTTATTACTTTTAATTGATTCTTTGCTACATGTTGTAATGTTTGTTGTCTTCTCGTTAGTATTTCTAGCTGTTCGCTTATTACTTTTTCGTCGTCCGCGTCCATTGTTCCGAATAGTTTTTTACTTATCGTACCTATTACGTCTACTAATCCTCGCTTTGTTTTTTGTGCTTCGTATGTCGTTAATAATTCTATTGCTGTTATTAATTTTTCGTTTTGGGATCGTACTGTTTCTGCTAAGTATTTACATTTATCCTTAAGTAATTCTCCGCTATATGTTTCGCACGCTTTTTCTCCGTCTTTTACCCGTTCTTGTAGTTTTTCATATTGCGCTTTTAATTCCTGCGTTTTTGTTATTATTACTAATTTCCACGACGCGTCTGATAGCTGCAATTGTCCCACGTTCTCGTAGTAGAGTCCGGGTTCATGTACGAACTGCGTTACCGTGTACGGTGAGCTTATCTCCGGCGGTTTGTCGTTTGCGCCCAGCGTCACGGTGATTATTGTTCTGAAAGATGATTTTCTTTCAGATTTACTTTTTTCGCGGTTTTAATTTTTTTTTTTTTTTTTTTTTCGTGTGTGTTATCTGTTATGTGTGTGTTCTTCGTGGGGGTGACTGTGTATTATGATACGAGGTAAGTCTTTATAACTTTTCTTTGCTGTGTTCGTGCGGTTTCGCGTTGCACTTCTCGAAATTTTTATGTGCATTTTTATATCGCGTCGGATTTGTCTCTTGGTCTCGTTGTCCGTTCCGTCAGTCCGTCAGTTGCCTTCTTGACGTATTATTTCTTTGAGTGTCGAGAGAATTTATAATGTCGTACGTTTTTTGATTTTTTCTTTATTTCTTCGGGCGTTATTGTGTTTTTTCACTTATTTTTGTGTTATTTTCTAGTTCGTCCGTTGATGTGGTTTTCGATTCTGCGGAATCTTCCCGTCGGTGGGTGGCTTGTACCACCTGTCGGCGGGAATTCATGGCACTTCGGTGCCGTGATTGTTTGTTGCGGGAGGTGTCTCCCGTGCGGCCGCGGGCCTATCGTCCCATGGTGGTGCGTAATTTTTTGATCGTCGTTGAGGAACGTCCTGACGGCGAGCATCGTGCTGTGTATCCAATGCACACTGGTAAGTACGAATATATATTTTTTTTTTTTTTTTTTTTTTTGTTAGTGCTCTACAAAAGCTTTTAGCCTGTTTGCATGCACTCTTATGCTTCTTCTGCCTCCTTTTATTTTGTAATTTACTTCTCCGCACTTTTCTATTACTGTGTACGGCCCTATCCATTGTGCTTCTAATTTCTTTGATCTTCCTCTTCTCACTGTTTCATCGTGCAATAAAACTTGGTCTCCTATTTTAAATTTTCTTTCCCTTGTTTTCTTATCAAAGTTTGTTTTCGATTTTTCTTTTTCTCCTTTTAAATGTTCCTTCGCGATTGTATTTGATGCGCGTAATCGTTCCCTTAGTTCTTGCGCGTAGTCGTCGTATGTGTACGTTTTCCTTGGTGCCGTTGCCAGTGCCGTCGGCAGTGTGGCTTGGTGCCCGTACACTAATTCAAACGGTGTGTACCCTGTTGCTGTGTGCGGTGTCGTATTATATGCAAACATCGCATACGGTACCCACTCGTCCCAATCAGTTTGGTCCCCGTTTATATAATGTCTTAGGTATTCCGCTAGAGTTCGATGTGATCTCTCTAGCGCCCCATTGCTTTCCGGATGATACGCCGTTGTCTGTATTTTTTCGATTTTCAATAGTTTACATATGTTTTTGAACATTTCGCTTACAAAGTTTGTTCCTTGATCTGTTAGTATTTTTTCTGGGATTCCATTTTCAAAAATTATTTTTGTTGCGAATGCTTTCGCCACGGTTGCTGCTTCTTGATTTGGTACTGGTATTGCCTTGCTAAATTTCGTTAAGGCATCTTGAAATGTTAGGATGTATTTATTTCCTGCGTTTGTTACTGTTAATGGTCCTACGATGTCGAGTGCGCATTTTTCGAATGGCTTTTCCGGCGTGTCGGTTATTACCATCGGCATTTTCGTTTTTCTGCTTAGTTTGTTCTTTTGGCATTTTTCGCATTTGCTGATGTATTCTTCCACTTCTTTGTTCATGCCTGGCCAATTATGGTTGAGTTTTATTCTATTTATTGTGCGTTTCACACCCTGGTGTCCTCCCAATGGACAGTCATGATATTCTTTTAATATTTCTATTTTTTCTTCTTCAGAATATTTTTTTGTTTCGTTTTCTATTTTATTTATTTCGGTTTCTTCGATCGGGTTTCTACTTAGTGCATCCGCGTTTGTATTTTTCTTTCCGTCTTTGTGCACTATCTGATATGTGTATTCTTCTAATTTTAATCTCCAGCGTATCAGTCTTGAGCCTGGATCATTTACGTTGAATAACCATGTTAATGGTTTGTGATCCGTTATTATCATGAATTTTGTTCCGTATACGTATGGTCGGAAATGTTTTACCGCCCATACTATTGCTAGCAGTTCTTTTTCCGTTGTGCTATAATTTCGTTCCGCTTTATTTAGAATTCTGCTGGCATAAGCGATCGGCTTGTCTTCTCCGACCGTTCCCTGTGATAGTATTGCTCCAATTGCATAATCTGAGGCATCCGTTGTTACCAGGAACTGTCTCGTGAAGTCCGGGTAACTTAACACCGGAGCTGTCGTTAGCTTGTCTTTTAATATTTCGAATGCGTTCTGCTGTTCTATTCCCCATTCGAATTTTTCTCCCTTTTTTGTCAGTTTTGTTAGTGGTTTCGCGATTTTCGAAAAATTTTCTATGAATTTCCGGTAGTATCCTGCCAGACCTATAAACGCTTGTATATCTTTCACTTTTTTCGGCGTCGGGTAGTTTTTTACTGCGTTTATTTTTGCTGGATCTGGTTGTATTCCGTTTTCTGTAATTATGTGTCCTAGGAATAATACTTCCTTCCGTAGGAATTCGCACTTGTCTGGTTGGAGTTTCAGATTATTTTCTCTTAGTCTGCTAAATACGCTCGTCAGCCTTTTGTTATGTTCTTCAAGTGTCGGTCCGTATATCACTACGTCGTCCAGATATACTAGACACTTGATACCTTGTAATCCTGCTAGTACTGAGTTCATTAGTCTTTGGAACGTTGCGGGGGCGTTTTTTAGCCCGAAAGGCATTCTATTAAATTCGTAATGCCCATGTGGTGTTGAGAATGCTGTTTTGCATTTATGTTCTTCTTTCATTTGTATTTGGTGATACCCAGATGCAAGGTCTAATGTGGTAAAATATTTCGCGTTTCCTAGCTGATCTAGTATTTCGGTGATATTTGGTATTGGAAATGAATCACCTATTGTTATTTCGTTGATTTTTCGGAAATCTACCACTATTCTCAATTTCGCTTTTCCTGACGCGTCTACTTTCTTTGGTACTACCAGTATAGGCGCGTTCCATTGGCTGCTACTCTGGCGAATTATGTCTTCTTTCAACATTTTGTCTATTTGTCTATTTACTTCTTCTTTGTGTTTTTCTGGTAGTCTATACGGGCGACTATTTATTGGCGGATTTTCGTTTGGTGTATTTACCTCGTGTTTGACAGCTGCTGTGTATGTTAGTGCGTCCCCTTCTAAATAAAATATGTCACAGTAATGTAGGCATATTTTTTCGAGTTCCCTCTTTTCTTCTTTGTTTAGATGATTCGTTCTTAGCTGCTTCATTAGTTTTTCGCTGCGCTCCTGTATCGTTTCGTTGTCGGTTCTTTTATTCAGCGTCAGCACTTTTGCGGAGTTGATGGTTCTCAGTTCTTCTATCTCCACTTGCGGTGTATGTATTTCCATCGGTTCCTCTGTCATGTTGAGCACACTTACTGGGCACTCGTTATCTTTTGGTGCTACCAGGCAGTTTCCTATGAATACTCCTGGTTTTGTTTCTTCCGCATTAATTACTCCTACTTGATTCTGACTTGTAATTGCTCGGAGTATTGTTTCGCTGCGCGGGGGTAGTATATATTTTTCGTACGGATGTAATTTAAATTTTACTCCGTCTATTACTATCTGCTCCTTTCCGTGCAGGCAAGATGCTCGTTGTTTTGTCAGAAAATCTATCCCTAGTATTCCTTCGTACTCGATCGGGAAATCGTCTCTTACTACGTACATTTTCTGTTTTACATTTTTCCTGCCTATTTTAATTGTTGCTCTTATTTTTCCTATCGTATTGATTTTATGTCCTGTGACACCCGTTAATGCCATTTTTTCTTCTATTATCGGTGTGTCTTCCTTTAAATTTCCTACTTTTATTAGTGTGATTGTTGCTCCTGAATCCACCAATAAATTTAATCTTCCCCTTTTTGCTTGTTCGACGTCTAGCGTGATGAGTTTTAATCCGTTGCTCACTTCTTTCGTCGCTATGTTCGCAACTTGATACTCTCTTGCCGCTCTTATCACTCTTGGTCTCTGTCTTTCTTCTTCGCTCTCGCTTCCGCTTTCCTTGCTTCGGCTGGTTTCTTTTCTATTCCTACTTGTGCGAGCTATGTTTATCGCGGGTGATTGTCTGGTGCGTATTGTTTGTCTGTTGTCTTTTCTTTGCCATCGCGTGTCTGGCCGTCCGTTCATTGACCAGCATTCGTCTCGAGTGTGTCCTGGCTTTCTGCAGTGTGTGCAGAATTTCTCTGTGTTATTAATTCTCGCACGTGTTTTGGCTCGCGGCAAGTTGAATCCGTTTATGTGTTTGCTGCTTCGGCATTCGCGTGCTATATGCCCTGCTTTCCCGCATTTGTTGCATGTAATGCTTGATGATCGCGGTTTTTCGTGCGTTTCGTTTGTTCGCGTTTTCTCATATGTGCCTTTATATTTTGTTATCCTTATTTTTTCTTCTTCCACTGCGCCTTCTATCGCGTCTTTTAACGTCTCGAAATGTTGCGAGCGGACCATTGTTTTAATGTCGTCTGTTAGTCCCATGTGGAAATAATGTAACGCTTGTCGCTGTATTAATTTTAAAACCGTCCGTTTCTGTTCGCTGGTCATTTCTTCTTCATCCGTCATCGCTTCGTATAATTCCATCGCGGTTTTTTGTACGCGTAGTCCGTATGTAGTCGCACTTTCTCCGTATTTTTGTTTCAACGAGCTCATTTCTGTTTGTAAACGCGAAGTCCCCTTTTTCTCAAATACGTTTTTCGAATTCTTTTAGGAATTGGTCAAACGTCGTGATGTCTCTTGCGTCGAAATCTAATAGCGCGGCGCCTTTCAATTTCGTGCAGAGTACTGCTTCTAACAGCGTTTCGGTATCTTCGCGTGCGACATGTCTCGCGGCGTACGCGCATGCCTTTAAAAATTCTTTCGTTTGAGCATGATTTGTTCCGTCTACCGTCGGAATCATTGCTCGTGCGTCCTTAAGTTTAAATGTAGATATCGGCTCTGTCGGTCTATTTTGTACTTCTCCGTGCGGGCGTTCGTTTCCTTCGATGAGTTCTTGATTTCCCCGCGTTTCTCGGTTTTCGTTTGGTCGACGTTCGAGGCGAACAATTCGGGAATTCATTTCCCGCAAGTTTTCGAGTACTTGTTCTAATAATCGTTCTTGTCGTTGTGTCGGGTGTGGCGTCGCGGTATGTAACTCTCGCAACGCGTTTACCTCTCTGTCGATGAGTATCTCCGGTACTCCCCCAACCGCTCCGTCCAGCAATGAGTAATTATGTGTCATTTTTTCGCGGGTAGTGTTTAAATTGTTTGCGAAAATTTCCGCGGGATCAAACACGCTACTATCGTATGACGTTAACGAGAATTCTCCCCTGTCCGAAATACCGCTAATGTCGCTCGGGGTGTCTGCGAGTATTTGATTATGTGTACGGCGCGCAATATTTCCGTCTCCGCGGTTTAATAACACGTCGTCTATTTCGCCAAAATCAAATTCGCGCGGCGTGATAACATTCACGGATTCCTCGCTTTCTGTCGCGGGATCGTCTTCGTATTCTAACACGCGGCGTACCCTGTTTCTAATGTCGTTTAATGCGTTTATGGCGACTCGCAATGGTCGCACCGGTGTCGGCTGTAACGCTCGTCTAGCCGCTTGGCTGTGTAGCCACGAATTGTTTGCAACGCGGCGTTGTAATTCTAATTCGCTATCCGACATGGGTCGGTCGGTTACAAAATATTTCGGACTTACATTAACGCTGTGATTCGCATGCTTGATCTGCTTTGCTGCTGGCTGTTATACTGCTCTCCTTGTCGTACTGCTTGGCTGCGATGTTGCTTTCCTCGTTGTACTGCTTGGCCGCTATGTTGCTTCCTCGTCGCACTGCTTGGCCGCTATGTTGCCTTCCTCGTCGCACTGCTTGGTCGCTATGCTGCTTTCCTCGTCGCACTGCTTGGTCGCTATGCTGCTTCCTTGTCGCACTGCTTGGCCGTTTCTTCCTTCCTTTCTTTTATCACGGTTTCAGGTACTGAGTCTACTGCTGACTCAATACTTTTTCACTGTTGTGTCCGTCTCGCCTCGTAAATAAGTTTTGTACTAATTTTTGATTTTGTCTTTGTTCCAGAAATCGTCCTCGCCGTCGCAGAGTAGGCGACTGCGCCTCCCGGAGGGCGGATCCCACCGTTGCCACCACTTTTGTTGCACCGGGGCCGGTGCACGGGGTCCGTCCTTCGGGATCCGTGAGGGAGGGCGAAATGATTTGTTTTAAATAAAAAAGATTAGAGTTTTATTCAATTACACTGTTGTACTTGTCTATCTCCCTAAGGTTCCTTTTTGTCGGTTCGGCGCACGTACTCGCGTTGTCACGCGTCCTCGGCTCCGCGAGGTCTCCTCTTACTTGGCACGCGACCGAACTTTCGTTATCACCGCTCTCAGTTTACGGTACGGACTATATTGCGACTGCCCGTCCGTGACGGGCCGCGGTTATTTAATAGTGACGCAGGGCCTTGGCCTCTCGGGTTGCAATGCCGAACTTCGGTAGTTCGGCGAATGCAACCTCAGCGATTTCGGCAATAAGTTCTCGCACGTGTTTCTTTTATTATTTAATTTCTTAAGGAGGTTGCTGATCTTGCATCCTCCGAGGTTATTTAATTACGAGAGACTTATTCCGAAATGCCCTGCGTCATGTATCGTGTTGTAACGGGGTTTGGGTTACAACAGAACGACCTACCGACGAAACGCAAAAAAACGACCGGAAGAGGCTATTAAAAGAAACGGGTAGCGATATCAGCAACGTATCGCAACGCGGCGAATTCTCTTTTACCTCATACGACAGTAGTATATTTGATCCCGCGGAAATAGTAGACGAGTTGGAAATGCGACGACGCGGCCGAAACTCTACCCGCGATAATCAAGGGACCTCCTCAAGGCCCTATGAAAATCAGCCTGTTGAAACGAACCTCGACGAGCAAATTTTCATGGTAACAGACCATGGCGATCGCGACGGAACGAGTGAGTCAAGGGAGGAAGCCACCGGCGGCACCCCTGTGACAACCGCCGACACTGTAATAAAGCGGCCCAGACCCGAACCCCCTTCTCCGATTACACGGAGGCGCTCACCGGCACCCCATAGCGACACTTTAAGTACGATCTTGGACGCCATACAAGAAATAAACAGACGCCTAGATCGGGTAGAAATCGAGATAAGCACGTTGCGAGAACCGCTCCACTCCACACGGACATCGGAGCCGGTAGTCGCACGACAAGAACCGCTGACTCAGGACCGCGATGACGTACGATTCTCTCTGGACAACCCCCGGCAATACCTGTCGATGAAGCATGCCCTCGAAACGATCCCTTCCTTCGACGGAAACGAGACGCACGCCAAAAAATTTATTAAAGCCTGCGAATACGTCGCGAGGAAAATAGACCCGGCGGATGAAAGCGAATTATTAGCCGCGATACTTTACACGAAACTGACGGGACGCGCGCTGTCGCGTTTCGAGACTAGGAAAGTCGTCGGATTCTCACAATTCCTAAGCGAAATAGAAGAAGCATACGTGCAACGACGGGGCACCTCGTACTTGCAAATTGACTTTAATAATCTGCGGCAACGACATGGGGAAAGCGCGCAAGCTTTTGGATTCCGAGCCGACTCCCTCGCGACCGAACTATACGAGGCCTTAAGCGAAAATCCGAAATATTCGGATGACGAGAAACGCGGCATTTGGAATTCCGTACAGGAACAAGTGCTACAAAATTACCAGGCCGGACTCCTTCCGTATACTCAAATGATCGTACGATCACGGAATTATACTACTCTACAACAGGCCATCGCGGGGGCGGCCATGGAGGAGAGACAACGCGGTATACCGACGCGATCCTTCCTGGACCGCGACCCGCCGCCGCGACGCCCCCCGCCAGCCTGTCAAAAATGCGGGAAGCAAGAACACGCGGGATTCGCGTGTCGCTCGAGCCGTTACGCGCAACGTTTCCCGTTACCGCGAGCCGATCACCCGCCGCGCGTGCACACCACAACGAAACATTGCTCCTATTGCAACATACCCGGGCACACGCGCGAGGAATGCCGACACCTGAAACGCGAGACGGGACCTCGTGAAAACATTAGACGCGACTCCCGACCGCACCTCCCGCCGAGGAGGGCCCCTGCAGTTAACACCGCGCATTGCCAAGAGAGAGAACCAAATACGGATATAATAGGAAGCGGCCCGGGAACCGCTGTTCCGCCGCGCCAACAGGAGACCCGACTCGCAAGAGATTACCAAATAGCGCACCTGGCAGAAGATACGCGGAGTCGACAGCTCGATCTCGTCACTCTACCGATCCTTCAAGCGAAAAACGGAAAGGCTACTTTCCTCGTCGACTCAGGCGCCGCGGTTACACTTATAAAGGTGGGAAAATTAAAGGTACCACCCCATTTTCTCCGGCTCGACCGCTTTAACAGGAGTAACGGGGCATAAAGCGAAAACCCTCGGGAAATGTAACGCCACGATCCGCCTCAAAACTACCTTCGTGCACCACGACATGCACGTCGTGCCGGACGATTTCCCCATCGATTACGAGGGAATTCTCGGCATGGACTTTTTAAAGACTCAGCGGACCGTGTATGACGTAGAGAACGGCCGCTTAAGTATAAACCGCGTTACATTCCCGCTCCATCCGTACGCTCGCATCATGTTACCGCCGCGCAGTGAGACCATCGTGCGCGCGATTACAAACGAAAACCGGGTGGGTATAATCTACGCACACGAGCCCGCACCCGGGATCTTGATCGGTGTTCATTCGACTGCGAATTGCAGCGCGGTTAAATTATATTGTAATTCTCGCGCCTAGTATGTGCTCTAGCGTCGCGATATTTCGAGCCCAATCGTCGCGTATTTGTTGATTTTGTCGATATCCTTGGATCGCCGATGGTTCCAAGCGTTTTGTTTTCGGCAGAAGTCAGCCTAATCCAGTTCAAACCGAATTTCGCTGACTTCTCTGTGTTTTCGTCGCCAGGTTCCGACTATCCTGGGCTCAGTACCGCGAAAAGACGTTCAGTTTCGCTCGAACTCCGCACGTGTGCGTCTCGCCTTTGTATCGGCTCGCGCTCACGCGACGACTTACGTCTAGCCTCTTATAAATTTCTTTATCTCGCGCTCTTAATCGCAATTCAATAAATTCGCTTTCCGTGAATTTATTACCTCGGCGCCAATCTATCTACACGTAATCGTTACCGCTGGAGTACAGGGATTCGCGCTCGCGGCAATTCCCGGCTCGCGCCCTCAAGATCTCCGTCGTCCGCGGCAAGATCTCCGACGGCCGGGTAGATCACTCATCTACCTTCAAGATTTCCGACGGATCAGCCGGGTCGAGAAGATTTCCGCTCGGTTACTAATTTCTCTGACTTCAGCGGCGCGATTGTATTTTTTTTTGTGTTTTTTTTTGTAAATACAGTGAGTTCCTTTCTGTCGTTTAATTCTTCGGGCTCTTTTTTTCAATACCTGCGATCGACTCTCCATCTCATCCCTGTTCAATCGATCACGCGTCGAGCTCATTGCTGAGCAAATCTATCTTTAAACTAACGCGATCGCGCTAGATCGCGTACATAAATTGTTGGTCCTTCGAGCCGGATTCGACGCGTGTGCAAGGATCTCAAAGAGGTGCGCTCCTCCGCTATTATGAACGACGCCGCTAAGCAACTCTTGCTCGCTCAAGGGCAACTCCAACGCAGTATTATTCGAGCGGTGGATAATTTGAAAAAACTCGGCCGCGCTAATGTCACACCCGCGACATTGCGCTCTCGCATCTCGACGATCAAAGACAACTGGGCGCGATTCTTCCTGGATCATTCTGAGCTGTTAAGGCTAGTGGACGAGACTACTCAAGCTACCACTCCCTATTTCAAAAACAACGTCTTCGATGAGGTTGAGGACGCCTACCAAGCTGCATTGGACTACATGAACGAGTCGCTCGAGTCTCTTGAACCCCCGGTCGTGAGTCTTAATCATTCAGGCAGTGACAATGCCTCGCTTCTTTCGCGACCGAATCTCGCGCTTTCTCATTTGCCTCCCATCTCACTCCCTCCGTTCAACGGGAGTCTGGAGCAATGGGAACATTTTCGGGATCGGTTTACAGCTTTAATCATTCAAAATCGAGAGTTGAAGGATTTCGCGCGTATGCACTACTTGCTCTCCTGCCTTACCGGTAGTGCCCTCGAATGTGTGCGTGAATTACCCGTTACGGCGGAGAATTTCGATGTTGCGTGGAAAGCGTTGAGTACGCGATTTGAAAATAAACGGCGCTTAATTCGTGGTCATTTATCGACGCTTTTGAATCTCCCGTCTATCACTAAAGAATCCGCGAACGATCTTCAGGGCCTGATCGATAAGGTGAGTGCGTCGCTCACCGCCTTAAAAAATCTGAATCGTCGGTCGCGCGACTTGTGGCATGATATGCTTGTGTACATCATCAGCCAACGATTAGATAATTCTACTCGAAAAGCCTGGAGCATGCGAATAAGCGACTCCGACACGCTTCCGACCACGACAGAGCTGCTGGATTTCTTGCAATCTCGTCAGCGCGCTCTCGATGACGTCGTCGTTACCTCGTCGCGTCCGTCGGGAGTAAAGAATGTTCCGCACAAAGTCAATGTTGCGACGGCATCTACGCGCTCCGTGTCCGCTCCTGCTCCTGATACCGCGGTTGCTGCGACTCCGCTTCGCGGACGTTCCGCGCCGTCAAATGTCGGGTCCGTGTCTATCTGTCCGATTTGTCAGTCTCGTCATTTCTTTAGTTCGTGCCCCTCGTTTGTAAAGGGAAATTCGAGCCAGCGGCGTAACCTAGTTCAAGTGCACAAACGCTGTTTTAATTGTCTAAGCGGCAATCACGGAGTTCGCGATTGCAATAGCAAATTCACGTGTCGGAAATGTCATCAGAGACATCACACCATGCTGCACGGTGAAAATTCCGCCGGCTCGAGTTCCGCCTCTCCACCAGAACCATCGAATAGCGATGCAGCGGCACCGCCGTCTCAAAATGCCGAGATCACCGCGCTCGTTGCGTCCCGCGCTTCGCCTCAGAGACCGACCACTGTACTGCTCGCCACTGCTTGGATCTCGGTATCCAGCTCTTCAGGCCGCCAATTGCGTGTGCGAGCCCTGATTGATCAAGGCTCCGAAATGACCTTCGTGTCGGAGTCCGTGGCGAGATTGCTTAAATTAAAGCGAATCCGATTTCCGATCTCGGTTGCGGCCGTCGGCGGTTCGAATGTCGGTACATATAATTTCGTCGGTAACATTTCTATTTCACCCGTTGATAGGCAAGTGCCGTCGATCGACCGCCTCGCGGTAATTATGCCTACTCTCACCTCGTATGCGCCTCGCGGTAACGCCGGTATTCTTTCGCTTCCGCATCTACTAAATATTCAACTCGCCGATCTCAATCCCGCCAGTTCTAAACCGATTGATGTCATCCTCGGTGCTGACATTTATAACGAGATTATTCTTGACGGATTAAAGAAGGGCGCTCCAACTCAGCCGATAGCGCAAAATACTATTTTCGGGTGGATAGTGTCGGGCCCAATCGACTCGCGTATCGGTGACGCTGCCGATCAGAAAGAACCCCTCGCGAACGTGACAGTGCATCTCACCGTCACTCACAACAGTGAATCGCTCGACCTCGCTAACGCACTCGAAAGGTTCTGGCAAACGGAAGAACCCCCCGCGCATCGCGACTCATCACGCGAGGACAACGAATGCGAGGCTCATTTTGTAAATACTCACGCTCGCCAGACCGACGGCCGATACGTCGTACGCATTCCGTTTAAGACGCCGCCGCCGATTGACATCGGCTCGTCTAAAACTAAAGCGCTCAGTTGCCTTAAATCGTTATTGCGTCGCTTTCAGAGCAATCCTGCACAAGCTGCAGAGTATCGTGCGTTCATGACCGAATACGAATCTCTCGGTCACATGCGAATCGCCACATCGTCAGGTTCACAGGAAGTATTCATTCCACATCATCCTGTATATCGTCTCGATAGCGCTACGTCTCGAATTCGCGTCGTGTTTAATGCGTCGAGTCTTACGTCGAACGGTTCGAGTCTCAACGAGCATATGTACTCCGGGCCGAAATTGCAAAGCGATCTGCCAACTGTTATACTTAGATGGCGACTATTTCGATATGTATGTACGGCGGACATCGCGAAAATGTACCGCCAGATCCTTGTCGCCGAAAGTGATATCGATTATCAGCGGATCCTGTGGTCGCCCGGTTCAACCGACGCAATACGCGAATATCAATTATTGACCGTCACGTACGGTACGGCGTGCGCCCCATTTCTCGCATTGCGCGTTCTTCAGCAGCTCTCGCTGGATGACGGCCACAATTTTCCCCTCGCTCGGGACATCTTGCGTGATCACATCTATGTAGACGACGTCCTTTTCGGCGCTCATAGCGTCTCTCTACTCGTGGAAAAACGCGATCAACTTATTGAACTGCTAAATCGTGGTCGGTTCACCTTGCGGAAGTGGGCCAGTAATTCGTCAAAACTGCTGGCGGACATCAATCCCGCTGACCATGGTCTAGCATGCAATCCGATTCCGTTGTTAGACGAACAATTAAAGATTCTTGGCATTCACTGGTTGCCTCACTCCGATGAATTCCGGTTCCGCGTGTCGCTTGACGGGTCCGCCCCCACGACGAAGCGCGAAATTTTGTCGACGATTGCCAAATTTTATGATCCAATGGGGTGGGGTACTCCGACGATCATCTGCGCAAAGATCTTGATCCAGCGTCTCTGGAAACTCAAGGCCGCATGGGATGAGCTTGTTCCTCCGTCAATTTTAACGCGATGGCAAAAAATTTATTCGAGCCTCAGTCAATTAAATTCATTGCATGTTCCTCGGTGGATCGGAGTGGAATCTGACTCAGCTTCTATCGAACTCCACGGATTTGCGGATGCCTCCAGTGATGCGTACGCGGCCGTTGTCTATGCTCGAGTTATATCCTCCTCCGGAACAGTCACAACGTCATTGTTAGTCGGGAAGTCGAAAGTTGCTCCGCTTAAGCTGTTAAGCATTCCGCGTTTGGAGCTCTCCGCAGCCGTGCTGCTGGCTAAATTAATCGAATTCGTTCGCGAAATCCTCCCCAAGGCCATCTCATGCACTTGTTGGACGGATTCGTCAATCGTCCTAGCGTGGCTAAAGCAACCCCCGTCTCATTGGAAAATGTTCGTGGCAAATCGAGTCGCGGACATTCAAAACCGTCTCGCGAATGTTTCTTGGCGTCATGTAGTCACGAAGGATAACCCCGCGGATTGTGCGTCACGCGGACTACTAGGAAGCGACCTGCTGAATCACCCACTTTGGTGGCACGGGCCCCCGTGGCTTAAGCTCTCGTCAGAACAGTGGCCAAATTCGATCGCGACCGTCCCTCCTACCGCGCCGTTGGAACGTAAGCTCACCGCGTTAACAGCGTCCGTCGCTTCCGAGCATTTTGATTTGGCCGAGCGATTCTCTTCGTGGCCAAAGTTAATTCGCGTCACCGCGTATCTGTTTCGATTTTTCGCGCTGTGTCGTCGCAAAAATAACCTCCGATGAGCGATGTTCGTCGGTTATTACGGCGGACGAATGTGCCATTGCCAAACTGTTTTGGCTAAAATACATTCAGACAGCTGTATTTTCACACGAGTTGCATGCGCTGTCACAAAATAAGCCGCTGTCCGTTAAAAGTTCGCTTAGTGCGCTTAATGTCTTTCTTGACCGTGACGGACTTATTCGTGCCGGTGGACGCCTTCGCCACGCGCCACTCGCATTTTCAATTCGACATCCGATTGTCTTGGCACCTCACGGGTTGGTGAGACTCATTGCGTCGCACGCACATCTCCGTTCGATGCACGCCGGGCTGCAGCTTACCCTGAATACGTTGCGACGCGAATACTGGATTCTTCGCGCGCGAAGTTTGGTTCGCTTCGTGGTACACAAATGCGTAACCTGCGTGCGAGAACGCGCCGTATCCCCCTCGCAATTGATGGGCGATCTTCCGCGTTATCGCGTTTCCGCGCCTGCACGATGTTTTTTGCATTGCGGACTGGATTATGCGGGTCCGTTTTTTGTTCGCGCCTCCGGAGGTCGCGGTATCAAATCAACCAAGTGTTATATCTCATTGTTCGTGTGTTTAGCTACTCGCGCCGTGCACTTGGAGCTCGTATCAGATTATTCCACGCCGGCGTTCTTAAATGCATTTTCGCGCTTCTGTGCCCGCCGCGGCTGTCCGAAAAACGTGTACTCCGATAACGGCACGACCTTCGTTGGAGCTGATCGTGAGCTGACCGCCGCCTATCGAAACTCCGTCCGAGATCCGAATTTTCAGAGTCGCAATGCCAGTGATCAAATTTCATGGCATTTTATTCCTCCTTCCGCTCCACATTTCGGTGGTTTGTGGGAGGCAGGAGTTAAAAGCGTAAAATATCATCTGCGTCGCGTCCTCGGTGCGCACACTCTCACATTCGAAGAGTTCTCTACGTTAATTTGCCGCGTGGAAGCTTGCCTAAATTCACGGCCTATCGCCCCTCTGAGCGATTCGTGCGATTCGTTTGACGTGCTCACTCCGGGTCACTTTTTAATCGGGTCAGCATTAACCGCTCCCCCCGAGGAATCCACGCTAGACTTGGCCGAAAATCGTTTGAGCCGTTGGCAAATGATTCACCATATGACTGAACGATTGTGGTCTCTATGGTATGATGATTATGTTAACACGCTTCAGCAGCGCGCTAAATGGCGTAAGGTGCTACCTGCTCTCCGCGTTGGGCAGCTCGTAAAAGAATTCCGCGCTGCCTCCTTGTAAATGGGAGCTCGGACGAGTGGTTGAATGCTTTCCCGGCCCTGACGGGCTAACTCGCGTTGCGTCAATCAGAACCGCGCATTCTGAGTATAAACGGCCTCTCTCGAAATTGTGTGTCTTGCCGATCGATGTCGAGACAACAGCTACGTAGAATGCGATCCGTCGATCATTGTACATCTTATCATTGTTAGTCATTGTCTCTTCACGTTACATTTTTTTTTTTTGCTTAATTTTCTTGTATGCTCTTTTCTTCGTAGATACTTTAGTTGACTTCACATATTATTGTCTGCGCTGCGCCATCGACCTTAACGACGTGTCATATATCGCTGTATTCTTTGCCTTGTATAGATTTAGCTTATTGATACCGGCGACAATTCTGTAAGGTCTGGTGAACCGCGACAATTTTGTTGAGACGTAATCCGCCGTTGTAATTTTTCGAAATGCATTATTTCAACGCGGGCGGTATGTTCATTCGACTGCGAATTGCAGCGCGGTTAAATTATATTGTAATTCTCGCGCCTAGTATGTGCTCCAGCGTCGCGATATTTCGAGCCCAATCGTCGCGTATTTGTTGATTTTGTCGATATCCTTGGATCGCCGATGGTTCCAAGCGTTTTGTTTTCGGCAGAAGTCAGCCTAATCCAGTTCAAACCGAATTTCGCTGACTTCTCTGTGTTTTCGTCGCCAGGTTCCGACTATCCTGGGCTCAGTACCGCGAAAAGACGTTCAGTTTCGCTCGAACTCCGCACGTGTGCGTCTCGCCTTTGTATCGGCTCGCGCTCACGCGACGACTTACGTCTAGCCTCTTATAAATTTCTTTATCTCGCGCTCTTAATCGCAATTCAATAAATTCGCTTTCCGTGAATTTATTACCTCGGCGCCAATCTATCTACACGTAATCGTTACCGCTGGAGTACAGGGATTCGCGCTCGCGGCAATTCCCGGCTCGCGCCCTCAAGATCTCCGTCGTCCGCGGCAAGATCTCCGACGGCCGGGTAGATCACTCATCTACCTTCAAGATTTCCGACGGATCAGCCGGGTCGAGAAGATTTCCGCTCCGTTACTAATTTCTCTGACTTCAGCGGCGCGATTGTATTTTTTTTGTGTTTTTTTTTTTGTAAATACAGTGAGTTCCTTTCTGTCGTTTAATTCTTCGGGCTCTTTTTTTCAATACCTGCGATCGACTCTCCATCTCATCCCTGTTCAATCGATCACGCGTCGAGCTCATTGCTGAGCAAATCTATCTTTAAACTAACGCGATCGCGCTAGATCGCGTACAATCGGGAATTGCCTAGTCGATCCGATAGACAACGCGTGCCCTATCAGCGTAATTAATACGACCGAAAAACCTATAGTTTTTTCGACGCCACGACTGGTCGTTCACCGCACGGAATTTGCTGACTCGGCGCCGGTACTCGCGTTACGCGACACGCCAAGCGACGGCAAGGTACAGACACGGATAAAAGCACTAAATGAACAGCTGCGGACATCACATTTAAATAAGGAAGAGGAAGACAAGCTGCGGCAAATCTGTGCAAACTTTTGCGACACATTCTACCTCGCTGGCGATACTCTCTCTCACACTTCCGCGGTAGCGCACGAAATAAATAACGACGCGGGAATAAAGCCCATAAACTGCCGACCCTACCGGTTACCGGAGCGCCATAAAGAAGAAGTAAATCGACAGATAGCTAAAATGATGAACGAAGGAATTATTCGCGAAAGCACGAGCCAGTGGAATGCGCCCATACTCGTGGTACCGAAGCGAGCCGACGCGTCAGGTAACCCGAAACTCCGGATAGTTGTCGATTTCCGGAAACTAAACGACGCCACAGTAGGAGATTCGTTCCCTATACCAAACATCACGGACATCCTAGACCAACTGGGAAACGCGAAATATTTTACAACGTTAGATCTCGCGTCAGGATACCACCAAATTTCTATGCACGAGGAGCACAAAAAAAAACCGCGTTTTCAACGGCACTGGGGCATTACGAGTTCAATCGAATGCCGTTCGGGTTAAAAAATGCGCCAGCTACTTTCCAACGACTCATGAACTCGGTACTATCGGGCCTACAGGGAATAAAATGTCTAGTGTACCTCGACGATATAGTAATTTACGGAGCCTCGTTGGACGAACATAACAAGCGACTCGTGGAGGTATTAATAAGATTGCGCCAACATAATATGAAACTTCAACCTGAGAAGTGCGAGTTCCTCAGGAAGGAAGTTTTATATTTAGGACACATAATAACAGAAGGAGGAATACGACACGACCCATCTAAACTAACTGCAATACAACAATTCCCGACGCCAAAGCGAGTACGCGACGTACAATCATTCATAGGGCTAGCGGGATATTATCGCAAGTTCATTGAAAATTTTTCGAAAACCGCAAAACCTTTAACCGCGCTTACGCGAAAAGATAGCGTTTTCAAATGGGAAATGGAGCAACAACAAGCTTTTGAAATATTGAAAGAAAAACTAACTACCGCCTCTGTGCTAAGCTACCCGAATTTCGAAAAAATTTTCCTGATTACCACCGACGCCTCGGACTACGCAATCGGGGCTATTCTGTCACAAGGGGAAATAGGAGAAGACCGCTCTATCGCATACGCTAGCAGAATACTGAATAAAACAGAGAAAAATTACAGCACGACGGAGAAAGAGCTACTAGCAATAGTCTGGGCGGTAAAACATTTTCGCCCGTACATTTATGGCACGCGTTTTACAATAATCACGGACCATAAACCACTCGTGTGGCTATTTAATGTTAACGATCCGGGATCACGATTAATCAGGTGGAGACTAAAATTAGAAGAGTACACATATGACATCGTGCATAAGTCAGGCAAGCAGAATACAAACGCGGATGCGCTCAGCAGAAACCCGCCAGAGGAATTTATCGGAGTCAGCACAAACGAGACCGGCGAAGAACAGAAGTACAGCGAAGAAGAGAAAATAAAAATACTCCAAGAATATCACGACTCCCCCTTAGGGGGACACAAGGGAGTAAACCGCACAATAAATAGAATCAAATTACGCCATAATTGGCCCGGAATGAACAAAGATATCGAGAAATATATCCAGAAATGCGTAAATTGCCAAAAGAACAAACTAAGCCGGAAAACGAAAATGCCGCTGATATTAACGGACACGCCAGGGAAACCCTTTGAGAAGTGCGCCCTGGACATCGTGGGACCGCTACCGATAACGACCGCCGGAAATAAATACGTGCTAACATTTCAAAATCTCCTAACTAAGTTCAGCAAGGCTATCGCGTTACCAAACCAAGAAGCGGCTACCGTGGCCAAGGCGTTCGCGACAAAGATAATTCTCGAGCACGGCATACCTGAGAATATTCTCACGGACCAAGGGACCAACTTCCTAAGCGAAATTTTTAAACAAACCTGTAAACTATTGAAAATAAACAAAATTCAAACCACCGCCTACCACCCTGAAACGAACGGAGCGCTAGAGAGATCGCATAGAACCCTAGCGGAATACTTGCGACATTATCTAAATGAGGAACAAACCGATTGGGATGAGTGGCTACCCTATGCGATGTTCACGTATAACACCACGCCCCACACATCCACGGGATTCACCCCATTTAAACTCGTGTACGGGCACCAGGCAATACTACCTACGGCACTGACCACGGTGCCCAAACCAACATAGTCTTACGAAAATTACGCGCAAGAATTACGCGAGCGATTGCGCGCAGCTAACCGGATAGCCAGAGAAAACGCCAGAGTAAAGAAGGAAAAAACAAAAATTACATTCGATCAAAAAACAAATCCGCGCGCATTCAAGGTAGGCGACCACGTGTTGCTACACGACGAAACGGTACGAAGGGGGCGATCGAAAAAATTAGACGCTAAATGGGTAGGACCGTATATAATAATCGAGCGGAACGGCGACGTTAATTATACAATAAGAAAGGGCCGGAAAACAACGCGAGTACACGCGAACCGACTAAAAGCTTTTATAGATCACTAATAAAAAACGAACAGAGATCACGCGCAGCGAAGCGGACAGGAGTAAATAAGCAATAGGGATAAGGAATAAACAGCAGGGGGACCAGTGGCAGAGGCAATCGACACCAGCCTCAGGACTCAAAGAGGCTGGGTTCAAGCCAAAGGACGGACAAAGCATAGAAAAATAACACTACTCACGATTGCTGAGGGGCCAGACGACCCGGCCAGTCGACGTCGCCCGGACCCGGAGGTCCACGTCGTAGCGACGCTCCCACCGATATCAGGCGAAAATCGTCCCGCGGCGGGGAGGCGGCGACGGCGTCCGTGGGTGCAGCAGGCCTCACACATCCGTGGCTCAAAGGACTGGCTGCACCTCACGCAAACGAGGTACCGCACCCGGTCCAAGAGATGGTCCTGGCACAGCACGATGTACCCAAGCGCGTGGCACCGGTAACACCGCTCCCCCGACGCCAAGGTTGCCTCTCTTGGAAAATCCACTGGAAACGAAGAAATCACAAATAAACACTCCGTAGATATAAGTACACTTAAGTAATTATAAGGAAAGTAAATGTAAGAAACAAAAAAAAAAAAAAAAAAAAAAAAAATAATAAAATATTTTTTTTTCCGGAAACAAAAACGCGATATTCTTACTTTTTGCTTAACTTCGGAAAATAGAACGAGTACTTATAAGAAAAAACCGAAGTATACCCGTTGACAACGAGAAGAAGACTGACGGGACGAGCATAAAAATTCACGGGATAGATTAAGGCGACACCGTAATATTACACGAATGAAATAGAATATATGCACTCACCTCAGCGATAGAGTCCTTTTCGCCGGCACAAACGAAACTTCAGACACGTGGGGACACTTCGCGCACCCAAAACAAAAAAAAAAAAAAAAGCCAACGCGGCGTCGCGTTATAATAAGACTGAAAGATAATTTACCTTTCAGAATTATTCTCGCTACAACACACGGTTCAAACGGCGGTACGAGGGGTGAACAGTCACCGCCGTACAAAATCACCAAATTCGAGAACGAACTCGGGCTATACTTCGAGGGCCAGGGACAACTTCAGATAACCGAATCCGTGTGGAAATTCGTAATAATCACCGACACAGAAGCCATCGAAGCACGGTACAAGAATTTACAAAGCTACGTCACTAAAGCAGAAGAATTGTGCGAGAATTTCTACAAAGCAAAGAAAGATCAGATAGGCGCAAAGTGTAAGGAGATACTATATACAGCAGCGGCAGAAAACGATAAGCTAACGGTCGCGTTGAACCGGCTACGAATTATATACGGAGTGCCAGTACAAAAAAGGGGATTAATAGACATTGTAGGGAAAGTAGGAAAATCATTGTTCGGATTAATGGACGCGGATGACGAAGAGCAAATAACCAAACAACTCGAAATTATACACTCGCGGCAGGAAGCGCTACAACATGTCGCCAAGACACAAATAAAAATTTTAAACACAACCATAGGGCACATAAAATTGATGGAAGATAAAGTGGAACACCACATACAGATCTTAGCAAACGCAACGAGCAATATCAGCTGGAGGCTGGACCAGCTGACGCGCAGATTATACGCGATAGACTATCTGTCGGTATTAGAGGCATTAATTAAAAATATGATAAGCGACGTATACGACGTAACCGATTTTATAACGCACGCAAAAGCGGACATTATAAACCTGCGCATACTACCCTTAGAAAAACTAATAATAGAGTTAAGAGAAGCCTCGGGGCATTTAAAAGGGGGAAATCACTTCCCATTTAGAGTAAACGAACAAAGCTGGAATGACATACAGAAATACGCGGACATTAGCGCATATTATAAAAAGAACGCGATAGTAACTATTATAAAGTTCCCCATCGTCAAATATGAGTCGAACGAGGTAATGAGAGTCTCGCCGGTACCCGTCATAGAGAAGGAAAATAGATTTAAGGTAATAAATGTAAACAACGAAATAATCGCGTTTGACCGAGATAACGCGAATTATATCTTATTAACCGCGGACGAGTTAAAGAAATGCAAGCGTGGGAACAAAAACTACATATGCATGCAGAATCATCCGGTTTATCGCGTTAAGGCGAATGCCCCGTGTGAGATACAGGCGCTCACGCGACCCGAGCAGCAACCGACGCAATGCGATATACGACACCTCACGTCGCGTGCCACGTTTTGGATGACTCTAAGCGAGCCGCAGGCTTGGTTATTTTCGACCATAAACACACAGGAGATACACATGCAATGCAAAAACTACCCGAGCAAAATACTACTGATTGAGCGGACGGGAAAATTGAATGTATACGGAGAATGCAAAATCACTACGACCGACATGACAATACGCACAAGGACAGCTTCAAACGAGACAGACATAACTACCCACTTACTTCTATACAACCTAAGCCTTACACCCGCGAATGCCTTACCGGAAGGTACGAACGTGAAAGAGATACAACGCGAAACATTTATAAGAAACCCGGTAGAGTTAGATAAGTTAAGCGGCGAGCTCAGTGAGCTAGACAACACAGTGAGTCAGCCCGGAGGTATCACCTCACACGAAATAATCGTGTACACCGCGAGCGCCAGTACCACTGTAAGCGTGGTAGCTATAATTGCGGTAATTGTAATATTAGGTATAAGAAAATATAATGAAAATAAAAAACCCCCTCCGCCTCCTTGCATGTTAAAACCAACCACGGCGACCGCGTCCGTGTAAGACATAAGTTTAAAGTAACAAGCGAAGCAAGAAAATTAGATTAAGCAACCGAATAATGTAATGGCTTCTGTAAACAGCGATAAGAAGAAAATGGCCCTAATAAAACTCTGGCCCTTTTCTTCTCCCCAGGGGGGGAGGGATGTTGTAACCCGACCCTGGCAACAGCAAGGCCACGCACGCGAAGGCCGGGTTAACAACCAGCGTCGATCAGATCACCCGATCGCGGAATCCGCTGACCGATCGACGCCTTGCATTTTTCGCCTAGGCAATGACCGAACGCGGTCACTGTCCTACGCGCCCGGAATCCGCGAACTGTTGCTTTTCCGCCTTGGCAACAGCCGCGTATAAAACCCGCGGCCACCGAATGTCCGCGGGTCATTCAGATAATCACAACGACGGGGTAACGCTGCCCGAAGCCGAGGAGCTTAACAAAAGGGAAATAAAAAGACTTCGAAGTAAAAGCCAGGGTGATCTTTATTACGTGCCCCTCGCCGAATTACAAGAAGTTCCGGGAGGACGGACCTCTTGCACCGTCCGGGTGCAACATTACAACAAAAGTGAAAGACCAAAAGCTGAAAGGGTTTTTCTTAGTGTTCCCTCTTTTTCCTTCAGAGGTGGCCAAGCAGGGGTTTCCCTGAGGCCGGGAAAATCGTCTCAGAAGCGAGGGACTGCGGGTGAAGAACCATCGGTATACCCTCTCTTGGCGTGGGAGGTTGTGACGTGGCGGCTTCGCTGCCTTGCCGCAGCTCCCCGCGGCAATCACGGGTCAATGCAAAGCTCAATAGCATAGTCCGAACAGAGAGATAAAAAGGGAGAGGTAAAGGGAGAAACGGCGACATCTCCAAAAGCCCATACACCGTGTGCAAGCGTGCAATTATTCGCGAATATTTTTGTTTAATTAAACGGCGCTGAATCGGGCGGAGAGCGATCGGTGGACCCCGAGGGACGGAGGACGGAGCGCGGAAACACGACAGCGAGAGGGTACGAGCTGGCACGACGACACCGGGGGACGGAGGAGCGTCAGAAAGATTTTGGGATATCTCCGGACCCACAGAAATGCCCGGGAAGAGAGGCCACCCGACCCGAGAGCACGGGACATAATTTGCGGCCGAAATCATGCTGCGCGGATACGCCGTACTACGAGGATTCGACGACGAGGGAGACGTCGCGGAAGCCAAGTCGCGTACCCCATCCGAAACGCGCGCCGATAAACTAGTTAGTGATAGGGCCTCGCGAGGGCAACTGCGCCCGCAAAAAACTAGCGGCGACGTCGCGCGCGGAAAAGCGGCGGAACCCAGGAGAGAGGGGACGAGTCAGCCCGCCTGCCGAAGTTCGGCGCGATCCTCGCTCTCTCCTGCGATAGCGTGCGACGAACACGGGTGGCGAGCGATCCCGAAAAAGCGGCGTGCTATAAGCGAGCGAGTCTGTGGAGGGTAGCGTGCCAGGAACAGAGAAATCGTTGCGAGGCTGCGTCATGATGAAGGTGAGGTTGTCCACCCGCACTGCGGCAACATTCTTTTTGTGAAGCTTTTCGCTTCTCGGGGCGATACCCGCGCATTCGGACGATCCCCGGCCACGTGTTACGAGTACCCGGGCTCGGAAGAGAGGCTTGGCGGAACCCTGCTACAGGGTCCGACCATTATGTAAGTGAGTGGCTACCGACGGGTGTCCGGAGGCGGTCGGCGGGATCCCGCAAGGGATTTTGGCTTTGGACCACTAATCTAAAATAAGTACGATGTTACCGAACGTCTTAGTGCTCGCGATCGCACGGAGAGCCCTCGGCAGCGGCCGAGATCGAGAACAGAGATTCCGCGATCGCGTTCACGACGGGCGATCTTACGCGTAAATTTTTGTGAGTGTCGTTGCGTCTCGCTAAAACACGTCGCGGATACAGAAGACACGTGGCCGGCAACCAAAATAGTCAGGGCCGACGCGAGAGCTACGGGAGAACGAGATCCAAGGGAGATACTCGTGGCGATCTAATAGCGGTTCCAAACTCAAGCCACGATCTAGGGGGTCGCGCGAAGATCGAGCCCGCTCACGATTACGGAAATTTTGTTATTTTTCTTGTTACTCGTCGTAATTGTCTCGTTCCGTTGCGTATTAATAAACGGACTAAAAATTGTACTCGTCCTGCGCGTACTTATCATTTTGTGCTGTCGTTTCCGTCGGTCCGAGAAATTCCGTCTGTGATACCCCGCCCCTCTCCGTTCGGATGAGCTAGCCCCCGCGCGCGACGGCCGTTGGAGTTTATCAAAGATCATTAAGAAGAGATAGCCTCTGTGAATCGAATCGGCACGGCTGGGCCCGTGCCTGGCGCCCAAAACTAGTTCGTCACCCGATTGCGCCGTCTCGCGCCGGGATACAGCTGAGGAACCACGACCCCTCCTCTCTCCTTAACCCCTCGTGTCACGATGGTGCACGGATTTTCCGTCCGTGCACGGCCGTCTCTTTTTGCTCGCGACTCTCTCCCTCGTGGAAGAAAGAAAATAACGTGACAATATACATATATATATATATATATATATATATATATATATATATATATATATATATATATTGTGACGTGGCGGCTCTCGCTGCTTCGTTGCAGCTCCCCGCGGCCGTCACAAAAGCGCCGAGAACTACCGGTGGGGGAATTGTTGCGATAACGGCCTAACCGAAACTCGCGCCAACCTATTAGTACCAATAGGGTCCTGTTAGGGCAGCGGCTCTCGCGGGAAATCGGCGGCGTGGCGCGCGGAAAATCCGCGAGACGCGGGAGTGGGGATACGCCGGGCCTCGTGCCGAAAATTTGCGCGGTCCTCGCTCTCTTCCGTGCGGACCGGCGACCAAGGCGGGTGATAGAATAAGCGTTAGTGAGGGCACTAGGATAGGAGCGAGCGAGCGGAAGCGAGATCGAGATCGGGGAGACGAGAGGAGCGAGAGAGCGAGGACGACGCAGGAGCCGGGACGCACCTTTCGGTGAGATCCTCCACCCGCACTGCGGAATTGTTATCTTGTACGGCCCTCCGCCTCCCGGGGAGACCGACGCGGCTTTAGACGACACCCGGCCACATAGAACGGGCACGCGGGCCTGTTAATTTTCTTCGGTAGATCGTTGTCGTGAGGCTAGAGTTAACGTTAGAGAGTGGCAGTCAACGGGCGTCTGAAGGCCGGTGGCGGGACCCCGCGGGAGACACCGACCCGATTTATTTGCGCGAAACATTGTAATAACTTGAGAGACTGTCGTATCCCGCGTCCACACGGAGAGCCCTCGGCAGCGGCCGAGGTCGGGAACTGAAACCCAGCGAGCTCGCGGACGACAGGCGAGTTTTCGCGTAGAGTCTTGCGTGTCGCGGTGTCCCGTGGAGGCACGTCGCGTGCAGGGAAGACGCGTGGCCGGCGCCCCAACATCCAGGGCCGACGCGAGAAGATCTAGCTCTCGTACGCTTATTTTAATTTTTGTTATTTTTTTTTTATATATTTGTTTGTTCCGTTGAACATAATAAACGGATCCTCTGTTTATGGTCGCGTTCGCGTACGCCTTATTTTGTGTCGTCGTTCCCGTTTGTCCAAGAATTCCGCGTGCTATACCCCGCCCCTCTCCGTTCGAATGGGCTAGCCCCCGCGCGTGACGGCGATTCGAATTCGGTAGGAATTGTCGAGGACCGGATAACTAGTCCGAGATAAAAATCGGCACGGCGAAGCCCGTGCCTGGCGCCCAAAAATCGTGTTCGTGCGAGATTCCGCCGTCCCGCGCCGGAATACGGCCGAGGTACCGCGACCCCTCCTCCCTCCCTACCCCTCGTGGCACGACGGAGCACGAATTTTTTGTCCGTGTACGGTCGTCCCTTTTTGTTCACGACTCTCCTCCTCGGGGAGAAGAGAATAAGAAATATCGTGACAATATATATATGTGGGTGCGGATTTGCCCGCACCTCGGCAGATGACGGTACCGGTATCACTTGCGGCCGGCCGTCGGCGCAAACAATTGCTGGTGCCGCGCACTGTCTTCTCCCTTGCCTATCAACAGCCCGGCTTGGCAACGGGACCTATGGACCTTATACCTTCTAAAAGCTTTTTCGTCAGCTTTCGCTAACGCAGCATTGCATCAGCTCGGATGATGCACCGGGAAGTCCCGTCTTTAACAAAGGGCTGATAAGCCACAAAGAGACTTTCTCTCGCGCTTCCTTGCTGGCGACGCGTCGGAGCGTCAGTCCAGCACTCGAAGTCGTTCCGCGCGCACGCGACGGATTTCAATTAATTTTATATCGAGTCTTCGTATTCCTTTTTACTTTGTCATCTTCTTGTTTCCTTTTGTATTGGTTTTGAATTATATTTTATTAACTTTATTTTCTCTTGGGTTATTTCGCTATACATCCTGCGCGTTTCTATCCCGCAAATTAGTGAAGAGCCTCAATTGGTGACCCCGACGTGATCTGAGTGTTCCGTCGCCCAAGTGACAACTTGTTTTGACTTGACTCCAAGCGACTTGTGCGCGAGTTTTTTGTAAACATGGCCAACATGCTCACCCCGTCGAAGGAGATGTCCTCCGCTGAATCGGACCAGCCCGCGACAGGCGAAGCTGCCTCGGCCGACTACGTCGACCTGACTCGCAACGACAGGCCAACGGCTTCCCCTCGTGCGGCTCAATCAACGCCTCACGCGGCGCCTCTGCTGCCGCGCGTGGCTGGTGCTCATCCGGAGGAAACTTCGGAGCTGGCAGCCAGCTGCCGACTTCCGGCCTTTTGGAAGGACAACCCGGAGTTGTGGTTCTTCCAGGAGGAAGCCACCTTTCAAATCCACCGCATCACCGCCGATAGCAGCAAATTTAATATGGTGGTGGCCAAGCTCGATGTTGACAGTCTCCAGGAGGTGGCCGACATCATCAAGAAGCCTCCTGCCTCCGGCAAGTACAATCGCCTTAAGGCATCTATTCTTGAACGACTAAGCGATTCCGCGGATCGCCAGTTGCGAAAGCTTCTCACTCAGCTAGAGCTGGGTGACAGAAAGCTGTCCCAGCTACTTCGCCACATGCGAACTCTGGCTGGCGACAGGGCCACCGAGGCCGTTCTACGCGTCAAGTGGCTCGATCTGCTTCCGGCTAGCTCGCAGAGACTTTTGCGTATTTTTCACGCGTCAACGCTCGACGAACTCGCGACCGCGGCCGACGAGATGATGGACAGTGGCTCTCAAGTCATGGCCATCTCACAGCCTCCTAAGAAAATCAAGACCGAAGTGGCTGCGACACCTGTTTCTACATTTTCCGAGAGAACTCCGTCTCCCTCGTCCGATCGCAACCGCGTGAGATCCGAGGATTCGCCCTCCTCTGCCGCCGATTTGGCCGACGCAATTTACGCCTGTCGCGTCTCGCTCGCGAAGCTAATTACTTTGAATCGAAATATGTTCGATCTAATGAAGGCCGATCCTCCTGCCGAGCGTCGCTCTCGCTCGCGCGAACGACCGCGATCGCGTTCGTTATCGTCATTGTCGACGCCTCCCAGCACGCGCTCGGACAAAGTGTGCTATTATCATCGGCGCTGGGAAAAGGCCGCGAAAAACTGTCAGCAGCCCTGCGATTTCCAGGCTGCCTTGTCTCCGGCACCCTCGGGAAACTAAGCTTTCCAACGTCGCAGGCGGTCCACGTTGGCAAGCTGGATTCTGAAAACCGCCTTCATGTGCTCGATCGTCGCTCGCGTTTATTCTTTCTGGTGGATTCCGGTTCCGCCATCTCTCTTCTGCCGCGCTCGTCTTGTGAAGATTCGCGCCCGTGCGGACTTAAACTCTTTGCGGCAAACGCGTCGCGCATCGACACCTTCGGACAAAGACATTTAAACCTCAATCTCGGGCTTCGCCGCGACTTCGCGTGGGATTTCACGATAGCTGACATCTCCACGGCCATCCTTGGGGCAGACTTTCTTTCCCATTACGGACTCATCGTGGATTTAAAGAAGGAACTTCTGCAAGATCCGTTGACATCACTGTCCGTCAAGGGATCTCAGCATCCGGCCTCCTTCTTTAACATTTCGCCGATTTCTCGGGAACAGCTGCCGACCGGCACCATCGCACGAGACTACGAGAAGCTCATCTCCGGTTTTGCTGACCTCACGGCGCCTTCCTCCGTCGTCTTCGTGGACAACTCGGAAGCGGTGCAGCATCACATCTGCACCCAGGGACCCCCGATTTCAGAACGAACTCGCCGTCTGATCGGTGAGAAGTTGGCCGCAGCTCGCAAGGAGTTTAACACCCTCCTTGCCAGGGGCATCATCCGTCCCTCGGCTAGCCCTTGGGCGAGCCCGCTGCACCTTGTGCCCAAAAAGTCTGGAGACTGGAGAGCTACGGAGGACTATCGCAAAATTAACTCCGTTACAATACCAGACAGCTATTCTCTGCCCATCATAGAAGACCTGTTGCAGGAGTGTCACAACAGCACTGTCTTCTCCAAGGTAGATTTGCAACGGGCTTACTACTGTTACGTCCCACCGGATATAATCGCCTTTTCTCGGTTAATTTTCGACCGTGACTAATTCTTAGTAGTTAGTATATATATATATATATATATATATAAAAACTTAGAAGCTACGCCATACATATGGCACCCGTGCGTACAAAATTACTAAAAATGTTAGTAAAAGTATATTTTAATCTC
Source organism: Cardiocondyla obscurior (assembly GCF_019399895.1). NCBI lineage: Eukaryota > Metazoa > Arthropoda > Insecta > Hymenoptera > Formicidae > Cardiocondyla > Cardiocondyla obscurior. The sequence continues at coordinate 225,077 of NW_027228793.1, read as the reverse complement.
TACATATAAGTATTTCGGCGGGAAAACCTGGACCACTTCCACGCGGCCCGCAGCGCCGAACGCCGCTATTCCCACCACCACCGTTCCACTTCCAGGCGGCCGGCAGCGCCGAACGCCGCTACTCCCACTACCTACTCCCACTACCATCTAAGCGCTAGGTGGGAGGCAGCGCCGGTGAAGCCCGGAGCTCAGTCTCACCGAAGCGTCAGTTCTATTCCCAACTTTAAACCTTAAGCATCTCTCTTCTCAAGAGAGTCCATCCCGCGTGCGGGTCCTTTACTATTCTCTTAAACTTGTCTCTATCGAAACTTAGTTCGTACTTATATCTTAAACTTTATTCTTGTGTAACCAACATTATTGTAACGTAACTTTAGAATATATACTTATTGTTAATTCTATATCGTGTGACTAGATTCAGTGATACCTCACCTTACCATAATCCAACAGTTTCACTATTTGCTATATTTATTAACCTGTGTGATTGAAGATTGATTTCGGTGCAGCCGCACTGCACGTCTTTGAGATTCAGTCTAGCAGGTATTCCTGTGTTGGAAGTGGTGCAGACGCACTGCACGCTTTCTGCCCGGAATCTTTACTTAACTTATTTGTACTTTGTGAAACTACCCATGACAAATTCTAAATCACGACGCGGCGGTCGGAAATATCAGATTCGCAAAATTACGGCCTATTACCACGCGCTGAATCGACGATCGCGCGGCAACCCCAAAATCACCAGCCACCGACGATACCGCCTGAAACCAATCACCGTGGTCCTGAGAAAGCCGAGTTTAGACGACATCCCTAAAAACGATCCCCGCAGACAGGCGTACGGAAACCGTCCACGAGAGAACGCCGTATCCTGCGACGCCGACTTCATCAAGAAGCAAAAGAGGCAACACCGCGAGGTACAATCGAGATGCCAGCAGTGGGTGAGCCAAATTAACAGTCATATTTAATTTCTCTTGCATTCATTTTACAAGCCACATCCGACTAAACCAGCGCATTCCTGTCCAGACTTGTGCAACTTTCACTTTACCCTATTGTCCTGTGGAATTTTCTAACTTTCTCTTTTCCACCCTTTCGTCCCATTGTCTATACCCGGATACGGCACCCCGCAGTGAGGGTCGTCTCTAACTTTCTCTTTTGGCTTGAAGGAATTTAGTTAAGATCTTGTGCATGAATATTCTATATTTTACTTGGCATCACTATGTATAATGTGCCCGCCCTGTCGATCTGTGCCGCAACCCACTAATAATTCTCGCGACATTGCTTTATTGAACTCGACCCATACGTTGACCGAATGGTTAGACACAGGCCGCTGTGTTCATAAAGTGTATAGACGGCATCGCGATAATTATTGTTTAACCTGCGCACTCGACGCCGATAGATTTAAAATCAATTTCGTTCTTGTCACCGGGCATTACCTTTGTTTGGGACCTTCTCACGATCCTCCCAAGTGCCATAGCTGTAGAATTGTTTTAGAGATTTCTGAGTTGTACCGAGACTGCGATTATTGTCGGTTAGTACGTCGCGACTTTTCTCGCTACTTAACTCTGAGCGGAGATAGAGTATATTTGCAGAACAACCCCGTTGAGATTTTCATAGAAACGTTAACAACGGTTTAGTCTGAATTAATAAATGTGTCCAAGGCGACCTCGCGCGCGTGTACCCACTTGTAGAATCCCGTTGGATATAACTAGAATAATTATTAATTGGCTAGCTCACGCGACTTGCGAGACCAGATACCGGCTATACGAGCAAAAGGTGACGCGTCTCCCTTTTTGCCGGAGGTGTATGCTTAGATCTGGGCAACCCTCCTCGGACTTTTACTACGTGCCGTCACATAGAATTAATATCGGCTTGAGTCAAGGAGAATATGAATGTAGTAACTGCGGAGTATTAGTCGCCGACTCGCGAAATATCCGACATTGCCCACAGTGCCAAGAAGCTATACGGTTATTTCTAATCTACCTCGAACGAAACCCGCAAGATCAACCCTACTTAAATAGCGAAGCAACTATCATCTGCATCGAATATCAGAGAATTGCTTTAACGTAGATCAATCCCATTTTGTTAAGTTATCGTAACTCCCACAATTGCCTAGGCCCGTAGTCCGAATCCGCTTTGGGCGCCCGCGACTACCGGGACGTAACACTACCATGTGCCTGTGGCTCCGGAGTGTTGCACCGGGGCCGGTGCACGGGGTCCGTCCTTCGGGATCCGTGATAGAGAGGGCGAAATAATAAGTTGTCGAAATAAAAGATTAGGATTTTTATTTGATTACACTGTTGCACTTTTCTATCTCCCTAAGTTTTCCTTCTGTCGGTTCGGCACACGTCCTCGCGTTGTCACGCGTCCTCGGCTCCGCGAGGTTTCTTCTTACTTGGCACGCGACCGAACTTTCGTTATCACCGCTCTCAGTTTACGGTACGGACTATGATGCGACTGCCCGTCCGTGACGGTCCGCGGTTATTTAATAGTGACGCAGGGCCTTGGCCTCCTCGGGTTGCAATGCCGAACTTCGGTAGTTCGGCGAATGCAACCTCAGCGATTTCGGCAATAAGTTCTCGCACGTGTTTCTTTTATTATTTAATTTCTTAAGGAGGTTTGCTGATCTTGCATCCTCCGAGGTTATTTAATTACGAGATACTTATTCCGAAATGCCCTGCGTCATGTTTCGTGTTGTAACGGGGTTTGGGTTACAACAGGAGGATATCCCGAAAACAGCGGTGACGACGCCTTTCGGACTATTCGAGTTCCTGGGCATGCCGCTCGGCTTGCGAAATTCTTCGCAAACTTTTCAACGCCTGATGAACCGGCTGTTGGATCACCTGCCTTTCGTCAAGTGCTACTTAGACGATGTCTTGGTTTTCTCCAAGAATCATGAACAGCATCTCGCTCACCTGAAGGAACTGTTCACTGTTCTCCGCTCTGCCAAACTCTCAATTAACTTTGAGAAGTGTCTCTTTGGGAGAAACAAGATCGATTTTCTCGGTTTCACCATCTCCAGCAACGGATACGAGCCTCCGGAAGCCAAGGTTCAGGCAATTAAAGACTTTCCACGGCCAGAGTCACTTGAGCAACTCCGGAGATTCCTGGGAATTCTGAATTTCTACAGGAAATGCATTCCGCATGCGGCGGATCAACAGGCACCTCTCACCGAGCTTCTCAAAGGAGCTTCCAAGAAATGCAAGAAGCCTATCAACTGGTCTTCGGCCTTGAACGAGGCTTTTCAGAAATGTAAGGAGAGCATTTCTCGGGCGTGCAAGCCTTCGTTTTTCAACCCCGAAGCACCTCTTCGCCTTACAACGGACGCTTCAACAACTGCGATCGGATCTTCTCTGGAGCAATTTTCCAGCGGCGCCTGGACACCGCTGGGATTCTTCTCCAGAAAACTCAGCCCAACAGAGCGCAACTACAGCACTTACGATCGTGAGCTTCTCTCGATCTTCGCTTCGATCAAATTTTTCCAACGCTTCCTGGAAGGACGGAAATTCTCGATCAGGACTGATCACAAGCCTCTGGTGTACGCAGCAGCGCAACGTTCGGACAAGGCTTCGCCTCGGCAAGTCAGACAGCTGGACTTCATTCTGCAATTCAATGCGGAAATTTCGCACATCAAAGGGGAACTCAACCCTGTTGCTGACGCCCTGTCACGGACTTGTATCATCTCTATGCCTACTCGACTTGATGCTGGCACCATTCAGCGAGCTCAATTCTGCGACGACGAGCTGCCCACCATTGAAGAAGACTACTTCACTGAAGCTTCAAGATCTCACCATCGACGGTCACAAGATAGCTTGTGACGTGTTCAACGGCATCGTTCGCCCTTACTTATTTGAGCCTCTACGAAGAACCGCATTTGAGGTGCTACACAACCCGGCACATCCGAGCATACGAGCTACCACAAAATTGCTCGTCTCCAAGTTTTGCTGGCCCAACATCAAAAGAGATGCCTCTCTCTGGGCGCGCTCCTGCGAGGCTTGTCAACGCTCGAAAATCGGAAAACATAACCGTACCGCTCTTGAAGAGTTTGATTGCCCGGATAATCGATTCGAGCACGTGCATGTCGATCTCATCAAGCTTCCGCTGTGCCAAGATTTTCAATATTGTCTTACCATTATAGACCGTTTCACGAGATGGTCCATGGCTATTCCGCTCAGGAATATGACAGCTGATACTGTCGCGGATGCCTTCTTCAACCATTGGATCTGCCAGTTTGGAACTCCGCTTACCATTACCTCGGATCAAGGGACGCAGTTCGAGTCATCCCTCTTCAGCTCTCTTGCTCGGATCACTGGCTCCAAACGTATCCGAACGACACCCTATCATCCGCAATCCAACGGGATGATTGAACGCTTTCATCGGACATTAAAGGCGGCCCTGATGTGCAACAATCAGCGACCGTGGCCAAAAGTCCTTCCAACCGTACTTCTCGGCTTGCGGACTGCTATCAAGAGAGACTTACAAGCTTCTCCATCGGAGATGCTCTTTGGAACAACCCTACGCTTGCCAGAAGAATTTTTCACTTCTCGTTCTCTTTCTGCTAACCCTCGTGTCTTTCTCAATAAGTTTCAGAACCTCATGCAGAACATTCGCCCGGTTCCAGCTTCGGACCATTCTTCGAGACGCCCGTTCCAATTTCGAGATTTGGAGACCTGCTCTCATGTTTTTAAGAGGGTGGACACCATCCGGCGACCTCTTGAGCCTCCTTACACCGGACCGCATCTGATCGTCTCTCGCCTCAACCCCAAGGTCTTTGTCATCCTTGTGGACGGTATTGAAAAAACGGTTTCAACGGATTGCCTGAAGCCCGCCTTCTCTGACGTCGGCGACGCTGAAAGCGAGTCATCCTTCTCGGATCCGGACAGTGCATTATCAGCCCCTTCACCACCTTCAAGGACTGTAACTTTCGCTTCTCCCTCGGAGCAGCTCTCTAGGGGCGGAGTGAATGTGGGTGCGGATTTGCCCGCACCTCGGCAGATGACGGTACCGGTATCACCTGCGGCCGGCCGTCGGAGCAAACAATTGCTGGTGCCGCGCACTGTCTTCTTCCTTGCCTAGCAACAGCCCGGCTTGGCAACGGGACCTATGGACCTTATACCTTCTAAAAGCTTTTTCGTCAGCTTTCGCTAACGCAGCATTGCATCAGCTCGGATGATGCACCGGGAAGTCCCGTCTTTAACAAAGGGCTGATAAGCCACAAAGAGACTTTCTCTCGCGCTTCCTTGCTGGCGACGCGTCGGAGCGTCAGTCCAGCACTCGAAGTCGTTCCGCGCGCACGCGACGGATTTCAATTAATTTTATATCGAGTCTTCGTATTCCTTTTTACTTTGTCATCTTCTTGTTTCCTTTTGTATTGGTTTTGAATTATATTTTATTAACTTTATTTTCTCTTGGGTTATTTCGCTATACATCCTGCGCGCTCCTATCCCGCAAATTAGTGAAGAGCCTAAATATATATATATATATATATATATATATATATATATATATATATATATATATATATATGTATGTATGTATGTCAATCGGCTACTTTGACGACTTTTTTACATACGAATCGGCTACTTTGCTCCTTTCTGGATCCTTTGACGACCGTCGTCATAATTTTATATATAAATCGGCTACTTTGACGACGGTCGTCAAAGTAACCGTAATGGTAAATCGTGTACTTTGACGACTTTGGGTACTTTGACGACCTAAATAATTTTATAGCACTATTTTCATACTGTGATTTAAAAATGCAAAGTTCTGGAATGTTATTTATAACTATTGCAATTCATGATATATATAATAACCAAAAAATTTAGATTAAAGATGATGAACACTTAAATAAACATTTCTATAATATTTCATTCATCGACTAACAACAGAATGCAACAAATTATATAAATTTCAAAATTGAACAATTTAAAATTTTTGCAAATTATCAGACAGGAACAAGAAATTTTAAAACGTAAAAATAGTTAAACATAAATGAATAATGTCGTTACTTGATCATTAATAAAATAAAAACGGTTCAAACAAATTAAATAAAATTTGGCACAATAAAAGAAAACGCGGAGCTATGAAATTTAAGCTATTAAATATCAATGAACGATGTTCCAAACGGATTTTTACTTTTTAACTCAAAATATGAAATTTTACTAAGTAACATTTCAATCTAGCAAAAAAAAGAAACAGGCAAATTAAACGGGGCTTGGTATAGTAATAAAGAAAGTAAAACCACGTATTTTAAGCTTTCGAGCAAATCTGTAGCACGCCTAGAACCGATTTTGACTTTTACACCATAGTACAACTTTTCGATGCAGATTCTGAGATGTTTCCATTAAAATCTCAAAAACGAATAAAGGGAATTAAATGCGGCTTGGCACAACGATAGAGAATGCAAAGCCAAGTAAACTAGGCAATTAGTCATTCACGAGAATTGTCCCAAACAAATTTTCACTTTTTTACAAAAGATATCAAATTTTATTATAATATATTTTATTCTAGCAAGAAAACGGAACACGCGAATTAAACGGCACTTGGTATAGTAATAAAGAAAGTAAAACCATGTATTTTAAGCTCTCCAGCAAGTCTGTAGCACGTTTAGAACCGATTTTGAATTTTACACCATAGTACGACTTTTCGATGCAGATTCTGGGATGTTTTGATTAAAATCTTAAAAACGAATGAAGAGAATTAAATGCGGCTTGACACAACGATAGAGAACGCCAAGCCAAGTAAATTAAGCAAATTGTCATTCACGAGAATTGTCCTTAACGGATTTTCATTTTTCTACTTAAGATATCAAATTTTATTAAGATATATGTCATTCTAGCAAGAAAACGCAACACGCAAATTAAACGGGACTTCATATAGTAATAAAGGAAGTAAAATTATGCACAATTCATGTGTTGAAATTATCCATAATATCTAGTGCAACTGTTCATTTTTATCTAATTTAATTAAAAGTAATGTTTTGCTTTTTTTAATGTCGTCAAAGTAGCCAATCTATATTTTTATTCTTATATATTTTTTCTAAATCGGAATTTTTCACGAATTTCACAAATATATGCATCAAATAATCAATATCTAGTCTATTTGAGTATTTTAAACTTTATTTTCAAATATAAATATTTTTATTTTTATAAAGTCGTCAAAGTAGCCGATTCATACTCTTTTGCTTATATATATTATTTTAATGTGTTATATCGAAAAAAAAGGGTGATGTATACGTCTGACACTCAATGTACTCTAATGTATGCAGTCATATATAGTTTATTTTAACGTCGCCAAAGTAGCCGATTGACATATATATATATATATATATATATATATATATATATATATATATATGCAACAAAGCCTTCCGGTATATCATACCAAGGCGAACGTGTCGTGCGAGGTAAGAGCGATTACCGAACCAGCGAAACAGCCAGACACGTGCGTAACCCGAGAAGTTGCATCACGAGCAACGTTCTGAAAAGCATTAAGCGAACCACAAGCGTGGATATACTCCACAATGAAAGAGCTGTTAGATTATAAGTAAATTTTTGTGATTATAAGTAAGTGTGCGTGCGTGCGTGCGTGCGTGCGTGCGTGCGTGCGTGCGTGCGTGCGTGCGTGCGTGCGTGCGTGCGTGCGTGCGTGCGTGCGTGCGTGCGTGCGTGCGTGCGTGCGTGCGTGCGTGCGTGCGTGCGTGCGTGCGTGCGTGCGTGCGTGCGTGCGTGCGTGCGTGCGTGCGTGCGTGCGTGCGTGCGTGCGTGCGTGCGTGCGTGCGTGCGTGCGTGCGTGCGTGCGTGCGTGCGTGCGTGCGTGCGTGCGTGCGTGCGTGCGTGCGTGCGTGCGTGCGTGCGTGCGTGCGTGCGTGCGTGCGTGCGTGCGTGCGTGCGTGCGTGCGTGCGTGCGTGCGTGCGTGCGTGCGTGCGTGCGTGCGTGCGTGCGTGCGTGCGTGCGTGCGTGCGTGCGTGCGTGCGTGCGTGCGTGCGTGCGTGCGTGCGTGCGTGCGTGCGTGCGTGCGTGCGTGCGTGCGTGCGTGCGTGCGTGCGTGCGTGCGTGCGTGCGTGCGTGCGTGCGTGCGTGCGTGCGTGCGTGCGTGCGTGCGTGCGCGTGCGTGCGTGCGTGCGTGCGTGCGTGCGTGCGTGCGTGCGTGCGTGCGTGCGTGCGTGCGTGCGTGCGTGCGTGCGTGCGTGCGTGCGTGCGTGCGTGCGTGCGTGCGTGCGTGCGTGCGTGCGTGCGTGCGTGCGTGCGTGCGTGCGTGCGTGCGTGCGTGCGTGCGTGCGTGCGTGCGTGCGTGCGTGCGTGCGTGCGTGCGTGCGTGCGTGCGTGCGTGCGTGCGTGCGTGCGTGCGTGCGTGCGTGCGTGCGTGCGTGCGTGCGTGCGTGCGTGCGTGCGTGCGTGCGTGCGTGCGTGCGTGCGTGCGTGCGTGCGTGCGTGCGTGCGTGCGTGCGTGCGTGCGTGCGTGCGTGCGTGCGTGCGTGCGTGCGTGCGTGCGTGCGTGCGTGCGTGCGTGCGTGCGTGCGTGCGTGCGTGCGTGCGTGCGTGCGTGCGTGCGTGCGTGCGTGCGTGCGTGCGTGCGTGCGTGCGTGCGTGCGTGCGTGCGTGCGTGCGTGCGTGCGTGCGTGCGTGCGCGTGCGTGCGTGCGTGCGTGCGTGCGTGCGTGCGTGCGTGCGTGCGTGCGTGCGTGCGTGCGTGCGTGCGTGCGTGCGTGCGTGCGTGCGTGCGTGCGTGCGTGCGTGCGTGCGTGCGTGCGTGCGTGCGTGCGTGCGTGCGTGCGTGCGTGCGTGCGCGTGCGTGCGTGCGTGCGTGCGTGCGTGCGTGCGTGCGTGCGTGCGTGCGTGCGTGTGCGTGCGTGCGTGCGTGCGTGCGTGCGTGCGTGCGTGCGTGCGTGCGTGCGTGCGTGCGTGCGTGCGTGCGTGCGTGCGTGCGTGCGTGCGTGCGTGCGTGCGTGCGTGCGTGCGTGCGTGCGTGCGTGCGTGCGTGCGTGCGTGCGTGCGTGCGTGCGTGCGTGCGTGCGTGCGTGCGTGCGTGCGTGCGTGCGTGCGTGCGTGCGTGCGTGCGTGCGTGCGTGCGTGCGTGCGTGCGTGCGTGCGTGCGTGCGTGCGTGCGCGTGCGTGCGTGCGTGCGTGCGTGCGTGCGTGCGTGCGTGCGTGCGTGCGTGCGTGCGTGCGTGCGTGCGTGCGTGCGTGCGTGCGTGCGTGCGTGCGTGCGTGCGTGCGTGCGTGCGTGCGTGCGTGCGTGCGTGCGTGCGTGCGTGCGTGCGTGCGTGCGTGCGTGCGTGCGTGCGTGCGTGCGTGCGTGCGTGCGTGCGTGCGTGCGTGCGTGCGTGCGTGCGTGCGTGCGTGCGTGCGTGCGTGCGTGCGTGCGTGCGTGCGTGCGTGCGTGCGTGCGTGCGTGCGTGCGTGCGTGCGTGCGTGCGTGCGTGCGTGCGTGCGTGCGTGCGTGCGTGCGTGCGTGCGTGCGTGCGTGCGTGCGTGCGTGCGTGCGTGCGTGCGTGCGTGCGTGCGTGCGTGCGTGCGTGCGTGCGTGCGTGCGTGCGTGCGTGCGTGCGTGCGTGCGTGCGTGCGTGCGTGCGTGCGTGCGTGCGTGCGTGCGTGCGTGCGTGCGTGCGTGCGTGCGTGCGTGCGTGCGTGCGTGCGTGCGTGCGTGCGTGCGTGCGTGCGTGCGTGCGTGCGTGCGTGCGTGCGTGCGTGCGTGCGTGCGTGCGTGCGTGCGTGCGTGCGTGCGTGCGTGCGTGCGTGCGTGCGTGCGTGCGTGCGTGCGTGCGTGCGTGCGTGCGTGCGTGCGTGCGTGCGTGCGTGCGTGCGTGCGTGCGTGCGTGCGTGCGTGCGTGCGTGCGTGCGTGCGTGCGTGCGTGCGTGCGTGCGTGCGTGCGTGCGTGCGTGCGTGCGTGCGTGCGTGCGTGCGTGCGTGCGTGCGTGCGTGCGTGCGTGCGTGCGTGCGTGCGTGCGTGCGTGCGTGCGTGCGTGCGTGCGTGCGTGCGTGCGTGATTATTATGGGAAGGTAAGAAAAACGGAATAAAAGAAGGAGACCGATAAAGATTAGAATTAAGAAAGATAATCTGAATCAGCGAAACACCGCACAAAGCAGAGAGTAAGAACTCCCACTACGCACACATGTAGTAAGGACTATCTCGGTCCATAGAGTTTAGTATATGGTAGTCTGTCAGAATAATAACAAGTTCTTATGTAATTGAAGAATAATAAAACTATAATTTCTACTGTTAAACCGCGAGGGTGCCGTGGGGTTCGTTCTCCGAAGGAATTTGTAGTCTTAAAGAAATAAAGTCGTCTTCTTCGTTATATCGATTAATTTCTTTTATTCCCTTCTTCTTTTTACAGACTTACACTTGCACTAAATATTCGATATTAAATATTCCACGCGAGGTACTTGTTAGCGACTAACTGTCCGGGCCGCGGCTGCCTCTATATATCTCCTACTGTTGCTATGCCAAAATTCATAGCAATCAGCGGAATCGCGGGTGGCAACCGCGACTGTCCTCGGACTTCGCGTCCCGGCCGGAAATGCCGGGTTACCTTGATCGGCGGTATTCTGCCGATCAAGCTAAACGGTCGCGCGCGTGCGACATTCCGGCGTTATTCCCGAGCCTCTGTTGCTAAGGGCTCGAGATATAACACTACTAAGAAATATTTATTCAACCACGAATCCTAACATGATAGCAGAGCGTGGTTGACTGTTTCTAAAAAATTGGTTTAAGAAAAAAAGGGAGGCACAATAATATATATTGCCGTCTAAAAGGACAGTGCAACAATCCGACGACCAAGAGAGAACAAAGACAGGGATCTTAGAAAATCAAATTGTCACCATCCTCAGAAGAAATCAAAACTTCTGAAGAAGTCGAAGAAGTTGACACATCCTCTGAAGAAACTGAAACCAAAGAGGACATTTAAAAAGAAACAATGACTGAAGAAATAAAGATTCAGTTGTTTAACGACAGAGACTACAATATCTGGAAGAAGAGAATGCTGATGTATTTAAAAATGAAAAAGTGCGACGAAGTAGCAACCAGAGAAAGACTACCGACGGATAACCCAACGCAGTGGGATGAAAATAATTTAAAAGCAATGAATTACATATACAGTGTGATCTCAAATGAGCAACTGGAATATGTGGCTAGTGAAGAATCAGCTTATAATATTTTGAAGAAATTTGACACATTGTATAAAAGAGAATCAACGGCATTACAGATTTGTATAAGAAATCGCTTAGAAAAACTCAAGTTAAGAGAATACGAAGATTCAAGCACCTTTTTCAACGACTTTGAGAAATTAATAAACGAATTAAAAAATTCGGGAGCAACAGTATCCGAAAAGGAAAAAGTAAACTATCTACTGCGTACACTACCAGATACTCTAAATTATATTGGCAATTTAATTGATGCCGTAAGGATTGAGGATCAAAATTGTGAATTTATTAAAAACAAGATAAAAATGTGGAAAATTCGAGAAAAGGACGAAACAAGCAAAACAAAGTCAAGTGTGTTTAAAACAGAAAAAAAGGAACAAGATAAAGTGTGTTATAAATGTGGCAAACCAGAACATTATAAAATAAACTGTCAAAGCTCCAGAGGAAATTGGCAAAGAGGTGCTCCTTCCAGAGGAAGAGGATATCAACAGCAGAATAGATGAGAATCATTTCCGCTCAGAAGAAGAGGAAACCGTTTCATCTCTCATCATAGAAGAGGTTGACAAAATTATGAACATAATTATGGACAACAGTACGGTCAGCGTGAATCAAACTACGACGAACAAAACAACGGAAATGAAGCGAGCGTATTTGGCGTAGAATTAGAAGGTAAACCTAATATCGAAAATCTAAATGTAGAAATAAATATTTGCGAAGAAAATAAGATTGATTGGGTATTAAACAGTGGATGTACGGATCACATTATAAATGATGATAGTTATTTTGAAAATTCTGTAACTCTAAAGATACCAATTCAGGTTAGGTTAGGCGACCGAACTTTAATTACCACACGATCTCGGTTTACAGCACGGACTCTGATGCGACTGCCGGCCCGTGACGGTCCGCGGTTATTTAATAGTGACGCAGGGCCTTGGCGTCATCGGGTTGCAATGCCGAACTTCGGTTGTTCGGCGAATGCAACCTTAGCGATTTCGGCAATAAGTTCTCGCAAGTGTTTCTCTTTTTGTTTCTTATTATTTAATTGCTTAAGGAGGTTTGCTGATATCGCATCCTCCGATGTTATTTAATTACGAGATACTTATGCCGAAATGCCTTGCGTCATGTTCCGTGTTGTAACGGGGTTTGGGTTACAACATCCCTCCCCCCTAAGGAGAAGAAAAGGTTTGAGTGTGTTTATACACCTCAATCTTTTCTTCCTTACATTATGTTTTCTTATCCTACTTACAATTGTATCACCGTTGATCGTGGTGTTTTTACATTTGGCGTTTCTTTCTTTTTTCTTCTTTTTATTTCGCTGGGTAGGATTATTTGTTCGGTTACTTTATTCTTTTTCTTTTTGTACAGTTTTACTATTACTATTGCTAGTACTATAGTCGCTATTATTGCTATTATTGTGGCGCTTGTGCCCGTTGTGTCCATGATTATTTTATTTGTTAATATTACATTTCCGTCTAATTGTTTGTCCATTTTATTTAATTCTATCCCTAATTTATTTAATTCATTCGGGTTTTTTATTACCTTGTCGCGGCTTATTTCTTCTATTTTCTTTATTATTGGGTCGGTTTTTCCGTCCTGTTCTGTTTCTATGTTTGTTAGATTATATGCCGGTACGTGTCGTTCTATTTTGCTTTCTCCTATCGTGTTTCTTGTTTTTATTGTCATTTCTGTCGTTGTTAGTTTACATGCTGTTCTTAATTTTACTATTCCTGTTCTAATTATTTCTAATTTTTTACTCGGTCTATGTTTACATTGAATTTCTATCGTTTGCTCTTTCGTTGTGGAGTATATCCACTCTTGTGGTTCGCTTACTGCTATCCAGAATGTTGCCCGTGATGCAACTTCTCGCGTTACGCACGTGTCCGGCTTTTTTGCTGGCTCGATAATCGCTCTTACCTCGCACGGCGCGCTCGCCCTGGTATGGTATACCGGGAGGCTTTGTTCGCATATATATATATATATATATTATTGTTATTTGCGCATTGCTTGATTTCCTCTCTGCTTAATGTTAAGTAATTATTGTTTTCTATATCTACTGCTATGTATTCATGTTCTGTTTCTATTATTTTAAATGCGTTCTCGTTCGATTTGTCTAATACAGGAAACGGCGTTACTCTTTTTAATTCGTACCTTGCATCGTCTACTATCGGGAATCTTATTATTGTGACTATCATTTGCTCGTCGCTATATGCGCTTATTTCCGCATATTTTTCTATCCGGTTCCAGTTTTTTGTATTGATTCTAAAGGGGAAATACGTCCCTTCTTCTAGGTGCGCGGTTGCTTCTTTTAATTTCTCGATTATTTTATTAACCGGTATCATTCGCGTGTTTTTTATTCCCAATTTCGTTTGTGCTATAAATTCCATTGTCTCTTGCACGTTCGTTAATAAATCCGTTATTAACATTCTTAATATGTAGAAATGTTCCGTCATTTCTATTTGTCCCGTTATCCCGTCTACTTTTTTGCTTAATAGCTTCGTCGCGTTTGTTATAACTTTTTCGTGGTACTATATTGTTTCCTCTAATTCCTGTATATGACCAATCGAACTATTTATTACTTTCAGCTGATTTTTCGCTACATGTTGCAACGTTTGCTGTCTTTTCGTAAATATTTCTAACTGTTCGCTTATTACTTTTTCGTCGTCCGCGTCCATTGTTCCGAATAGTTTTTTACTTATTGTTCCTATTACGTCTATTAATCCTCGCAGTAGATGTATATAGGCCGGTTCTGGACCAATTCGTATTAGTGTGTCCGTGTGACCTAGGGCGAGGGGTAATGACGTCACGCGGGGAGAGGTGTTTTTCCAGGAATCGCTCCTTTGTCTGCGATTCTCGGAACAGATTGTTTATAAATATAACAATAACATAAAAGTTATAAAATTTGATATTTTAATTACGTAATTTGATATTTTTTAAAATAGATAAGTGCGTTATCTCGCCGCGGTATTTTCCTGCGGCATCGCGAATTTCAAAGGGTTGGAATTTTTTCAAAAGGGGAAAGGGGGAGGGTGTCTTATTTTTCACAGGGAAAAAAGGGGGGGTGTGGGGGTGATCACGCGAGTCTTAGTCATGGCGTCGGCGGCGGCGAGCGGCGGGGCGGCGGCGGATCGCAAAGGATCGCGCGCCCATCGTTCCCTCTCGCTCGCACCCGTTCGCGCCGCCTATTGTTTATCAACAATTTAGTACACGCTCATACGATTCGAATGCGGGTGACGCTGCACGTACACCCCCGGCTAATCGCTCCTCCTTATTATCTTATTTCTCTCTCACTCAGATACGTATGTTGCATACAAACGAGGCGGACTCACAATTATAATAAAATGAAGGATGGAATAGAAACGATTAAAAATGATACGTGCCGATTACAAAAGTATATATTTATTTTATGAATATGCGTTACAATATATTACACATTTTTCACGCGAGTCTTAGTCAAGGCGTCGGCGGCGAGCGGCGGGGCGGCGGATCGCAAAGGATCGCGCGCCCATTGTTGCTTTTCGCTCGCACTTGTTCGCGCCGCCTATCGTTCCCTCTCGTTCTCGTTCACGCGTTTGTCACCATCGACTACGACTCGTAGTTTTCATGCGTAGTATGCCGCTTTGAAATATAATATTAAACAAAAGTTGACACTATGAGGATGCACAACTGTCGGCCCAGGGCTCGAGTGTATTTTCCTCTTCTTATTATTCTTATGATAAGAAAAAAATTTAATAGGTTGCGTTGGAATTTTATACCAAGAGGGTATCTTTTTTAATCAATCGCTAATGTCATGTTTATCAATCGCTCATGTCGTGTTTATCAATCGCTCATGTGGTATTGATTCCTTGCCCAAGACAATCATCGAAGAGCTGTGCGATTCATGTAATCCGTAAATGGTAAGTATAAAGATAAATAAAATAAAAAATATTTTTATTCGTACGAATAGTAGCCGTAAAATTTTAATATTACAGAGAGACAATTTTGCGTAAAGCCAACGTCACCAGCGTCTTCATTGCAATCATCATCGTCATCATCGTCATCGTTGCTCGCATTATATCGATTGTATAAGATAATATCGTTAAAATATATAATTAGTAAAAAATCCCCATTACTTAAATTTTCTTGTGAACATCATGTATCGTTTGCATTATATCTCTCTCACTCCTATTTTGTATTTTCTCGTTCGGTATCGCGTTCAAGTGTCATTCGCGCTCTCGCTCACACCCTTTCACGCTTTCACTCGCATTCTTTAGTTATCGTTTGCAGATGCGTAACATGCTATCGCTAGATTCTTTTCTATATACCCGTGTGGTCAAAAAAATCTTTTGCGTTTTTATGGGCTTCAAACGTTGTAAAAAAATCTTTTTGCGTTTTTCTCTTGGTCAAGTGTCGTTCATGCTTTTCTAGTAATCGTTTCAAGATGCCTTCGTTAGATATGGACGATTCTTTCTACACGCCTATGCGACAAAAATCTTTGGCGTCTTGAATCTTTTGTATCACGTTTCGTTTTTGTTGGCCCGGCGTCTATTTTCTTTGTTTATTGATGAGAACGACGACGACGACGACGACGACGACGATGTGACCATGCCTCATTCTCAGTCTCACATCCGTAGGTGCAGGATCTCTTTTGAAGACAGTTGAAGACAGTGAAAAAACTTTAGTAAAAAATCAAAAATGGCATATTTTGGGGAACAAAGTATGTATTATAATACAATTTATAATACAATTTATAAAAATAATTTAATTTGTTATTAAATCATATAATAATATGTATTTTTATGATTTTAGCCAAACAACAGCTCTGCCGCGACTACCAGCGAGAAACCTGCTCTAATAGTTATTGCGCGTTTGTGCACACGTATAGATATTGTTTTAATTATCAAAACAAAAAGTGCACAAACGCGCAATGCAAATTTTTGCACGTTACGAGCGTGGAGCAGGCTCGTTACGAGGCTACCGGGTTAACATCGGAGAAATTGCGGTATGAAGTCGGACGCACCCTGCAAAATTCCATCATCTGCGGGGATTACAAGGCCGGCAGGTGTACTAGAACGGACTGCCAACGTCGGCATATTGGGCACGACGAAAAACTCGAGTGTATTGTGTGCTGCAGCGAAATTGTGATGGACACGTTCGGGGCGTCCAGTTGCGGGCACGTGTATTGCTACACATGTGCTCTAAAGTGCCAAGGGCCCCCGCGTCCGTACACAATGCTTACAGTTGTGTGCCCGGTATGTCGATCCGACGCTAGCTACGAACAACTGCTATAGCTTATGTCGTTTTTTGCGTTTATTGTATTTGCTTGTGTCGTTTTTGCGTTTATTGTATTTGCTTGTGTTGGTTTTTTTTTGCTTATGTTTTGTTTATTTGTATAATTTTTAATGTAATTTTTAATGTATTTTTAAATGTAATTTTTAATGTAATTTTTAATGTAATTTAATTGAATTTTTATGTTGTATGATAAGTTTTTTTTGGTATATGGTATTAAATAAGATTGAAAATATTATATTAAAAACATATTTTATTTATTATGTATAAAATATCTTTTAATTATTAAAAACTTACAAAATAATAAATATGTGTACAATTACTTTAGAATAAAATATAATATAAAAATAAATATATAATATAAAAATAAAAATATAAAAAGAAAATAATACAAAAAATAATAAAAATAAAATATTAAATAAAACTTAACCTAAACTTATAAACTAAAAGTGTATTAATAAAAAATGAAAAATAAAAAATGAAAAATAAAAATAATAAAAATGAAACTTAACTTAACTTAAACTTAACCTAAACTTATAAACTAATTTTTTTGGAGTCCTTAGTCATTGTCTAAAACGAAAAAAAGAAATTATTAAAAAACATATAAAATAAAATGTATTAAATAATTAAAATTTATTTTAAATATACTTACATAGATTGATCTGCACCTTCCATTGTTTGCACACCGTGCAGAGATGTTTGGGCACTTGGCCTTGCATGGAGAATGGTATCACCTTTATGCACGGTGTGCAAAAGGAGTGTCCGCAAATTAGGGCCTGGATCCCCTTAAAGTGTTGTACCCGACAGAAATTGCATCTCGGCGTGTTATCCTCTGTAATTTAAAAATTAATATTAATTAATTAATTAAAAAAAAAAAAAAAAAAAACTTACTGGGAAATGTCCCATTCTCGCAAGAGATGCACTCCCACATGCACTCTCCCAGTAAATTTTTCGTGCATGTGTGAGGCCTCTGATCCGGCGGGTACGTTTCGCGTAGCAGGTACGCTAGGCGTTTTAATTCTCCAAACGCCGTTTCTGACATCGGCCGCACATGGTGGTTAATTTCATCCACCTCATCCTGGTTGAAGTGGACAAATTTGCACGTGGTTCCTGATAGGCACACCGACTTCATACACCGCCGGACCTCGTGGAACATTCTGCATTCCTCTCTGGCGCATACTTTCATGAGATAGTTTCGACAACTCATTGCAAATGAGATGTTTGCCAAATATTTTTTTAATTTTTAAGTGATGACCGAAAAAAAACAACAAAAGCCAAAAAACAACAAAAGCAAAAAAAACAACACAAGCAATAATAAAAACGATAATAGCAATAATAAAAACGACAACAGCAATAATAAAAAAACAACACAAGCAATAAAAACAATAGAAGCAATTTTGAGATGTGTACTCCTCGACTGGCGAGCGACCGACTGACGAGCGACCGACTGAAAAATCACGTGCTGCGTTTCTATTCGCTTCCATATGTGTGTTCGTAAATGCACAATGAATGATGCTTAAAGAAGCGGATATACGAACGGACTTAAGACCCTTTCGGTGTAATTCATTCAGCCGGTGTATCGATCCACATGATGAAACTTTTTGCAATACCCAGGTGTATAAATAAGGTTGACATATCTACCGGGTGCACATTTTCTGTTTGCCCGACTCTGATTAACGAAACAAGAGCCGCATCGCCAGAGAGAATATCATTTATGGTAATCCACCCCCGCGCTTTTTCCATGATAATTCTAGCAAGCGTTATGTCTTGCTCCGTCCACATCTAAGCTCGCCGAAGCAAGATTCCGTCTAGAACACACGGTATCGCTTGCCACTTTAATTCACAGAATCGTTCGTCCAGTCGGAAACACTCATAAGGTAGTCTACAGGTTTTGCGAGCCCAATCGCGAAGATGTACCGTAATCAATGTAGCACTAACATCATCGACGATTCCTCTTTGCCACTTTAAACCTTCTCGGATAGCAACAAGGGTTCCCACTGTAACTTCATGTGGTAACAGCATGAGGTTGGGCTGCTGCAATGCTCATAAATGCAGTCAATTGTTCAAGCATCTCCAAATGAGCCTTCTCTCCGTTTATTAACTTTACCCAAAATAGCGTGGGTGATTGTACGCGTATCACGCGTACTTCGTACGGCCAGCGGGTAAGTTGTCTTATATTGATGTCGGAAATCATCTGAAAAAAATATTTTATATTAAGCGGAAATTTTTAAAAAAGATATTAAAAATAATATCAGAAAAGATACTTACATTTTTTTGTTACTTGTTAATTGGCGACAATCAGTTACCGATGCCTGGTTGCAAGGAACTAATCGCTCGACGGTTGAAGAACTCATCTCGATCCAAATTGTTTTATACTGATAAAAAAAAATTATCGTTCTCACTCGCGTTGTCACTTACGTTGCCACTCACGTTGCCACTCACGTTGCCACTCACGTTACCCCGCATCAATGAAAAAATAGACTGCTAAGAGAACAAAAGACTATGCGGCTAAATTCAAAGACTGCAAACGGAGGTAGTTGCTATTTAGCAGGTATGCATTTCTTTTCTCGGAAAGAGATAAGGTAAAGATTTTAATTCCCCCACATCATTGAAAAATAGACTGCTAAAAGAACAAAAGACTATGCGGCTAAATTCAAAGGCTGCAAACGGAGGTAGTTGTTATTTAGCAGGTGTACATTTCTTTTCTCGGAAAGAGATAAGGTAACGATTTTAATTCCCTACATCTTTGAAAAATAGACTGCTCAGATAACAAAAACTATGCGGCTAAACTCAAAGACTCTGCAAACGGGGTAGTTGCTATTTAGCGGGTGTACATTTCTTTTATCGGACAGAGATAAGATAGCAATTTTTAAATACTGCAAAGTAAAACTTATGAAATGACTCATTATAATTTGAGAGAGGGTAAAAAATGTGTCACATGATTAATCAGGAGTAGGGGTAGAATATAAAGCATTCCTTAGGCCTCTTTTGTAACCACGCGCGAATCTCATTAGTGGACGAGCGATCGACGATAATGAACGTTGACGTGAGAATAGAAATCGGTGAAGAAATCGGTGAAGAAATAGAAATAGAAATCGGTGAGGAAATCGAAGAGGTTCATCCCCTGTCGGAGGATAGTGCTTGCGAAACCGACGATGACAACGATAAAACGGTTAAAAGTACTACGCGCAAAACGATCAATTTACGGAATTTAAACGCAATTAATCTGCGTACGAAATTTTGTGCCATATATTTTTATTATTGTGACGGGCGAGGATACAACGTGTGCGCTTCTTGTTTGGTATTGATGCGAAACAATTTCAACGATTCCGTCTTCAAGATTCGTAAACACGTCGTAGGATCGTACGATAGTCTGAGCGGTACGTGGTGTTTGAACTGTAGAGCCGCAACATTCGTTGTAATTTCGTGCGATATTGTGCCCGGTATGCACGAATGCGTGAGCAATGTACTTAGATTCCATACTCACGTTGCTAATGTCGTTTTTATCGCTAATGTTGTTGTTCTGTTGTATTTATCGCTAATGTTGTATTTATTGCCAATGTCGTTGTTTTGTTGTATTTATTGCCAATGTCGTTGTTTTGTTGTATTTATTGCTAATGTCGTTGTTTTATTGTAATTATTGCCAATGTCGTTGTTTTGTTGTATTTATTGCTAATGTCGTTGTTTTGTTGTATTTTTTGCTAATGTCGTTGTTTTGTTGTATTTATTGCTAATGTCGTTTTTTTTTCAACATTAACGTGCAAGCATCGGTGTGAGAATCATTAAAAAATGGATCAAAGTTTTCTCGAGGAAGAGCGCGAACTCCTGGTGCAGGCTGACGCCGTAACCACCCTGGGAGAATTTTTCGTGTGGCTTGAGAGATGTGACGACCTAGTGAATCGACTCGAGGAACGCAGTCGCGCCAAGCGAACGCGCGTATCCGTCGGGTGCGCGCAATCCACGGTGGCGAGTATCGCACGACTTTTGGGTGTCAGGAAACATTTGTACGGACGTTACGTGCACCAGGGTGGCGAGTATGCGAGCACCAGTGCTGCCGACGGTGATGGTGACAACGCAGCTGGTGAACTCGAGTGGCGCGAGATCGAGACCGCGTTCAAAAGTCGTATCGCAACGGGTGTGGTAATAAACACAAACTACATCGAGCCGCTGCAATTCCTGGAGGACGCCGGTAACGCGGTGTGCGAGCGCGTACAGAACATCGTGCGTAAAACTAATTGCGTGAAAGTGAACACCGCGTTCAACGGTGAATTCACGGCCGGGGACAAACGGGCCAACAAAAGTATAACCACGAAAAACTGTGAGATCTTTCGAGATACTGATGTACGCGAGTGGTACCGATTACATGTTATCGAACCCACGCTGGCTTCTCTCGAGGAGTTTCAGGAGCGCGACAGCGGATGGGCGTTGTCGCGAATTTTGAACTTGTTGATCAACGTAAACAAGTACAATCCGATGCGTGCGGGATGTCACGTTACATTGTCGCGGAAAATATTCGCTAAAAAAGCAGTGATATGCGTAAAATCGATGGACGACAAGTGTCTCGCGTGGTCGGTGGTGGCGGCTCTGTATCCCGTGAAGCAGCACGTGGATGGGAAATCGTCGTATCCGCATTACACAACGGTGCTGAACGTCGAGGGTGTGCAGTTTCCCGCGACTCTTAAAGACGTTGCGAAACTCGAACGATTGAATGATATCTCGATCAACGTGTACGTCACAAAGACACGTGGAAAAGAAATAAACGTTCTACCTATACGCCTCAGCAATGAGAAGAAAAAGAGACACGTAAATTTATTGTACGTGCAACGCGATAACAACGATGACAACGATAACCAGGAAGTGGGACACTTTGCGTGTATCAGTAATCTATCACGCCTCGTCAGTTCGCAACTAAGCGGACGCGAGCATCGTAAACACATTTGTGATCGGTACGTATGGTTTTAAATATGTAATTAATTTTTTAAAATATTATTTTTAAATTATTATTAAAAAAAAAATATTTTATTTTTAGGTGTCTTCATTACTTTAGTTCGAGCGAGAAGCTCGAGGCTCACGTCATGGATTGCGGAATATTAAACGACTGCGCTGTACGACTACCCAACGAGGACGACAAATGGCTCAGCTTTTCCAATCACGACAACAAGGAGCGCGTGCCGTTCATCGTTTACGTCGATCTGGAGTGCGTGCTGCGAAATATCGATCCTCCATCATCGCCCGAACAAACGACGTTACTTATCAACATCATGAAGTATTCAGCGTGGGATACTACGTCCGATGCTCGTACGACGAGTCGCTCTCGAGATACGAATATCGTCGCGAACCCGATTGCGTCCAGTGGTTCGTCGAACGGCTAGTGAGATTAGCTCATCGCGTAAAAACCGTAATCTCAAACGTTGTCCCGATGAAGACGTTGTCGAATGCGCAGCTCGAGGTGCACGAGAACGCGAAGCTGTGCCACGTATGCGAAAATCCGTTTGCGGCGGACGAGAAGCGTGTGCGCGATTATTGTCATTTGACCGGTCGGTATAGAGGTCCCGCGCACTCAAAATGTAACCTGCAATACCGCGACACGCGTTACATCCCCGTCGTATTTCACAATCTGTCGGGTTACGATGCACACTTTGTTATAAAGGAGATCGCCACAGCGTACGAGGGTAAAATTAATCTATTACCGATAACGAAGGAGAAATATATCTCCTTTACGAAACACGTTAACGATACGGCTAAGGGACAGGACTCGCGAACTGCGATAAAGTTGCGCTTTATAGACTCGTACAAATTTTTGAACGCTAGTTTCGACAAATTATCGTCTCTACTCGCCAAAGACAAATTGCGAATCTTGCGCGCTGAATTTGCGACACTTTCAGAAGAAAATTTCAATCTTCTGACGCGAAAAGGTGTATTTCCGTACGAGTACGTCAACAGCGTCGAAAAATTGAATGAGTCAAGCTTACCGTCGCGCGACTCATTCTTCAGTTCGCTGACCGGTGACACGGTGACCGAGACAGATTACGCGCACGCCGAGACCGTATGGCAGCGGTTCTCCGTTCGAACTCTGGGCGAGTACAGCGATCTGTACCTCAAGACCGATGTACTGTTATTGGCTAACGTATTTGAAAATTTTTGCGACAGATGCGTCGAGAGTTACGGACTCGATCCCGCGCATTACTACACCTTACCCGATTTCACGTGGGATGCGATGCTCAAGCATACGCGCATAAATTTCGAATTGTTGACCGACATCGACATGGTGATGTTCGTCGAACGCGGTATACGCGGCGGTCTGAGTCAATGCTCCAACAGATACGCGCGAGCCAATAACAGATACATGCGGTCGGGTTACGACTCGTCGAAACCTTCGTCGTACATTGTGTATTACGATGTAAATAACTTGTACGGATGGGCCATGTGTCAGCCGTTACCGTACGCGGACTTCGAATGGGTCGACGACAACGACCTCGCGAACCTCGACGTAGACGCGATCGCCGCGGACTCGCCCACGGGTTATATTCTCGAGGTGGATCTCGAGTATCCCGCGAGCGTGCACGACGCGCACTCCGATCTGCCGTTCTGTCCCACGCGAGAGAAACCACCGGGAGCAAAACACGATGTAAAACTTTTGGCTACGCTGTGTGATAAGAAGCGATACGTCATCCACTATCGCAATCTGCAGCTGTGCACGCGTCACGGTCTTCGCGTCACCAAGGTTTACCGCGTGCTGCGATTCACTCAATCGGCATGGTTGCGCGATTACATCGAGCTCAACACGCGACATCGAACTCGCGCGACCAACGATTTTGAAAAAAATTTGTTTAAACTGATAAACAACGCGGTGTTCGGTAAAACGATGGAGAACGTACGAAATCGCGTCGACGTTCGCTTGCTCTCGCAGTGGGACGGACGGTGCGGTGTGGAGGCGATGATCGCCAAACCGAATTTTCACAGCAGAAGCGTATTTGCGGAAAATTTAGTAACTGTGGAATTACGTAAACTCGAGGTGAAATTCGCCAAGCCGATATACGTCGGTATGTCTATACTCGACATATCTAAAGTATGCTTGTACGAGTTTCATCACGAGTATATGATACCGACTTTTGGAGATGTTACGTCAGAGGTTGGAAATTTTAAATGGGTTTATTCACCGTTACTCGGATGCTTAGGAAAAAGGCACGAGAGTAGGTAAAGAGGAGGAAATGGCTTGGAGAGCGACGTAACAGCCGATCCTTACGTGGCGCGAATTTGGAGGGCCACGCGTAAACGCACTAGGAATGGGTTCGAGTCGGTTGAGTGGAGGAACTAGTGCGTAATATTTGTTCTTTTTAGGGAAAGAAATTTAATTCTTATTCCCTGGGATAGAACCAGAGGTGGTTTTCGCAACAAGGATACCAGGGTTAGAATAAACAACTGATTCAGAAATTCCAGTAATGAAATCCGTAAATTTAATCTTAATTAGAATACAAATTTTGAATAAAAAAAATAGATTAAATGAATTTAAAGAGACTATGATGTAAAAAGAAAGAGGAAGAGGGCTTAATAAAAGATATAATTTAAACATTTTTTAAAAATAAAAAAAAGATGAAAGGAAATGAATTACAATAAAATAATAAAAAACTAACAATAATAATAACGATTGGCGAACATTATTCTAGGTTAATTTCTATGATTTCTGTTATCCGGGCCGTCGACCTCGGGAATACCCTGTCGATCAACCTGATCGGAGCCAGGAAGGGATGTTCCACTCCGGGATAGTAAATGAGGATATTATGGTCAGGAGTCGCCCTCCTGGCTTCCCTCCTGATCTCCTCGGGATCAAAGGAATCAGGGCCTATTGTATAGGCCCTTTCGGGGACGGGATCCGTCCACGGAGTGCAGGTGCTCCGGAGGAGTTCGAGGAGAGGGTCTACGACTTCTCTCAGTTCCTCTTGCTCCTCCACGAACTCTACGCTCGGGACGGGGGAAGGGGAACGTTACGGGCTGTCAGGCTCATGCCAAGAGATGGTCTCATCTTCAGCAAAAGAGTCGACCTCCTCGGGTTCCCCAGGGTAAGGAGTCGGTGACCGGACGGGAGAAGAGCATGCCTGAGGAGCAACTCCAGGAGAAGGTCCGGACGAGTTCAAAGAAACGTCCGGAGTATAGGAGGGAGTAGTGGGGCGGAACAGCTCCGGCTCAGGTTGAGGGGGCGAGGTCGATCTCGGACGCGACGGCGATGGTGTTCGCCCCGGAGTATTCTCTTCCGTTTCTAAATCTTCGTGGCTAATCGGCGAATTGGGAGGCACGGAAGGCAGAGGAGACCATAAACGCTCTGTTCTGAGTTTCGGAGGTTCCGGTGTGACCTCCCTTGGCGCTGCCGCGAATAAGAACTGGACAAAGAAACTTTGAACCAGTTCTCGCAACTCGCGTATTTTGCGATTTCTTCGGGCACGGCTTTTCTTGATGGATCGAAGATTTCTTGATTCCACTAAAAAATATCAATTTGAGTTTGATTTTAATAAAATGATTAAAGCGGGAAATATGTCAGGGCAACACGCCACATTCCTCCTTCCGGATCTCTCAATAGATCGCTTCGAAACTTGTCCCGGTACCTCTGTCCGGATAGGCCATCACTCGAGCTAAGGTTTAGATAGTCACCATTTACTGGCAGCATATCGTAACCTCTGACAGGAGGAGACCCATTAACCGAACCGAATCAAGGGAGAATCCAAAGGATACTAGAGAGATACCTACTTCGGAAAGCGCAAACGGCACCCTGGCAAAACCCACGTCATTCATTTTTCAAGAATGAGAATTTTAGAGCTTTAGAATTTTAGTGGAATCATTTAAAAAGGGGGAGAGAGTAATGAGGTTAAATGAAATAATGAGACTTACTTTTCGATGTCTTCGGTTGCTCTCGGACGAGTCCCTTGCAACTTCTTTATTAAGATCGGCTCAGCAGAGAGTCACAAGTCACACACAGTAACAATGATATTATCGAGGAAAAATTCAGAGACTGAATGAGAGCGAGTCCCGCAGGAACACGCGGTTTAATAACCTCGGAAAAGGGGTGGGCTAGCGCCGGATTTCCATTTTTGGAAAAGTCAGTGCTCTGATTTGGCGGCCATGTCCCTCCACTTTTCCTTTTTCTTAATTATTGGTTACTCCGATCTTATCCCTTCTCTGATTTTCTTAAGCTCTAGTTTTCGTCCTTAGATTTTTAATTAGTGGTGAGGAGTTCCCGATATCTATTGGCTCGAGAGAAAAAACTCGGTTGTACGAAACTCCGCCCGCATGGCTTCCCCTTCCAACCTTCCAGAATATTGTCATTAATAGTCGAGGAAAAATTCCTAAGGACCCCCCTTTCGTTATCACCGGGTCGCGTTTGTTTATGGGATCCGGTCGCGTGTCATATTCTTATGACTGTGGAGCTTTCACCCTCTTTATTTACGTTTCGTAGTCGCGGTCTCAAGTGCTTCACTTATCGCCAGATATTTGATTTCGATTCCAAATTGTTTTAGGTTCCTTCTAATATTCTTTAAAGAGTCTTCTGTTTATATTTCCCGTTGGTATCTATGCTGTGATTGTTCTAAGTTTCATTTAAGCATCCGGCGATAAGAATTTCAGAGTGTAAATTATTTCTTCTGAAAGCTTGGAAGTTCTCTCTCGTCACCAAATAGTCACGGTTTACTCCTTTTTATCTAATTTATTGAACGCGTGTCGGAAAAAAGGAGATGTGGAGTCCGAGGACGTAACAGAGACAAATGTAGCGTCATGTATACCGACACGGACAGTCTTGTGTACAGCGTCGAGTGCGACGACGTATACGAGATGATGAAACGCGATATCGCGAGGTTCGACACGAGCGACTATCCACCTGATAACGCGTATAGTATACCTCTCGCGAACAAAAAAATACCCGGCTTAATGAAGGATGAGTGTAACGGTGCGATCGTCACAGAGTTCGTCGGACTCAGAGATAAGATGTATGCGATAAGGGTAGACGGTAGAAAAGACACCAAAAAAGCAAAGGGTGTAAAGAGCGGAGTCGTGGAGCGAACTATAACGTTCGACGATTACGTGAAGTGTCTCGAGGACGAGATCGCTATGACTCGCGACCAATCGTGCATCAGGTCGAAATTGCATGAGGTGTACACCGTGTCCGAGACGAAGATCGCTTTGAGTCCGTACGACGACAAGCGATATCTCGTGCCGAACTCGACCGAGACCTTGTCGTGGGGTCATTATCGCATACCTCGACAAAACGCAGTACACATGTACGCGGTATACATGTATGCGGTATACATGTATGCAGTATGTATTATAGATGTATTATACTTCCGATTGACGCAAGGTCTCTCGAGTGATTGTTAACATTCGCATATTTTGCATTTTGTGGAGAGTGATGTGTTGATTGAGGCGTTCATGATTGCCTGTTTTTTTTTTTTTTGGATTGCACAAAATAATTTTTATTTTGTGGTGTATGTGGAGTATGAGATGTTCTTGGTTGCTTTGGTTTTTTATCAAATTTAGTCTGATTTTCACTTTGTGGTGTTTGATGCGTTGATTGAGGCGTTCATGATTGCCTCTTTTTCAATTTTATCTGGTTTTAAAATATTTTATAAAAGTCTCGAGCTCGTTATATGAAGCATGCGTGGAATAACATACATTATATGTATTATTCCTAGCGCTGTCATATTCTCCAACTATACTCGTATCTTTACCCCTTTATTTTATTACTGACGGTACAATAGTTGGTATTTCTTTTCTTTTCTTTTTTTCTTTTTTGTTTTTTACCGGCTTATATATCTTTACCCCTTTACCTTTTTATTTTTTACTGACGGTACAATAGTTGGTATTTCTTTTCTTTTTTTTTGGTTTTTACCGGTTAATTGCGATATAATGTATGGGTTAACATTCGCATATTTTATTGTATTACTTGTAATAGAGTTCTGCAAATGTCAGATTTTTGCAGCTAGCAAATGGGCTGGATTGCACAAAAAAATTTTTATTTTGCGGTGTATGAAGTGTTCTTGTTTGCTAATGTTTTTTTTTCAAATTTAATCTGATTTTCACTTTGTGCCGTTTGATGCGTTGATTGAGGTGTTCATGTTTGCATCTTTTTCAAAATTTATTCCTAGCGCTGTCATTTTCTCCAACTATACTCGTATCTTTACCCCTTTATTTTATTACTGACGGTACAATAGTTGGTATTTCTTTTCTTTTTCTTTTTTTTTTGTTGTTACCGGTTTATATATCTTTACCCTTTACCCCTTTACCCCTTTATTTTTTACTGACGGTACAATAGTTGGTATTTCTTTTCTTTTTTGGTTTTTACCGGTTAATTGCGATATAATGTATGGGTTAACATTCGCATATTTTATTTTGCGGTGTATGCGGTGTATGTGATGTTCTTGGTTGCTTATGTCGTTTAAACTTAGTTTGAATTTATTTTGTGGTGTTTGTGGTGTTTGATGCGTTAATTGAGGCGTTCATGGTTGCCTGTTTTTTCAAATTTAAGCAGTATTTTTGCGGAAATCTCGAAACGACCGACGAAACGGTCATGTTTTATATTTTTATGCGATGATGTACAGGTTTGAGTTAGTAGTCGCTAGCATGCCCTTACGTAGTACACATGTACGTAGTACACATGTACGTAGTACACATGTACGCAGTACGCAGTACGCAGTATGCAGTACACATGTACGCAGTACGCAGTACGCAGTATGCAGTACACATGTACGCAGTACACATGTACGCAGTATGCAGTACACATGTACGCAGTAAAGCAGTAAGCAGTATGTAGTATGTATTATAGATGTAATTATACAAATGAAGTAAAACGTTGTACAATGCGTACGTTATATATTTTTCTCATTTTTATATATTTTTTGTATCGAATCACACATACACATGTGTGAAATAAAAAAATTTATTAAACGATGCTGTTTTTGTCGATCCACGAATTGTGCGATCCGTCGAATCCCAACCATTTTACGTAGACCTTGTCACCCTTTTTGTGCAGAACCTTCTCCACCAGATACACGTCCAGATGCGTCGCGCGGTGCAACTCGTACTCGTAGAACGCTCCGGATATCGCTTCACCGCGATAATCCTCCAGTAGATAGGTAGCTGGATTAGTTTGCTGCACCTTAACGATCGTGAAAACCTCGGTGGTCCAATTCGGAGTGTATCCCTTTTAAAAAATTATTTTAAACTTGCTCACGCGTACTTTATCACCGACCCTGAATTTGGCCGGAGCGACTATTTTTATAGCGCTGTACACGGTGTCGAGGAGTTTTTTGGCGATATCAGGTGTCACGTCAACGGGCCGCATGCCGATCGTTCGATGCTTGCGCCTATTGTACTCGTCTACGAGACGCGGTAGCGCGTCGAACCACTCATAATTACCGTTGAATGTAAACATCTTCCACATGGCGTTTTTGAGCGTGCGATTGAATCGTTCGACTATCGACGCCTTCATTACCGAGTATGTCGAGTAATGATTGACGCCGCGTTTCGCGAAAAGTCGTTGCACGTCGGCGTTGTAAAACTCCTTTCCCATGTCGGTTTGCAGATTTTTCGGGCATCGCCCGCTCTTTCGCATCAACTCCGCTAAAGCGTCAGCCGTCTCGCTGCCGCCTTTGTTCTTGAGCGGTATCGCCCACGCGTACTTGCCGAGTACGTCGATGACGGTAAGAATATAGCGGTAGCCTCGATTGAAACGCGCGTACGGTTGCATCTCGACGATATCAGCCTGCCACAGATCGTCATATCCCTTGACCACGACGCGTCTTCGCGGAAAGTTTCTTCTCGCCGGGGCGTGCAACTCGTCAACGAGTCGCCTCCTCTCGGGACCTGCGTCGCTCGACTTGCGCGATCTAGACATGATCGATTCTGTCGCTCGATTCCTCCCGGTCGATCAATTTATAATCAAACCCGCCTCGCGCAGTTCCTCGACGATCGACAGAATTTCGTTGTCGTGAGCGTTGTGACCGGCTCGACGCGAAGCATCCAGCAATCGAAGACGATCCACGAGCTCGTTAGGATCGTCCCAGTGCACGTAGTCGATCGTGTGATCGTTTAACGTCATGAGGCGAGGTAATCCTTTACCGGAGCTTTTTCTTCTCGATTTCCTGGCCGAATCGCCTGACAGCAGCGGTGCGATCACCTTCACGTACTTTGAGCCTCTGTTACCCATGACGCGACCGCTGTCGCTGAAATCTTTCTTATGCGCGTTCGTCGCTTCGAG
Source organism: Cardiocondyla obscurior (assembly GCF_019399895.1). Classification (NCBI taxonomy): domain Eukaryota; kingdom Metazoa; phylum Arthropoda; class Insecta; order Hymenoptera; family Formicidae; genus Cardiocondyla; species Cardiocondyla obscurior. The sequence goes on along the minus strand of NW_027228793.1, from coordinate 195,439 downwards.
TATGCTCTTGTAGTGACGTTTATCCGCCTCGGTGTAAGCGGTTTCATCGGGTACCTTCTTGAAAATCAACTCGTACAGACCTTCCGTACCGGGATATCTCTTACCAGCGACGATTATATCATCGTTTTTATGGTCGAATTCGACATGCTTGTTCCCGAGCATTACTTTGTTCGTGTCAAAGTATATACCGAAAACGTCATCGATATTTATTCTTCTGTCACCGCTCGCCGCTTCCAGATACATCGTTGCCATCGATACGCTGGGCCGCGGCGTCGATACGCCAGATCGCGGCGTCGATACGCCGAACCGCGGCGTCGATGTGCGGGGCCGTGGCGTCGACGGAAGTTCGACGTTTTCGGTCGTAACGTACGAATCGACGGTCGTATCACTCAATGACGGATTAGCTACGATCGTATCGCCTAACGTTGCCGACGACAACGAATCGTCAAACGTGACGTTTAAACGCCGTTCGGGTTTTGGTGTCGACCACAATCGTCGCTCCAGTTTCGGTGTCAATCGCTCCGATTTCGACTCCACCTTCGGTACCGCGATTCCTCGACGGTCTCGACCATCCGCTTTAGAGGTTCGACGATGGGCTTGAGGCGCTTCTCCGACGCGATGTCGGCGTCGATCGTGTCGGTCTTTATAGCTCGATGCTTCCTGCGAATCGCCTCGCTCGTCTTCTCGATCTCCCGCGTAATCTTTTCATGCTCGCGCGCGTCATGGTTGTCGTTTCTCCCCGTCATATCGATCGTATCGCGCGATCCGTTCTCGACGAAGCGTCTTCGACGACTGATTGTCACGCGATATCATCAATCTGTTAAAAATCAACTCGACGGTACCGCAAACACGTCGAATCCTCGCCTGTATCGCCCGTTGTCGAGCGGACTGTCCTTGTCGATTACCGCGAAACCGTGATCATGTTGCCAGCATTCGCGACACAACGCACTGAACTCGTCGTACGACATGTCGGTGTTGACGTGATCGTTGTACACGTGTTTCAGATTGGTTCCGTCCTGTTTGAACAGGATCAGCAGATTCGCGTTGTCGCGTATCAGATGCTTCGGTATCCTCGCGTACGACTGACACAGATAGAAGCAGTCTACGTTCGAGTGACGACCCATCGCGAAGTATTCTCTCACGGCGTCTTGCTTGTCGCACGCGATATCGTCAAAGACGAAGATCGAATGCGGAAGCGCCTCGCTCGGCGGAACGACGTCGCTGTTGTTGGAGAACGTGAAATAGCCGATCTCTTCGATCGGCGTCAGCAGACTTTCCAAGTACTGATACTTGGGCTGCTGCAGCGACTTCGAGTACACGTACACGTTCTCGAAACGCAAACCGTGCGGACTCTCCAACAGACTGATCAGAACGTTCGTTTTGCCGCAGTTCGATGGGCCGCACACGATCGCGCGCACGGTGTTTGGCAGCATCTCACCATGTCTGCGTTTTTTCTCCCTCTCGAGACTGTCCATCAGTCGTAATCTGTCGTCGCAATTCGCGACGCGTATCGTCTGCGGTTGTCGCACGAACCGCATCTCGTACCCGCTGTACGGAGACGATCACTCGCGCGCCTATTTATAGTCGCGCGACCCCGCGAATAGCTCATTAATCGACATGTATCTCGCGCTGAAACATCCCTTTGACGTGTTGAATTTGACCGCGGAACAGTTGAGCATCGTACCAAAAGCCGTTTTGCTGCACGTCTGCGGCGATTACGTTCATCACGTGTGGGACAAACTTCCCGTGCACTTGACGGAAGATCCGGAGGTTCGAACCTACCGCAGGTGCCTCGAGCATTACAATCAACCCTGGCAAGAAACGCACATCGACGGACCTGCTCCGTTAATCCGAGAGTGCGGCGAGTGTCAACGTCGTCTACCGCTTCATCGGAAGTAAAGTGCTGCGGCAAAGGTTTGTTGAATCGCGCGATAAACGCCCTCCCCTTCGAACTGCACATCCCCGGTTATCAATTTTGCGGGCCGGGAACTCGACTGAAGGAACGCATAGCGAGAGGCGATCGAGGCGTTAATCCGTTGGACGAAGCGTGTCGCGAGCACGACTTGGCGTACGCGCGAAGCAACGATCTCACAGATAGACACGCAGCGGACAAAGAACTCGCCAAGAGAGCGGGAAAACGCGTTATAGCGAAAGATTCAGGCTTACGCGAGAGAGCCGCCGCAGCAGCCGTGTGGGCTGCGATGAAAGCTAAAACGAAAATTGGGATGGGTATGTCGACTAGAAAGAACAGGTTGAGGACTGTGAGAAACAGAACGATTACGAAGAGGAGAAGAAGAAGTACGATTCGCAAAAAACGCATGCTTCCAACAGCAAAGCGCGGTGGCATGCTGCCGATCATTCCGATTCTCGGCGCAGTCGGATCACTTGTCGGTGGAGCCGCGAGTATAGCGAGAGCCGTAAACGAGAGAAAAGCTGCTCGCGCGGCAGCCGGTGGATCCGGCGTACATCTGGCCCCGTACAACGGTGGACGGGGTCTCTCTCTCAAGCCGTACAGGTACGGCAGAGGTACGACTGTTGCGAAGAGAGGAAGAAAAAAAAAAACGTCGAGCAGACGTTAAAAATGCCTTTGGGTGCGACTACAAACGTGCAGTTGAATCATCTGGCCAGACGTATGCGCGTTCCTTATTTCAGAGGCGTCTTTATGCGCGACACCCTACCTATGAGTGGTGCGCGTACAAACGAGAGCGGTATCGTGAACCTGGACAACGTGACGGGTCCGGGGACTCACTGGGTAGCGTACGCCAAAAAAGGAGATCGCGTCGCGTACTTTGACGGCTTCGGTAATCTCCGACCGCCCATAGAATTGGTGAGATATCTCGGAGTCGACGTCTCGTCGATAGAATACAATCGACGATCCTATCAAACGTACGATCAGAGTATCTGTGGACAGCTGTGTCTGCGATTTTTAAGTACGATCGACGCGATTACGTTTAAAAACTGACGTCGCGACATACTTCGCCTCAGTATCGCTTCGAACATGTCGATCACGCTCACGTTAACCGGTAGGAGCAGCGTTCTCCATTCGAGCTACTCACCGGCGTTGGATTTCAGCGACGGTGATTACGAGCTCGGTCTCACGGACTTTGCGACTTACAACACCATACCGAACGTCGATTCTACAAACAATAAATTCTACTACGGCACGGACGGCAAGGAAATTACGATTCCCGAGGGATCGTATGAGATACAGGCAATAGACAAATTTTTGAAACATGCGATGCCGCGACAACGCGACACCGTCGATGGTAATCGTAATGAGAAGAGCGAGAAGAACGATGATTTCTCGATAACGATTCGCGCAAACTTCAACACTATGAGAAGCGAGATCAAATCAGCGTACACGGTAAACTTTTCGAAACCAAACTCGTTGGGGCCGCTTCTCGGATTCTCGCCACACCGCGTACTGCAGCCGCGAAAATGGCACGAGTCCGACTTACCGATCAATATAATCAACCTGAATATTATCCGCATCGAATGTAACGTAACCGCGGGAGCGTACTGCAACGGCGAACGCGTGCACACGATTCACGAGTTTTCACCGAAAGTGCCACCAGGATATAAGATCACGGAAACGCCCACGCAAGTCATTTACCTGCCGATCATCGTGCGATACGTTACGGATCTTACGATACGCGTCACCAACCAGAACGGTCGACCGCTCGACTTTCGCGGAGAGGAAATCACCGTCAGATTGCACGTGCGACAACAACAACGACGACCACAGCGATAACGTGGTATGTTAATACCGAACAAAACGAGTCGCGTTACAACAATCAGTTTCGGTGCTGAGACGATCCAACAGCCTGAACCGCAACAACAACATTTCGCTGTAAATAGCGTCGAAAGGATAAGAAGAAGAAAAAAAAGATTAACCGAAACAAACGTTGAATTTCTGAGATCGCTCGGATTCGCTGTGCGAAATAACTTTATCTGAACGATGTCCGACATTCTGAATATCCGAGACGAACCGGTCTTCGACGATCGAATCGTCAAGATCGAGACTCACGCTTACAATCCGTTCGCCAATACGACGTTCGAACACAGCGATGAGATAAGAATACCGATACAACAGCAAGATCTGTACACGCTACCGCACGAGAGTTTTCTCTACGTCGAGGGAAAATTAACGAAGGGCAAGGTGGTTGCGGGAGCTGACGTGACTCTCGGAGACAACTGCATCGCCTTCATGTTCGACGAGATACGATACGAGCTCGACGGTGTGGAGATCGATCGTAACCGAAATGTCGGCATAACCAGCACGCTGAAAAATTACGCGACTGTTTCGTCCAACAGGAGCGTGATTCTGCGGAACGCGGGATGGCTCAGTCCCACGATCAATGCAAACGGTTACTTCAATTTCTGCGTACCGCTCAACATGCTGCTGGGATTTTGCGAGGACTATAGACGCGTCGTGATCAACGCTCGTCACGAATTGATTCTCATACGAGCGCGCAACGACAACAATTGTCTGGTGGGCAGTTCCGCGGTCGAGCCTAAGGTTGACTTGCTGAAAATACAATGGCGTATGCCTCACGTACTTTTAAACGAGGTAAAGAAATTGGCGATGTTGCGCACCTTGGAGAGCGGTCGATTCGTCAGTATGGGATTTCGCTCATGGGATCTGTATGAGTTTCCGCTACTGCAACTCACGACCAAGCACTCGTGGGCCATCAAGACCGCCACGCAACTCGAGAAACCTCGATACGTCATCTTCGCTCTGCAGACGGGTCGAAAGAACATCATGTCCGAGGACAACAGTCGTTTCGACGACTGCAAACTGACCAACGTGAAGCTCTATCTCAACTCCGAGTGCTACCCGTACGACGATATGAACCTCGACTTTAGCAAACGTAGATACGCGATTCTCTACGACGCGTACGCGCGTTTCTGCAAAGAATATTACGGCTACGAGTATCTCGAACCGAATCTCACCGTCACGTCGTTTCTGCTCAACGGTCCGTTCGTCATCATCGACTGCTCGCGTCAAAACGAGTCGGTTAAAACCGCTACCGTGGACGTGAGATTGGAGTTTGAATGCAAGGACAATGTAGCGCCAAATACCACGGCTTACTGTCTCATCATACACGATCGTTTGGTTCAATACAATCCGTTGACCAACGTTGTACGTAAGATCACGTAGAAATGATCTTCGACGTGTGTATGTAAAGCGGTGAATCGACGAACGTTGCGTATTCACTTCCATTCCGTCGTATGCGTAACGTCGATAGAGAGAGAGAGAGATTGTCATCGTCGTCATGAAACCATCAAAGTATCAACCGTCTTGTTGGTGCGAGAACGCGAGTCGCATGAAGGAAGATAAAGCTACGCAAACGGATCCTAGATCGACGGATCACTTATTGAACAGAGGAATGACGTATCGAGTGACACCCTCGGGAAACACAGTGGTTGATGCATTCACGCAAACGGATAAAAAGTCGCGAACCGAACGACTTCAGGAACGCGTGACGGATTTTGTCTCGAAGCATTTAAAAAAGTAATGCGATTTGGAAAGGAGGGAAAAATTAACAAGACCAATGAATTTGCTCGCGCGTATTCAATATTGTAACTTTCTTCGATTGAGTCGCATCGTCAAACGTCATCATCATGTCCACACCAACGTTCGTCGATCTGCAAGGTTATCCCATTGGACGACGTTTCGTCGTGATAGAAGCGGCGGTGCTGCGAGGTGGTGCCGTTCTCGCGCATTACGTCTTTACGACTCCTATGTCGTAGAGTGCAGTATCGCAAGATGACAGACGTCTCGTTACCTGGCTGGTACGAAATCATCACGGTATAGCGTGGGAAGATGGGGACGTTCCATACAGTCGGGCTAAACGCCTGATCATCAGAGCCCTACAGAATGAGGAGGACTGCTACGATCACGCCATCGTATATGATAAAGGACTAGAAAAACGCGATTGGCTGCAAGATATGCTCGAAGAGAATTACTACGGCGACGACTATGATGATATCAAATTCTACACAGACAATCTGATCGTCAGGAACATCGAAGAGGATTTTGAAAACATTGAATAGCTCAACGATTTGGACGATTCGAATACTTTCCGCTGTAGAAGACATTGCAAAAATTGCGCCGTACAAAATGTATTTAAATTGTACAATTGGTGGCGTAACCATTAAAATGATGACGTATAATTTTGAATAAAACTTTTTTTGTATCACATACCTATACATGTACGTCTTTCGATTATTTTACCCTTTCCTCAATCACTCCCTTTCTTAATTACCCTCTCCAAAAATTTTTCTAACTGCGTTTTATATTTCCCCACTCTATGCAAATTTTAATTAATGAAAGAGGGGATTTTTCGCAACCGTCCTCGACTCGAGGTACCCTCAGATCGTGCGATCAGTACATTCTTCGCTTTGGCCGCAGCAACGACTACACACAACGCACAACGACTTCCTCTACGACTACGACTGCGAATACGACGATGTATTACAACGAGAGAAACTGTTACGAAGTGCGTCGAAATGATTGCAGTGCTGAAGCCTCATCTAGCGAGAAAAATTTAACGAGTAAGTTTTTTCATTCTTATAAAATTAATTACTTTCAATTAATATATTTATATTCATAATTGCGTTTATTTAATTTCCAGCATCTCGCCAAAACGATACGTGACGCGCTTACTCTGCCGGCGATACCCACTGACTCAAACGGGATACAAATATCTCGAGATCGGCGTGAACGTTGGCACGCGTTGTTTTGCGGAAATCATCATAGGTGATAATCGAGGAGATGAATTAACCATGTCGCTCGACACCTGGAAAGAACTGTGCGAGCATCGATGGACAATTCTGAATATGCTTCACGATCGACCGAAGCAACCGTACGACGTTGCGAACATAGGTTCGCTCACAGTACGAATTTGCCGCATGAACGAAATGAAACTTGTACGACTCGAATCGATCGACACACGTATGGCCATGACTAAAACTACGTTCACGCGAATGCTGGATTTCGATGATTGCGTCTCTTTGACGTTCAACGTACTTAACAAATTCCTACCGAAGATCGACGACAAATACGAGCGATTTTGCAAAATCGCTTCCGCATCGAGGAATCGCACCGAGGCAGTGAGCGCTATACGCAGCAGCGATTCCTTCGACGAACAACAAATTGTAGATTGCGAACTACTTGCGCTTGTAATAAATGTATAAAAATGTGTAATATATTGTAACGCATATTCATAAAATAAATATATACTTTTGTAATCGGCACGTATCATTTTTAATCGCTTCTATTCCATCCTTCATTTTATTATAATTGTGAGTCCGTCTCGTTCGTATGCAACATACGTATCTGAGTGAGAGAGAAATAAGATAATAAGAAGGAGCGATTAGCCGGGGGTGTACGTGCAGCGTCACCCGCATTCGAATCGTATGAGCGTGTACTAAATTGTTGATAAACAATAGGCGTCGCGAACGGGTGCGAGCGAGTCGTAGTCGATGGTGACGAACGCGTGAACGAGAGCGAGCGAGAGGAAACGATAGGCGGGGCGAACGGGTGCGAGCGAGAGGGAACAATGGGCGCGCGATCCTTTGCGATCCGCCGCCGCCCCGCCGCTCGCCGCCGCCGACGCCATGACTAAGACTCGCGTGATCACCCCCAACACCCCCTTTTACCCCTGTAAAAATAAGACACCCCTTTCCCTTTTGAAAAATTCCAACCCTTTGAAATTCGCGATGCCGCAGGAAAATACCGCGGCGCGATAACGCACTTATCTATTTTAAAAATATCAAATTACGTAATTAAAATATCAAATTTCATAACTTTTATGTTATTGTTATATTTATAAACAATCTGTTCCGAGAATCGCAGACAAAGGAGCGATTCCTGGAAAAACACCCCTCCCCGCGTGACGTCATTACCCCTCGCCCTAGGTCACACGGACACACTAACACGAATTGGTCCAGAACCGGCCTATATACATCTACTCCTCGCTTTGTTTTTTGTGCCTCATATGTTGTTAGTAATTCTATCGCTGTTATTAGTTTTTCGTTTTGGGATCGTACTGTCTCTGCTATGTATTTACATTTATCCTTAAGTAATTCTCCGCTATATGTCTCGCACGCTTTTTCTCCGTCTTTTACTCGTTCTTGTAGTTTTTCATATTGCGCTTTTAATTCTTGTGTTTTTGTTATTATTACTAATTTCCACGACGCGTCTGATAGCTGCAGTTGTCCCACGTTTTTATAGTAGAGTCCGGGTTCATGTACGAACTGCGTTACCGTGTACGGTGAGTTTATCTCCAGCGGTTTTTCGCTTGCGCTCAGCGTCACGGTGATTATTACTCTGGAAGATGATTTCCTTTCAGATTGATTTCTCGCGGTTTCTGCGTATTTGAATTTCTATTTCTTTTCGCGTGTGTTATCTATTGTGTGCGTGTGTGTTCTTCGTGGGAGCGACTGTGTATTATGATACGAGGTAAGTCTATAACTTTTCTCTGCTGTGTTCGCGCGGTTTCGCGTTGCACTTCTTGAAATTTTAATATGCATTTTTATATCGCGTTGGATTTGTCTCTTAGCCTCGTTGTCCGTTCCGTCAGTCTGTCAGTAACTTTCTTGCTGTATCTTCTACTCTATACATTTTTTACAATGTCGTAAGTGTCGGTTTTAATTTTATTTTTTACCGGCGTTGTTTTTTGTATTTTTGTTATTTGTTTTTTCTTTTATCTAGTTCGTCTGTGGATATCGTATTTGATCCCGTTGAGTCCTCCCGTCGGTGGGTGCGGTGTACCACCTGTCAGCGGGAGTACATGGCGCTTCAATGTTTTGAGTGTCGGCTAAGTTCCGTTCCTCTTATCCGGTCACGGAATTTCCGGCTTACCCCTGTGCCAAATTTATTGATGGTGGTGGAGGATCGGCCGGACGACGAACATCGTGCCGTCTATCCTATGCACTCTGGTGAGTACAAAATTTTTTTTTTTTTTTTTTTGTTAGTGCTCTACAAATGCTTTTAGCCTATTTGCATGCACTCTTATGCTTCTTCTGCCTCCTTTTATTTTGTAATTTACTTCTCCGCATTTTTCTATGACCGTGTACGGTCCTATCCATTGTGCTTCTAATTTCTTTGATCTTCCTCTTCTCACTGTTTCATCGTGCAATAGAACTTGATCTCCTATTTTGAATTTTCTTTCCCTTGTTTCCTTATCGAAGTTTGTTTTCGATTTTTCTTTCTCTCCTTTTAAATGTTCCTTCGCGATTGTATTTGACGCGCGTAATCGTTCCCTTTGTTCCTGCGCGTAGTCGTCGTATGTGTACGTTTTTCTTGGTGCCGTTGCCAGTGCCGTCGGCAGTGTTGCTTGGTGCCCGTACACCAATTCAAACGGCGTGTACCCCGTTGCTGTGTGCGGTGTCGTATTATATGCGAACATCGCATACGGTATCCACTCGTCCCAATCGGTTTGGTCTCCGTTTATATAATATCTTAGGTATTCTGCTAGAGTTCGATGTGATCTCTCTAGCGCCCCATTGCTTTCCGGATGATACGCCGTTGTTTGTATTTTCTTGATTTTCAATAATTTGCATACGTTTTTGAACATTTCGCTTACAAAGTTTGTTCTTTGATCCGTTAGTATTTTTTCTGGAATTCCATGTTCAAAAATTATTTTTGTTGCGAATGCTTTCGCCACGGTTGCCGCTTCTTGATTTGCTACTAGTATTGCCTTGCTAAATTTCGTTAAGGCATCTTGAAATGTTAGGATGTATTTATTTCCTGCGTTTGTTACTGTCAGTGGTCCTACGATGTCGAGTGCGCATTTTTCGAATGGCTTTTCCGGCGTGTCGGTTATGACCATTGGCATTTTTGTTTTTCTGCTCAGTTTGTTCTTTTGGCATTTTTCACATTTACTGATGTATTCTTCCACTTCTTTGTTCATGCCTGGCCAATTATGGTTGAGTTTTATTCTATTTATCGTACGTTTCACACCCTGGTGTCCTCCCAATAGGCAGTCGTGATATTCTTTTAATATTTCCATTTTTTCTTCTTCGGAATATTTTTTTGTTTCGTTCTCTATTTTATTTATTTCGGTTTCTTCGATCGGGTTTCTACTTAGTGCGTCAGCGTTTGTGTTTTTCTTTCCGTCTTTGTGCACTATCTGATATGTGTACTCTTCTAGTTTTAGTCTCCAGCGTATCAGTCTTGAGCCCGGATCATTTACATTGAATAACCATGTTAATGGTTTGTGATCCGTTATTATCATGAATTTCGTTCCGTATAAGTATGGTCGGAAATGTTTTACCGCCCATACTATTGCTAGTAGTTCTTTTTCTGTTGTACTATAATTTCGCTCCGCTTTATTTAGAATTCTGCTGGCATAAGCGATCGGCTTGTCTTCTCCGACCGTTCCCTGTGATAGTATTGCTCCGATTGCATAATCCGAGGCATCTGTTGTTACCAGGAACTGTCTCATGAAGTCCGGGTAACTTAATACCGGAGCTGTCGTTAGCTTTCCTTTTAATATCTCGAATGCGTTCTGCTGTTCTATTCCCCATTCGAATTTTTCTCCCTTTTTTGTCAGTTTTGTTAGTGGTTTTGCTATTTTCGAAAAATTTTCTATGAATTTCCGGTAGTATCCTGCCAGACCTATGAACGCTTGTATATCTTTTACTTTTTTCGGCATCGTGTAGTTTCTTACTGCGTTTATTTTTGCTGGATCTGGCTGTATTCCGTTTTCTGTAATTATGTGTCCTAGGAATAATACTTCCTTCCATAGGAATTCGCACTTGTCTGGTTAAAGTTTCAGATTATTTTCTCTTAGCTTGTTAAATACGCTCGTCAGCCTTTTGTTGTGTTCTTCAAGTGTCGGTCCGTACATTACGACGTCGTTCAGGTATACCAGACACTTGATACCTTGTAATCCTGCTAGTACTGAGTTCATCAGTCTTTGGAATGTTGCGGGGGCGTTTTTTAGCCCGAAGGGCATTCTATTAAATTCGTAGTGCCCATGTGGTGTTGAAAATGCTGTTTTGCATTTGTGTTCTTCTTTCATTTGTATTTGATGATATCCAGATGCAAGGTCTAATGTGGTGAAGTATTTCGCGTTTCCTAGCTGATCTAGTATGTTACGTCCTGTAACTCCACATCTCCTTTTTCCGACACATGGTAGATAAAGTAGATAGTAAAAGGTATACCGAATGTATTGGGACCAAAGGAGACGGTTTTAAGTTTCCAGAAAAAATAATTCTAACTGACGGAATATCCTGAATCGCCAGATGTATAAAATAAAAGAAGGAACCAAAAACAATTGTGCAACAGATGTGGAATATAAAAAAATCGAAACGAAAGGATTTGTCAAAATATTCATAAAACATTAATAGCTCGGAAGGACTTGGAATATCTTAAACTAATAATAAATGTCTGGCGGAACACGAGGGAAATTCTGGAAGAAAAACAATTCAGTAAAATCAAATTTCGCCGCGGATCCTAGGGATTAGAAAAAAGGAGGCAAAAAGCCTGTAATAATAAAAATTGGGATACGCGGCTGGAAACTATAAAACTCAGGCAGCAATTGCACGCTGCCGGTAAAAAAAGAGTTACCTAAAGCTTTTTCGAATCTGTTATCTGGAAGCTTGGAAGGGCTAAAACCATGTAGAGGGGAGCTCCTAAACATTTTCTCCTGGACCAATAGATATCGGGAACTCCTCACCAAAAATTAGAAACTAAGGGCGAAAACTTAGAAAATTAAGAAGGGCGACCAATAATTGGGAAGACGGAAAAGTGGAGGAATAAGCCTAACGAATAGAATTCAAAATTCGGATAAGACTTAGAATCTGGCGCTGGTCCTCCCCTTTTCCGAGCTTATAAAACCGAGCGCTCCGACGACGCTCGCTCTCATTCATTCTGTTCTTAAAATTTAAATTGCTCAGTTGCTCAGTTGTTTAAAAAATCTTTAAGTGTTTGTGATCATCTTGTGTGGGCGAAATAAAGGAAACATCTCGAGATCTCATCCGAGTGAATTTGAAGACAACAAGTAGTAAGTGCTATCATTTATTTATTCCCCTTTTTCCTTTAAACGGTTCCACTAAATAGTTTCATTTGATTTGTACTCATATATTTATATATGTAAAAAATGAAAATTGAGGGAATAGTCAGGGTGCCGCTCACGCTTAATTATTTCGTTATCTCTCCCTCGAATTCTCTCGTTTTTTCGGGTGCCTCAGCCTATCTAGCGGGCTTCCTTTTGTCGGAGGTTGCGATATGCCGCCAGTAAATGGTGACTATCAAAACCTTGACTTGAGTAAGGCTCCATTCGGCTAGAGGAACCAGAGAAACTTGGGGTGGCAGCAGAGAGATCCGAAAGGAGCTGTGAGACGTGATGCCCAGCCATATTCTCCTCCAAGATTCATTATTTAATTTAATTCATTAAAATGAACTCCTTTTAGTGGAATCATCGAACTTAAGAACCTTAAAGAAAAGCCGGGCTCGCCGAAATCGGCAAATTCGGAATCTGAGGGGCCTTATCCGGTCCTTCTTTATACAATATTTATTCGCGGCGGCGCCAGGGGAGATAAGAACCGACCCTCCCCGAAGAAGAGGAGAGAGGTCGTGGTCCCCTCAACCCCCAGCTCCCCCGACTTCGCCGGCTCCTGAAGAAGTTCCTCTGAACGACGAAGAACCTAGGGAACTCCCCCCTTCTCCGGATACGCCGAAAAATAGCGTCAATGCGACCGAGTCAGAGCCTGATTTGGAGCAGTTCCGCCCTACGTCTCCTTCCTATTCTCCGGACATCTCGATTCATTCTCCGGGAGCTGCACCTAGAGCATGCTCCTCTCCAATTCCGTCCCCGATTCCTCATCCTGGGGAGCCTGAGGAGGTCGACTCCATTGCTGATGACGATACCGTCTTTTGGCAAGAGTCTGACGGCCCAGAGCCTTCCCCTCCCCGCCCCGAGCGTGGAGTTCCTCGGCGGGCAAGAGGAACCCAGAGCGATCATAGATCCTCTCCTCGAGCTCCTCCGGAGGACTTGCTCTCCGTGGACGGATCCCGTCCCCGAAAGGGCCTTCACGATAGGCCCTGATTCCTTTGATCCTGAGGAGATCAGGAGAGAGGCCAGCAGGGCATCTCCTGATCAGAACGTCCTCATATTTTATCCCGGGGTGGAACACCCCTTTTTAGCTCCGATCAGGCTGATTGATCGTGTATTTCCGAGATCATCGGCCAGGATCTCGGAAATAATCGAGATCGACCTCGATTAAATATTTCTATTTTCTTTTGAACTTTCCTTATGTTATTTTTCCCGCGCACTTTTGTAAAATATAAAAAAATGTGTTGTTTATTTAATTTAGTTAAAGCCTCTGGGTTTATCATTATCATAAATTTTAAATGTATCATCTCTATTTAACATCAATTTAAAAAAAAAAATAATAATAATAATAATAATAAAGAATGTTAAATTAAATCTCGTTAAAACAGATTTTTGAAATTTTCTTTTAATGAACCATTAGCTCCATTTACTGCGAAAAACACCTCCGGTTCTTTCCCTGGGAACAAGAAGTAAAATTCTTTCCCTCAAAAGAACAAAAATCGCGCTAATTCAAATCTTTTCTCGTTCTAATACATTCCTAGCGCTTAATACGCGTGACGTTGTCTCGCACGCGTCACGCAAGAATTGGTAGTTGCGTCTCTTTCTCTCTACCCTTTGCCTGCTCTCGATCCATTTCCTAGTCATTGAGAACCGGTAATCCTTCCATTAAAATTATTCCTAAACCTTACGTAACAAGTATTTCGGTGATATTTGGTATTGGAAATGAATCACCTATCGTTATTTCGTTGATTTTTCGGAAATCCACCACTATTCTTAATTTCACTTTTCCTGACGCGTCTACTTTCTTCGGTACTACTAGTATGGGCGCGTTCCATTGGCTGCTACTCTGGCGAATTATATCTTCTTTCAGCATTTTGTCTATTTGTCTATTTACTTCTTCTTTGTGTTTCTCTGGTAACCTATACGGGCGACTATTTATTGGCGGATTTTCGTTTGGTGTATTTACCTCGTGTTTGACGGCTGCTGTGTACGTTAGTGCGTCACCATCTAGATAAAATATGTCACAATAATGTAAGCATATTTTTTCAAGTTCTCTTTTTTCTTCTTTGTTCAGATGATCCGTTCTTAGCTGCTTCATTGATTTTTCACTGCGTTCCTGTATCGTTTCGTTGTCGGTTCTTTTATTCAGCATCAGCACTTTCGCGGAGTTGATGGTTCTCAGTTCTTCTATCTCCACTTGCGGTGTATGTATTTCCATCGGTTTTTCTGTCATGTTGAGCACACTTACTGGGCACTCGTTATCTTTTGGTGCTACCAGGCAGTTTCCTATGAATACTCCTGGTTTTGTTTCTTCCGCATTAATTACTCCTACTTCATTTTGGCTTGTGATTGCTCGGAGTATTGTTTCGCTGCGCGGGGGCAGTATATATTTTTCGTACGGATGTAATTTAAATTTTACTCCGTCTATTACTATTTGCTCCTTTCCGTGCAAGCAAGATGCTCGTTGTTTTGTCAGAAAGTCTATCCCTAGTATTCCTTCGTACTTTATCGGGAAATCGTCTCTTACTACATACATTTTCTGTTTTACGTTTTTTCTACCTATTTTAATTGTTGCCCTTATTTTCCCTATTGTATTGATTTTATGTCCTGTGACACCTGTTAATGCCATTTTTTCCTCGATTATCGGTGTGTCTTCCTTTAAATTTCCTACTTTTATTAGTGTGATTGTCGCTCCTGAGTCCACCAATAAATTCAATCTTCTCTTTTTCGCTTGTTCGACGTTTAGCGTGATGTGTTTTAATCCGTTACTCACTTTTTTCGTCGCTATATTTGCAACTTGATATTCTCCTGCCGCTCTTATTACTCTTGGTTTCTGTCTCTCTTCTTCGCTCTCGCTTCCGCTTTCCTTGCTTCGGCTGGTTTCTTTTCTATTCCTACTTGTGCGCGCTATGTTTATCGCGGGCGATTGTCTTATGCGTATCGTCTGTCTGTTATCTTTTCTTTGCCATCGCGTATCTGGTCATCCGTTCACTGACCAGCATTCGTCTCGTGTGTGTCCTGGCTTTCTGCAGTGTGTGAAGAATTTCTCTGTGTTATTAATTCTCGCACGTGTTTGGGCTCGCGGCAGGTTGAATCCGTTTATGTGTCTGTTGCTTCGGCATTCGCGTGCTATGTGACCTGCTTTCCCGCATTTATTGCATGTAATGCTTGATGATCGCGGTTTTTCGTGAGTTTCGTTTGTTCGCGTTTTTTCATATGTGCCTTTATATTTTGTTACCCTTATTTTTTCTTCTTTTACTGCGCCTTCTATCGCGTCTTTTAACGTCTCGAAATGTTGCGAGCGGACCATTGTTTTAATGTCGTCTGTTAGTCCCATGTGAAAGTAATGTAACGCTTGTCGCTGAATTAATTTTAGAACCGTACGTTTCTGTTCGCTGGTCATTTCTTCTTCATCCGTCATAGCTTCGTATAATTCCATCGCGGTTTTTTGTACGCGTAGTCCGTAGGTTGTCGCGCTTTCTCCGTATTTTTGTTTCAGCGTGCTCATCTCTGTCTGTAAACGCGAAGTTTCCTTTTTCCTTAAATATGTTTTTTCGAATTCCTTTAGAAATTGATCAAACGTTGTTATGTCTCTTGCGTCGAAATCTAATAGCGCGGCGCCCTTCAATTTCGTGCAGAGTACCGCTTCTAGTAGTGTTTCTGTATCTTCGCGTGTGACGTGTTTCGCGGCGTACGCGCATGCTTTTAAAAATTCTTTTGTTTGAGCATGATTTGTTCCGTCTACCGTCGGAATCATTGCTCGTGCGTCCTTAAGTTTAAACGTGGATGCTGGTTCCGTCGGTCTGTTTCGTACTTCTCCGTGTGCGCGTCCATTTCCTTCGATGAGCTCTTGATTTCCCCGCGTTTCTCGACTTTCGTTTGGTCGTCGTTCGAGGCGAACAATTCGAGAATTCATTTCTCGCAAGTTTTCGAGTACCTGTTCTATTAATCGTTCTTGTCGTTGCGTCGGGTTTGGCGTCGCGGTATGTAATTCTCGCAACGCGTTTACCTCTCTGTCGATGAGTATCTCTGGTACTCCTCCAACCGCTCCGTCCAGTAATGAGTAGTTGTGAGTCATTTTTTCACGGGTTGTGTTTAAATTATTTGCGAAAATTTCCGCGGGATCAAACACGCTACTGTCGTATGACGTTAATGAGAATTCTCCCCTGTCCGAAATACCGCTAATGCCGCTCGGGGTGTCTGCGAGTATTTGATTATGTGTACGGCGCGCAATATTTCCGTCTCCGCGGTTTAATAACGCGTCGTCTATTTCGCCAAAATCAAATTCGAGCGGCGTGATAATATTTACGGATTCCTCGCTTTCTGTCGCGGGGTCGTCTTCGTATTCTAACACGCGGCGTACCCTATTTCTAATATCGTTTAACGCGTTTATGGCGACTCTCAATGGTCGCACAGGTGTCGGCTGTAAAGCTCGTCTAGCCGCTTGGCTGTGTAGCCACGAATTGTTTGCAACGCGGCGTTGTAATTCTAATTCGCTATCCGACATGGATCGGTCGGTTACAAAATATTTCGGACTTACATTAACGCTGCGATTCGCATGTTTAATCTGCTATGCTGCTGGCTGTTTATCTGTTGTCTCTTTTGGCTGCTTGGCAGCTATGCTGCTCTCCTTGTCTCACTGCTTGGCTGCTATGTTGCTCTCCTTGTCTCACTGCTTGGCTGCTATGTTGCTCTCCTTGTCTCACTGCTTGGCTGCTATGTTGCTCTCCTTGTCTCACTACTTGGCGGTTTCTTCCTTCCTTTCTTTTTTCACGGGAGTCAGGTACCGAGTCTACTGCTGACTCAGTATTTTGCTCATTGTGGTGTGTCCGTCTCGTCACGTTAATTATTTTTTGTAATAATCTTCGGTTTTTCTTTGTTTCAGAGATCGTCCTCGCCGTCGCAGAATAGGCGGCTCTGCGCCTCCCGGAGGGCGGATCCCACCGTTGCCACCACTTTTGTTGCACCGGGGCCGGTGCACGGGGTCCGTCCTTCGGGATCCGTAAGGGAGGGCGATAGATAAGATAGATTTTAATAAATACTTAGAATTTTATTTGGTTGTGTTGTTACACTCCTTTCGATTCTCCTGCGTTTTCCTTTGGTCGGTTCGGCGCACGTCCCCGCGTTATCACGCGTCCTCGGCTCCGCGAGGTCTCCTCTTACACGGCACGCGACCGAACTTTAATTACCTCACGATCTCGGTTTACAGCACGAACTCTGATGCGACTGCCCGTCTGTGACGGTCCGCGGTTATTTAATAGTGACGCAGGGCCTTGGCGTCATCGGGTTGCAATGCCGAACTTCGGTTGTTCGGCGAATGCAACCCTAGCGATTTCGGCAATAAATTTTCGCAAGTGTTTCTCTTTTTGTTTCTTATTATTTAATTGCCTAAGGAGGTTTGCTGATATCGCATCCTCCGATGTTATTTAATTACGAGATACTTATGCCGAAATGCCTTGCGTCATGTTCCGTGTTGTAACGGGGTTTGGGTTACAACATCACATTTTATAGTTCTTTTATTCTCGTTCTGATTTCCAGACATTGCACCCTCTCCCACGATTCATTATAACGTACTTGCAATCAACCTTTCTGTTTTGTTACACAGAGGTGTGTAACAGTTCGTCTTTGAACGGTCACATTACCTACGTGTGCGATACGTTTTACTTTTATTACCTTTTACGTTGTACTATAATTCAAACACCCCCCACAACATATTTTTTTATACAGAGTGTTTCAGACATAACGGAGGATATTGGAAGAATAGATAGAATTGATTGAGACAAGTAAAAAAGTCCTGTACTATTTTGCAAAATTCTCAACCGTTATTAAAAAAAAAATTAAAATGTATAAATTGTATAGGCGTAAGAGCGACAAAGAAGCTACGCGTGAGTGAGCGCGACAGACGAATGGCTAGGAATGGCGCCGTCGCTTGTCACGTTCACTCACGCGTAGCTTCCTTGTCGCTCTTACGCCTATACAATTTGTACATTTTAATTTTTTTCTAAATAACGGTTGAAAATTTTGTAAAATGGTACAGGATTTTTCTACTTGTCTCAATTAGTTCTATTTATCCTCCCAGTATCTTTCGTTATGTCTGGGACACCCTGTAGAACGCTTTTGTGTTCTGCTCACGACCAGTAGCACATCGTTGGCTATAGATCTATACAGTTCGGGAATTCGCGCTTTTGCATAACGTCGTTTTTTTTTTAGTGTCATACATGCAGTTTGCATAGCCTATCTAAACATCGCGTTAACTGTGTATACTATTTTTGACGCAAAAAAAACCATTTTCAGCATTCCGAGTGTGAAAGCTCGCCTCACTCATTACCACCTCTCGAGAGCCCTGCATCACCTCAGCTAAAGAAGAGAGGTGTAACATTTTGCGCATTACCACGCTTAATGTCATCATCATCATTTGAGAGTCCTGCCTCACCTCCGCTAGAAGAGAGAGGTGTGAAATTTTGCGCACCACAACGTTCATTGTCATCACTTGAGAGTCCTACCTTACCTCCGCTAGAGGAGCAAGGAATATGGCCGTGGACGCCTCCTGGTTTACCTCCTCCTTTTTTTTTTTTTATTTACGTGTGGAAAAATCCTTTTACGGATCTCCTCTTGGGTTGGGGGGGTATGTCGGACTCCGGTCTTATGCTGTGGATGTTATTGAGCTGCCTAATACCGACTAAAAAACCACACGCTATTCTTCTCTGCGAGAGATAAGTCACGGCACGGGAGGCGACATATCATTACAGTGCCGCGTCGTGACTTTCGCATATTATTTTCATCTCTGGGTTTATTGTCTTCCTTCTTAGTAGCAAAAATTATTATTCTGCATATCTCACGTTTCGCTGTTCTGCCTATGCCTAATAGACGTTATAGAACACCGTGAGGTAAATGATTCCCGGTGATAAGTCTGGCAGAGATCTCCTCACCCATAAGGGAGCTATTGGAGAGCCCTGTCAGACTTCCACCAAGAAACAAAATCCTCTGAGTTCTTAAAAGAACTGTTTGCCAAAGTATCATGATGATTTATGCCTGTGATTAGGAATCTAATCCCGTCGTAGATGGGCTGGTGGTCGTCTTCTACGCCTTGCACGTCTTGTGGAGATCTCTCTTCTCCTTTCTGTCTCATTTTTCTCTTTAATAGAGATAACTTCGTGACAAAATTTACAGAAAGCATTTTTGACCGCGGGGTCTGTAAGTAGTGCAGACATAATGGAATGCAGGTTCATATGTGGACCTATAACTTGTACTAATGAGTCTCGCTGTCTTGTAAAAGCAGTACATTCATATAGAGTGTGGTCAGCCCCATCCTTTGGTGCTCCACACTCCCAGCATTTAGTACTTCCTTCCTTTCCAATTCGGTGTAGGAAGTCTCCAAATACTCCATGTCCGGTAATAATTTGTGCCGTGCGGTAGTCTAATGTACCATGCTCTTCCAGTTCTGCCTGCCATTCTGGTAGTAGATCTCGCAGCGCCATAATCACTCTATGGCCTGAGCTGATATCAGTTAACTTGTATAGTTCCTCCTTCCAGTCCGCCAGTATCTTTTGATTCTCTTCTTTCCGAAGTTGTACGCTAATTTCGTTGGTAAGGACTCGATGTTGATTTTCGATTCGCTTCTTGAAGTTGTACCTGCGTGCCAGGGACACCGCCTCTAGATGTAGAGGAGGTAAGCCAGCAAGTACACATGCCGCGTCTGTTGCAGTAGTTCGATAAAGCCGTGCTACTCTAACCGCCAGTCTTCGTTCGAAGCGTCGTACCTCTGCTAGTGCCAACCGATTGTGCTGAAGCTCATCAGCCCAAATAGGGGCCCCGTAAAGAATTATACTGCGAACTGCAGTAGCGTACAGCTTCCTCGCCTTCCATACCGGGCCACCTACATTTGGCATCAGGTGTCCGAGAGAAATTGCCGCTTTGACCGCTTTTGGCACGACTGACTGGAAATGCGCACCAAAGGTCCAGTTTTCATCTAGGATCACCCCCATGGTTTACCTCCTCCTCTTCTTGAGGAGAGATGTAAACCTCAGACGCCTCCGGGATCCCCTTCTTCTCTTGAGGAGATGAGCGTTGGACCCCTTTTGTCATTTAGTTTCTCCTCTTCTCTCTAGAGTCAAAGAGAAGAGAGTGAACTATTGCGATAAACGGTGACTGGTGGTTGCACGATCCAGTAGAAGACTCGGAATGCACAATCGTAGAAAATTCCGATGATGATGACGCCGGTTCTCTCGGAAAAGTTAATTCATATGTTGATTCTGATGAGAGCACCGAATTGGAAGAAGACTATTTATTTAAACGACGCAAACTTCATTAAATGTGAGTACGTGTGTGCGAGTGTGTATGATAAGATGCGCCGCTTTTGCATCTTCTCATACAAACATTTTATTACTAATATGTAGTGAAGAGAAAGAGGAAGGAGGAGAAGGAAGGAGAAAAAGGAGGAAGAAGGGAAGAGAAAGCAAAGCGCGTGAGCTGTATATAAAAGGTAAAATTAAAATTGAATGAATGTGTGCGTGCGTGTGCATGAGAATGCGTGTCAGGAAATGTGACGTGTCAACGTCTGGTCCGCGATCTGATATTTCTTATTTTCTCACAGCTGTTTGTCAGTACGTGTCTAGACCGCGTTTTGTCAGTACGTTTCGAGACCGCGTTTTTGTCAGTACACGTTGAGACCGCGTGAGAGTAACATTTGCGATTTCGTTTCTCGTGTCATCAAAATTCATTTGCGGTGGAGTTTTTTGTACGGTATAGCCGTTTCACGGTGAGTTCCACACTACCCAGAGAAAATGGGCTTTGGGTGTGCGTAAGTTGCATTTATCCCACCCACGAAAAAAAAAAAAAAAATGGTGAAACTAAGTAACACTCGCAGTGTTCGGCATCTTCAAGACGCAATCAAAATTAGCAAAATAGTAAAAAGAGTCTACCCCTTTTGCCTCAGGCTTTCAAGCCACGCTTCGGGCCTGCAGTAACAACGAGGTCCTGGTTCGGTGGTGCCATCCTGGGATTGTCGAAGAGGGCAAAATCTGTCCTGGAACAATAAAAAGGAGATGATAGAAAAGCAATGCAAGAAGGTGTAAATATCTTTTATACCAAACAAAGCATCCAGCTCACAAAACAAAAGGTATATGAACTCATAACGAAAGTTCGTACACCAAGAAAAAAAATCTAGTACAATAAAAACATAGTTCTCCCCTTCCACCAGTGACGACAAAGTGGTCATTCTTTGTATGATGCGTAACAATTGCTTCTCGTTCATAGTCATCGATTGATGTTTGATAAACGGGAAAATCTCATCTGCTATGTTTTTCTCTGTAACCGTCTGAAAGAGTCTCATCTCAAAAGTCATCTTTCCATAGAACCTAGCGTTCTGACCCTTGAACTCTTTCTTCTTCGGAACAGCTACCATCACTCTCCACTCCTAAGATGAGTAGGGAATAAACACCGGTTCTAACCACAAACTTCTATATTATAGGTGTTACATCCTGTAAACTCCACATCTCCTTTTCCGACACATGGTTGATAAAGTAGATAATGAGAAGTATACCGAATGTATTGGTATCAAAGGAGAGGGTTCTAAGTTTCCAAAAAAATAATTTTTACTGACAGAATATCCTGAATAGCCAGATGTATAAATTAAAAGAAGGAACCTGAAACAATTGTGCAACAGATGTTGAATATAAAAATCGAAACAAAAGGATTTGTCAAAATATTCATAAAACATTAATAGCTCGGAAAGATTTGGAATATCTTAAACTAACAACAAATGTCTGGCGGTAGACAAAGGAAATTTTGGAAGAAAAACAATTTTTTAAAATCAAAATTTCGCCGTGGATCCTTGGGATTAGAAAAAAGGAGGCAAAACGCCTGCGATAATAAAAATGGGATACGCGGCCGGAAACTATAAAATTCAGGCAGCAATTGTACGCTGCCGATAAAAGAAAGGGGTTACCTAAGCATTTTTGAATCTGTTATCTGGAAGCTTGAAAGGGCTGAAGCCATGTGGAGGGGAGCCTATAAACATTTTCTCCTGGACCAATAGATATCGGGAACTCCTCACCAAAAATTAGAAACTAAGGGCAAAAACGTAGAAAATTATGAAAACTAAGAGAAGGGCGACCAATAATTGCGAAGACGGAAAAGTGGAAGAATAAGCCTAACGAATAGAATTCAAATTTTGGATAAGACTGAAAAACAGGCGCCGGTCCTCCCCTTTTCCGAGCTTATAAAACCGCGCGTTTCGGCAACGCTCGCTCTCGTTCTGTTTTAGAATTTTACCATAGTTTTTTGAAGAAGTGTTCTCTTAACTCAGTTGATCTTTTGAGTTTTGTAATAAGTGTTCGCGTACTCTACCGAGACCGAAATAAAGAGAATTTCCGAAGAACCATCCAAGGAACTTCAAGTCAGCAAGTAGTAAGTGTTATCATTTATTTATTCCTCATCAGTAGGGAATAAACACGGGTTCTAACCCAGGAGCGTTGAGGGAGGCGAGGGGACGGGGGAAAAAACCGTGATGAGAGGAGCGCGGGGAGAGGTAGCCGTAGGTGGGAAGAGACCGGGGGGGAGGAGTATCCGTCACCCATTCATATCCCCCCCCCTCCGGTCTCTTCCCACCTACGGCTACCTCTCTCCGCGCTCCTCTCATCGCGGTTTTTTCCCCCGTCCCTTCGCCTCCCTCAACGCTCCTGAGTTAGAACCCGTGTTTATTCCCGTGTTTATTCCCCCTCACAACACCCCGCGCTAGCAACAACAGTTAATATATTATAAATACAATAAAAAACTTACGTTTTTAATTTTGTTGCATTCTTTTTATCGGCAACAATTTGCTGTCCGCCAAAACGGATTGTTTTATGTGGGTGCACAAGTTTATCTGCTTATCAAGTACATATATGCGCTTGTCACTCACGGGATTTTCAGGAATTGAACGAAAAGTTCTGTTTAATATTAATATTCCGCCACGGCTGCTTTTACGAGATAAGCGATTGTCTAAATATAAGCTAAATTGAGCTAAACTGCGATTTTGGTGTGTACCACACCACACACCGCCTGTACTGAATGGGGTACGATCCCCCAACTCACGACGCGCAAGAATATGCAGTAGTGACGAACACTTTTCCATTTGAGAGAAATTAGACGTTACACTTGAAAAAATCAGCATACGACTGACAGGCTACAGCTGTGAGCTCACTGCTGACAGTCAGAAAGTAAAACGAAAGAATTTTTTATCAACAGCAGTCCCGAAGGTGTGACATATACTCATGCGAATCTTTTTACAGCGTTTAGCACGTTTGAAACTTAAGATGCATTTTTATCATGCAATGAGAGATTAAGAAATTATTTCATTTGAAAAGATGTATCTCGAAAAAATGCGACATATACTTATACAAATTTTTCTTATAGCTACACGTTTGAAACTCAAGATGCATTCTTGCACATAATGTGAAATTATTTTATATTAAAAATATAAATTTGCAAATATTTTTTTCTTATAAACAATATATTTAATATAAACATTTTGAAATATAATATAAACATTTAAAACATATACTCATGCGAATCTTTCTTTGAAATTTTTTTATCATCTACTATCCTAAGGTGTGTGACATATACCCGTGCGAATCACTTAAGAAAAAAAATGCTGTCAAATCGACACGTGTTAAAAAATGCATCAATATGCAAAAAATGTATATATAAGAGAGGCTGTGAGATGAAAATCTATTCAGTCGTGAAGCATTTGAGTTTTTTTGGCGAGCCAATTTTTATTATAAAAGTTTTGTTTAAAATGGGTGATTCATTTTATAACGACTGTATAGAAAATCACATTGATGTGACATATCCAGCGATTGGGGTAAGTACTATCATGTAAAAAAATACTAACTATTTTTAATGAAAAAAATGTATCATAATACTTTTTCAGCGCATATACATAGACAGCGAACCATATCATGAGGTGGAGATTAAGCATATATATATAAGCATATAAAAATTCCACGCGTACAGCCCGTAAGTCATCTTTTTTACACAAAATATATTTAAATAATAAAGAATGTAGAAAATAAAATAATTTAATTTTTAATTTTTTAATTTTTAGTGTTGGATTGATCCGGAAGAAATTTGTATAAAAGGATTTATTAATATAAAAAAAAAATACGCCATAAAAATGAACGCCGTTGGGATAGGGAATATAATAGATTTATTTGGATGGGCCTCCATGAAGGTGGTGATGTTTTCGGGCTGCGCCGTTTATTCGATATGGAGGAGGACATCACCTTTGCACCGGAAAGTTGGAATTAGGTAAAAAATAAATATATATATATTTTTTAATATATTTTTTAATATATTATAATTGTATATTTTAATATATTATAATTTTATTTTTTAATTTATAATTATATATATATTTTTCAGCCGCCAAAAAACCTGATTTAAATTAAGATTAAGATTAAGATTAAAATTAAGATTTAGATTAAGATTTAGATTTAGATTTAGATTAAAATATATATTTTAAATATTTTAATAATTATATTTTATATATTTTATATATATATTTGTTAAAAATAAAAAACATAATTTTACATAAAAAATAATTTTTATTTTAATCTTTATAACTCCTCCTGACACAACCACTAATTAAATATTTTAAGGTGCTACACTTCATCACCATCCGCTAACATAAATTTTTTTATTAAAATTTTTTTACAACTTTTTGATGCTCCAGTTAAATATTTTTAAATACATTTGTAAAGCGCAATGCGTAAGATGATTATTAATAGGATCTAAAATATTTTGTAAGATTCGGCATCTTCATTATCTGCGTCTAAGGTTTCAATGATGTGGTCTTCTCTAACATCGCCGTCGAGCATATCAGCCATGTACGTTTCTCGTATCCTTTGATATAAGATGCTACACTTCATCGCCATCCTCGTTAACATAATTTTTTATCTTTATAATTCCTTTTGGCGCTGCGACCACCAGTTGAATATTTTAAATACATTCTGTAAAGCGCAATGCGTAAGATGATTTCCGCATCGCATGGTATTAATAGTATCTAAAATATTTAAAGATTCAATATCTTCATAATCAGCGTCTAAGGTTTCAATGGTGTAATCTTTTCTAACATCATCGTCGAGCATATCAGCCAACCATGCACATTTCTCATATCCTTTGACGTATATAAGACGTGACACTTCATCACCGTCTACACCTGTTACAGCTGTTGTAATTAATTGTTTTGCCATGTTGTATGGCACAGTTCCTTCTTCCCATGACAATGCGTGATGATATTTTATTGTCCAAGAAATGCATGATTTTTCAGATTGTTTCAAAAAATTCCATGGCACTGGATTTTTAAAGATGTAATGAGTTAGAACAGTACCCTTTCTTAGCACTGCAACTTCTTTTACAATAAATCGCCGCCCAATATTAAAACCTTGAAGATCAACAAACGTTGGCGCAATCATGATGAACGCGTGTTTGAAACAATAATGATGTGTAGATAAAATTGTTTCTTTATATATGATAAAAACTGCTGATATAGCAATTTTTATAAGACCTTGCGCACAACGTTAGACAGTGGACTATATTCAACTATGCGATCGTGTAAAATAAGACAATATGCGGTTGTATTTGCAGGAACATTTTCCTTGCAATCAAATTCTAATCGCACGTCTACAGTGGCGCTTTTGATTGACTCGTTCTGTCGAGAGCAATCGATAACAACAAATGGTCCATATGATAGAAATGCTGCTACATTGCAAAAAGCCTCATAAGAACTGTTGCCATAATAAGCTTTACGAAAACGTATATACATATCATAAAGAATGGCGTATCTTTTTTTGTCAAAATCTAAATTCAGATCATCATATGGATAATATTCAGAGTTGAGAAAAAGTTTCACATTCGTTAATTTACAATCATCAAAAATGGTTGATTTTTTAGACATAACGTTTTTGCGATCGGTTTGCAGAGCAAAGATAACGTATCGAGGTTTTTCAAGTTGCGTTGCAGCCTTGACGGCCCAAGAATGTTTTGTAGTACTCTGCAAAAGAGGATATTCATACAAATCCCATGAGCGAAAAGTCATGCTTAAATATCGCCCACTATCCAAAGTTCGCAGCATGGATAATTTATTGACCTCATTTAATATGACATGAGACATTCGCCACTGTATTTTATGCAATTCAATTTCTGGCTCTAATTTCGAATCTCCTATAATGGAATTATTATCATTGCGAGCGCGTATTAAAATTAATTCATGGCGAGCGTTGACAACCACTCGTTTATAATCTTCACAGAAACCTAACAATATACTGAGGGGTACACAAAAATTAAAGAATCCTTCTGACGTAGTTGATGTTTCACTCCATCCAGCATTTTGCAGCATCACAGCATTATCAGATGTTAGCGATATATAATTTTTAAGAGTGCTAGTTATTCCAACGTTTCTGTTGCGATCAATTTCTACACCATTGAGTTCATAACGGATTTCATCGAACATAAATGCTACACAATTATTTCCTAGCGCAGCTGTTAACTTATCGTCAGGTTTTTTTATTTTTATTTTTCCCTCAATATAGAGAAAACTGTCACATGGCAACGTATACAAATCCTGTTGTTGTATTGGTATCCGTATTTCATCACTATATCCAAACGTTGTGTTAGCATATGGGTTGTACGTATGAGTTTCAATTTTAACAATACTATTGTCAAAGATCGGCTTATCATCAATAATCAATATATCAGCCATTTTAGATGTTGCACACAATGAAACCCAATGATTTTAAAAATTCTACGTTTGATGTAGTAAGTTTTTCTTCAATAATTGAACCCTTTGGTGGAAGCTGTGTATTTAGTTTGTCTCACGTTCGATGTTTTATTCAAAACGAGCATCTCACACTAAAGTCGTCTCCGCACATGCAGTCTCACGGTAATTTCTTCGCCACGAAAATCAAGCAATCGTCCGTTCTGATCTACAATGCGAATCGTCAAATCAGTAACGCTTCGTACGACGACTGGAAGGTAAATGATCTGTGTTGGAGTTTCAGATATCTTATATCCAGGTGGAACCTTAGGTGAAAATTCATGTATTGTATGTACACGTTTTCCATTACTGTATGCACCCCCCGTTACACTGCATTCAATGCGAATAACATTTACATTGATAATTTGTATCGGTGCGTCCGATTCATGCCAACGTAACGGCTCGAGTATGCGATCTGATGAAAATCCTAACAACGATCCAATGTTGCATGGTTTGGTGAAATTTATTTGATAAATACACTTAATCTCGCTTTTCATCGTATTGTTATTAGCTTTAATCGTTAAAGGATAATCTTTTTCATCATTACCATATGAAATCGCGTTCTTTGCAACATCATTGATATGAAGCTCGTCGAGCGTACGTTTTAGATATTCGGCAATATCGCACAGTTCATACGAGCCGTCGGGAATGGTAATACTTTCTCCATCATTATCATCATCAGCATTATTGAAATAGAATGTATTATTTGATGAGTTTACATTAGGAATTGTAAAATACGTTTCAAAATCAGCCAGCCCGAGTTCATATTCTCCATCGCTTAAATCTATAGCGGGAAAGTAGCTCACCGCGAGGATACTACTTTTGCCCGATAACGTGAGCGTCAGCGACATGTTTGATACTGAGTTTACAGCGCATAATGTTTGTTCTTAAATTGTGTATCAATCGTCTGTAGAAACTGTAGACACAATTGCCCACAGTTGTTTTGATTATATCGTTGATATGGTAAGCGATTATATTCAATTTGTGTTGCATCATTCCCCAGATATCGAGCAAGTTCTTGTGGCGGTCGAAGATTACCAAAACTATCAAAATACATAGCGCGATTTCCTCTTTTCGCATATGCCACCCAGTGGGTACCTAATCCTTCAACTTTATCTAAATTCACAATACCGCTCTCGTTTTGATGTATTCCCTCAATCGGTAAAGTGTCACGCATAAAAACGCCTCTAAAATATGGAATGCGCATGTGTTTCGCTAATTGTCGCAACTGTATATCGGTAGTAGCATCTTTGGGAAGTTTCAACGTCTCATCGGCGTTTTATTTTTTCCTTTCTTATTTCCATTATTTTTTCGAACTCCACCACCACGTTTGTATGGAGCGAGATAAACACCGCGACCTTCCATGGAGTAATTGTGACGTTTCATTTCTTCAAGTTGGCGTTGTGAGGCTTTTTTATCATTTACAGCTTTTGCGATTCCTGCGGCTCCACCAGCGAGCGAACCGATAGCACCCAGTAAGGGCAGAAGCGGTATAACGCCACCACGTTTTGCTATCGGAAGTGTTCGTTTCTTCACCGTTTTCTTCTTCAGCGTATTCTTCCTCGCTACACATAAGCCCATACCAAGTTTCGTTTTTGCTTTCATAGCTGCCCATACGGTCGTGGCTGCGGCCTTTTCACCAAAACTTGAATCTTCTGCGTTAATACGTTGCAGCGCTTTATTGGCAAGAATATTGTCAGCCACGTGGCGCTCTGCGAGATTGTTGCTACGTAAGTAGGCTATATCGTGATCGCGACAAGCCGCATCCAACGGATTAATTCCACGATCTCCTCTGGCAAATCGTTCGTTTAATCGAGTTCCTGGGCCACAAAACTGGTACCCTGGTATGTGCAATTCAAACGGAAGTGCGTTAATCGCTCTGTTTAACAAGCCTCGCCCATTTTTCTCAGACATTCAATACAGTTTTTTATTAATGGCGCAGGACCGTCAACATGCGTTTCATAACTCAATAAATTATAATGTTTTAAACATCGACGGTATTGTTGAACATCTAAATCAGCCTTTAAGTGTTCAGGAAGCTTATTCCACAAATAGTCAATATGTTGCGAAAATCGTTGTAATAAGAATATTTTTGGAATATGTTGTAGTTGTTCAGCGGTTAAATCACAGATATTACAATCGTCCGACAGCAACAAAAACATAGTGAATACTGAGCGTTTAATTTTTATGCACACAACTATAAATATATCAGCATGGATGATATTGATCTCATTTAGAAGGTAGAATGCGGTTCATACAGCAAGCGCCACCAATCAAGGTGGTGAATTTCGATGACAAGTTATTATCCGAGTGTGTGTTACATAGACATGGAAACATGTTACCGAGTTCTATTCGCGCTATCATTTGTGGTCCATCAAATTGCGGCAAAACTAATGTATTAATAAGTCTGTTGGAAAGTCCGCATGGTATACGATTTGAAAACGTTTATGTATACTCGAAATCGTTGCAACAACCAAAATATCAGTATTTGAAAAAGATATTGGCACCAATAGAAGAAATTAATTATTTCACATTTTCAAATAATATTGATGTTGTTCCACCGAGCGAAGCACTTCCGAATTCTATATTTATTTTTGATGACATAGCATGTGATAAGCAGGATGCGGTAAGAGAATACTTTGCAATGGGGCGACACGCGAACGTTGACAGTTTTTATCTTTGTCAAACGTATGCGAAAATACCGAAGCATCTTATACGTGACAATACGAATTTTTTAATTCTATTTAAACAGGATGTTACAAATATGAAACATATATATAATGATCATGTTAACACTGATATGTCATTCGAAGATTTTGATAAATTGTGTCGAATATGTTGGCAACAAAAGTATGGATTTGTGGTGATTGATAAGGACAGTGCTATTTCAAACGGTCGCTATAGAAAGGGATTTAACGACTTCGTGGTATCATAATGTGATCAGTCGTTGTCGATACACCGATTGATAACTGTCAAGCTCAATATGAATAACAACAGTGAACTTAAAAATCGAGAGATAATTGCGAAGAAAATTGCTCAAACGAGCGATTCAATTCGCAAAAAGTATCATGCCATGAAGACGGGAAAAATGGAAGAAGATATCGCGTTGGAGCGACATTTTAAACCCATCGTTGAGCCTCTTAAACAGATTGTGGAAAACACCGTTGGAAACAACGAAGTTGAATCAGCCATATCAAAGAATGACTCGTATTTTCTGGAAAAAAAAGATGTGTTAACACCAAAACAAAAACGATAAATTACGGCATCTCCAATATCATTACCTGAAGAAAAAGAATAAAGTAGATCGACACCAAAACGGAATCGATTAATAAATACATCGTTGATATCTTTATTGGGAGAAGAAGATGAAAGTAGATTGACACCAAAACGAAAACGATCAAATGCAACGTCACCGATAACAGCATCGATTCCAATTAAATCAGCGTTAAAACGATCACACACCATACCGTCCACATTAAACGAGACGCCTAAGTTCGCGCAACAACGAAATTTTTCATCAAGGGAACGTTCACACTCACATTCCATTAAAGACGTTTTCGATACCGCAGACGAACCGTTGGTAACATTTATTCGACAAAAGTTGCAAACATCAGAAGGTTGGAAGACTCTTCAAACTCATTATGGACCGTTGGGGCAAAAGTATCTAGGCGCTGTTTTGAGCGGAAAAAAATCTATTAACATCGATAGCGTTTACGGAGTTTATTTCAACGACAATGGAACGATGATTGGCAACAAGCGTGTTGATTTAGATAAAAATGATAATATATTGATAGATGGTAAAAAGTATCCTGGAACAGTGGGACTTTACGAATTGATTTTTATGAGATTTCCCGATGAGAGCAGTTATACTGATACCGATAAAGAAAATTATAAAAGTATACTCATGGCAACGAATGCACATAAACGTGACTACAATTCTCAAAATCAAGTAAAGAGTAACAAAGGTCACAAATATAAGAATATAATCGCTCCTGTGCTGAGTAAAAAAATTGGACAAGGTATACCATACGCTGTAACATTAAACAATAATAAAATCGATTATGTTCATTGGGATGATCCAAACGAGCTCGTAGATCGTCTTCGATTGCTCGAAGCCTCACGCTATGCAGGTCATAACGCTCACGACAATGAGATTTTATCAATTATTGAGGAACTTCGCGAAGTGGGGCTTATTATAAATTGAAGTATGCATACACAATTTAATCATTTGATATCGAAATGCCGATTAACAAGTTTGGAACATTGCTTAAAGATGGTGGAGGAAGCAATACTAATCAACATT
The DNA here is from genome assembly GCF_019399895.1 of Cardiocondyla obscurior. Taxonomy (NCBI): domain Eukaryota; kingdom Metazoa; phylum Arthropoda; class Insecta; order Hymenoptera; family Formicidae; genus Cardiocondyla; species Cardiocondyla obscurior. The sequence goes on along the minus strand of NW_027228793.1, from coordinate 164,274 downwards.
ATCGATATAATGCGTTAGTTAGAAATTACGTGCGTGATAACGCTCTTTGTGTAACATCCACCGATTACGACGCGCGATCACACAAAATTAAGCATGTAGCTGAACCTTTGGACGATGATGATGCTGTCAACAAACAATATGTTCAACAAAATTTACAGATTTTAAAGAATGAAATTGTGGAACTTAATAATAATGTTCAACAGAATGTGCTGAATTTAAAAGATCAACTAAATGAACTGAATAAGAAAATGGAAATACTACAGAGTAGTCTACAGGTTGTGGTAAACACGCTTCGCAATAAATTTATTCGCGGTGAACAGAATTAAACAGCTGCCGTTGCCGTTTGCTGTTGCTGTTGCCGTTGCCGTTGCCGTTGCCGTTGCCGTTGCCGTTGCCGTTGCCGTTGCCGTTGCCGTTGCCGTTGCCGTTTTCTATTGTTAATACCGTTTTTGTTATCGTTTTCGGTGTTGCTATTGTTCATATTTATGAAAAAATTTTTTTTAATAGTGCGGTAAATCTCATAGCTTTAAAAATGTCAAAGAAAATAAGCTCAGAAAAACTACAATTGGTAAACGAATTGCATACACCGGCGAGAAGAAATTTTTCTCGAAGGCGTGTCATAGTGCGCGGGTATGATGACTTGTGGCAAGCTGATGTAGTCGAGATGCGCCCATACACACGTGTCAACCAAGGTTACCACTACATATTCACCGTTATCGATGTGCTGAGCAAGCATGCATGGGCTGTACCATTAAAGACAAAAAGCGGTATCGAAGTTGCAACAGCGATTGCAAAGATCTTTCGCAATAATAAAAGATGTCCGAATAATCTTCAAACTGATAAAGGAAAAGAATTTTACAACGCAAACGTACAAAAACTCTTAAAAAAACATAATATTAACCATTATTCTACATACACTGTAATGAAAGCGTCAGTTGTCGAACGATTTAATCGAACGCTTAAAAACGCTATGTGGAAAATGTTTATACTCAATGGAAATTATAAATGGCTTGATTCACTGCAGCAGCTTGTTTTGGATTATAATATGCGAAAACATCGAACTATTGGTATACGACCTGTCGATGTTACCCCTGCAAACGCAGGCAAACTCTTGGCAACGGTCTACAGCCGCATAAAGATTGCTGCTCCAGCACGGTTTAAAACTGGTGATTCAGTACGTGTTAGCAAATTCAAAACAATATTTGAAAAAGGCTATACACCAAATTGGACTACGGAAGTATTTACAATCGTCAAAGTGCAAAAAACTAATCCTGTGACATACTTGTTGGAGGATTCTTGTGGAAAACCTATCGCTGGAGGATTCTATGAACAGGAATTGCTTCACGTAAATAATCCTGATGTATATCTTGTCGAAAAAGTGTTACGAAAACAAGGAAATAATGTTTATGTAAAGTGGCTGGGATTCAATAATTCACATAACTCATGGATATGCAAGAATAACGTTTTATAAGAATTTTATATAATTAAAAAAAATTTTTTATTTACAATATACAGGGTGTCCCAGACATAACGAAGGATACTGAGAGGATAGATAGAACTGATTGAGACAAGTAGAAAAGTCCCGTACCATTTTGCAAAATTCTCAACCGTTATTGAGAAAAAAAATAAAATGTATAAATTGTATAGGCGTAAGACAAATGCTGCGTGAGCGCGACAGGCGAATCGCTAGAAATTTCACTCAAGCATCCTTGTCGCTCTTACGCCTATACAATTTATACATTTTAATTTTTCAATAATGGTTGAGAATTTTAAATTTTTTATCAATCAATATCTATTCTCCCAGTATCCTTCGTTATTGTATAATATATAATGTATAATGTATAATGTATAATATATATATAAAAATTTTTTACAACGGTATTTTATAATGCCCCCATGGTAATGTTTTAATAGAATCCTGTATAATATATCGTTTATCATCATATGGACTTAAAGCAGTTTTTTCCTCACGTATAGTATACACTTCGTGCAGCTTAGATCTTATACATGTTTGCTGACGCGTCATTTCTATTTCCTCCTTCAAGCATCGTGTGTAATCATCAAACGTTATCTTCTTGGCGACAACATTACTCTTAACACCTTTAATCTTTTTGTATCTTTTTACCATCTACTCGTAATGCATACATTTTTGCTCGAAGTCCAATAAATTCAGTCATGATCGCTCCATTGTTTTCATCTTTCATCAAACCTGGTACTTTTTTATTGACTTGTGGAATACCATACACATTGTCACAAGCGTAATCACTTGTATCAAATCTATTAATATCACGTTTCATAATCTCATAAACGTCTTCGCACTCTATATGATATATAAGACTGTCTGTGTCGGTATACATAATTTTACATTTATTTTGATAAAGAGGTTGCATGTACTCATGATGAAATTCATATAAACATGTTTTAGATATGTCCAGAATGCACATTCCAACATAGATCGGTTTATTAAATTTCACTTCAAGTTTGCGCATTTCAATCGCTACCAGATTTTCGGCGAAAATGCTACGACTATGAAAATTCGGTTTCGAGATCAATGCCTCAGCACCAAATCTGCTCTCCCAATGTGTTACGAGCCTTACATCAACATGATTACGCACGTTCTCCATAGTTTTTCCAAATACTGCATTATTCATTAATTTATACAAGTTTTTTTCAAAATCATTTTTTGCAAGCGTTCTAAATTTGGTATTAAGTTCTATATAAACACGTAGCCATGGGGATTGTTTAAATTGTAATATGCGATGTATTTTTGTAAGATGCAGTCCATGATTAATACATTGCTGTAAATTGCGATAATGAATGATGTAACGCTTCTTATCATATAAGGTTGCGAGAAGCTTGTCCTGCCGCTTACCGGGTGGCTTATCGCGCGTTGGACAGAATGGTAGGTCGGCATGCGCATCGTGTAAACGTTGTGAATACTCTAAATCAACCTCGAAAATATAACCATTGGGTGAGTCTGGTGGCACACTCATCACATCAAAATTAGAAACATTGTTAACCCATTGAAAATCGGCATATGGTAGCGGTTGACACATCGCCCATCCATACAAATTATTAACATCAAAATACATTAAATATGTCGATGATTTTGATGAATCATATGACTGCATATATTTATTATTGGCACATGCATATCTGCTTGAGCATTGACTTAAACCACCGCGTATACCACGTTCAATAAACATAACCATATCAATGTCAGTAAGAAGTTCAAATTTTACACCCGTGTGTTTTAACATCGCGTCCCACGTAAAACCTGGTAAGGTGTAATAATATGCGGGATCAAGTTTGTAACTCGCTATACAGCTGTCTCTAAAGTTTTCAAATATGTCAGCTAATAACAAGACATCAGTTTTTAAATACAGATCACTGTTGTTGCACCCGGACGGTGCAAGGGGTCCGTCCTCCCGGAACTATGTGTAACTCAGTGAGGGCCGCGAATAAAAGATCACACTTGTTTTTACTTCGATGTCTTTTTATTTTTCTTTTGTTAAGTTCTTCGGTTTCGGGTAGCGTTACCCCGTCGTAGTGATTATCAGAATGACCCGCGGACATTCGGTGGCCGCGGGTTTTATACGCGACTGTTGCTAAGGCGGAAAAGCAACAGTCCGTGGATTCCGGGCGCGTAGAACAGTGACCGCGTTCGGTCATTGCCTAGGCGAAAAGTGCAAGGCGTCGATCGGTCAGCGGATTCCGCGATCGGATGATCCGATCGACTCTGGTTGTCAACCCGGCCTTCGCGTGCGTGGCCTTGCTGTTGCCAGGGTCGGGTTACAACATCCCTCCCCCCCTGGGGAGAAGAAAAGGGCCAGAGTTTTATTATGGCTGTTTTCTTCTTATCGCTGTTTACAGAAACCATTACATTAATCGGTTGCTTAATCTAATTTTCTTGCTTCGCTTATCGCTTTAAACTTATAACTTACACGGACGCGGGCGCCGTGGTTGGTTTCAACATGCGAGGAGGCGGAGGGGGTTTTTTATTCTTGTTATATTTTCTTATACCTAATATTACAATTACCGCAATTATAGCTATCACGCTTACAGTGGTACTGGCGCTCGCGGTGTACACGATTATTTCGTGTGAGGTGATACCTCCGGGCTGACTCACTGTGTTGTCTAGCTCACTGAGCTCGCCGCTTAACTTATCTAACTCTACCGGGTTCCTTATAAATGTCTCGCGTTGTATCTCTTTTACGTTCGTACCTTCCGGTAAGGCATTCGCGGGTGTAAGGCTTAGATTGTATAGAGGTAAGTGAGTAATTATGTCTGTCTCGTTAGAAGCTGCCCTTGTGCGTATCGTCATGTCGGTCGTGGTGATTTTGCATTCTCCGTATACATTCAATTTTCCCGTCCGCTCAATCAATAGTATTTTGCTCGGGTAGTTTTTGCATTGCATGTGTATCTCCTGTGTGTTTATGGTCAAAAATAACCAAGCCTGCGGCTCGCTTAGTGTCATCCAAAACGTGGCACGCGACGTGAGGTGTCGTATATCGCATTGCGTCGGTTGCTGTTCGGGTCGCGTGAGCGCCTGTATCTCACACGGGGCATTCGCCTTAACGCGATAAACCGGGTGATTCTGCATGCATATGTAGTTTTTGTTCCCACGCGTGCATTTCTTTAGCTCGTCCGCGGTTAGTAAGATATAATTCGCGTTATCTCGGTCAAACGCGATTACCTCGTTGTTTACGTTTACTACCTTAAATCTATTTTCCTTCTCTAGGACGGGTACCGGCGAGACTCTCATTACCTCATATGACTCATATTTGACGATGGGGAACTTTATAATAATTACTATCGCGTTCTTTTTATAATATGCGCTAATGTCCGCGTATTTCTGTATGTCATTCCAGCTTTGTTCGTTTACCCTAAATGGGAAGTGGTTTCCCCCTTTTAAATGCCCCGAAGCTTCTCTTAATTCTATTATTAATTTTTCTAAGGGTAGTATGCGCAGGTTTATAATGTCCGCTTTTGCGTGCGTTATAAAATCGGTTACGTCGTATACGTCGCTTATCATATTTTTAATTAATGCCTCTAATACTGACAAATAGTCTATCGCGTATAATCTGCGCGTCAACTGGTCCAGCCTCCAGCTGATATTGCTCGTTGCGTTTGCTAAAATCTGTATGTGGTGTTCCACTTTATCTTCCATCAATTTTATGTGCCCTATGGTCGTGTTTAGAATTTTTATCTGTGTCTTGGCGACATGTTGTAGTGCTTCCTGCCGCGAGTGTATAATTTCAAGTTGTTCGGTTATTTGCTCCTCGTCGTCCGCGTCCATTAATCCGAACAACGATTTTCCTAGTTTCCCTACAATGTCTATTAATCCCCTTTTTTGTACTGGCACTTCGTACATAATTCGTAGCCGGTTCAACGCGACCGTTAGCTTATCGTTCTCTGCTGCTGCTGTATATAGTATCTCCTTACACTTTGCGCCTATTTGGTCTTCCTTTGCTTTGTAGAAATTCTCGCATAATTCTTCTGCTTTAGTGACGTAGCTTTGTAAATTCTTGTACCGTGCTTCGATGGCTTCTGTGTCGGTGATTATTACGAATTTCCACACGGATTCGGTTATCTGAAGTTGTCCCTGGCCCTCGAAGTATAGCCCGGGTTCGTTCTCGAATTTGGTGATTTTGTACGGCGGTGACTGTTCACCCCTCGTACCGCCGTTTGAACCGTGTGTTGCAGCGAGAATAATTCTGAAAGGTAAATTATCTTTCAGTCTTATTATAACGCGACGCCGCTTTGGCTTTTTTTTTTTTTTTTTGTTTTGAGTGCGCGAAGTGTCCCCACGTGTCTGAAGTTTCGTTTGTTCCGGCGAAAAGGACTCTATCGCTGAGGTGAGTGCATATATTCTATTTCATTCGTGTAATATTACGGTGTCGCCTTAATCTATCCCATGAATTTTTTATGCTCGTCCCGTCAGTCTTCTCCCTGTTGTCGACGGGTACACGTCAATTTTCTTAAGTACCTTGTCTTATTTTTCGGAGTTAAACGAAAGTAAGAATACCGCGTTTTTGTTTCCGGAAAAAAAAAATTTTTTTTTTTTTTTTTTTGTGTTTCTTACATTTATTTTCCTTATAATTACTTAAGTGTACTTATATCTACAGGGTGTTCATTTGTGATTTTTTCGTTTCCAGTAAATTTTCCAAGAGAGGCAACCTTAGCATCGGGGGAGCGGTGCTACCGGTGCCACGCGCCCGGTTACATAGTGCTGTGCCAGGACCATCTCCTGGACCGGGCGCGGTACCTCGTCTGCGTGAGGTGCAGCCAGTTCTTCGAGCCGCGGATGTGTGAGGCCTGCTGCACCCCACGGACGCCGTCGCCGCCTCCCCCGCCGCGGGATGACTCCCGCCTTATTTCCGTGTGGGAGCGTCGCTACGACGTGGACCTCCGGGTCCGGGTGACGTCGACTGGCCGGGTCGTCTGGCCTCTCAACAACCGTGAGTAGTGTTCACGTATTTTTCTATGCTTTGTCCGTCCTTTGGCTTGAACCCAGCCTCTTTGAGTCCTGAGGCTGGTGTCGATTGCCTCTGCCACTGGTCCCCCTGCTGTTTATTCCTTATCCCTATTGCTTATTTACTCCTGTCCGCCTCGCTGCGCGTGATCTCTCTTCGTTTTTATTAGTGATCTATAAAAGCTTTTAGTCGGTTCGCGTGTACTCGCGTTGTTTTTCGGCCCTTTTTTATTGTATAATTAACGTCGCCGTTCCGTTCTATTATTATATACGGTCCTACCCATTTAGCATCTAATTTTTTCGATCGCCCCCTTCGTACCGTTTCGTCGTGCAGTAACACGTGGTCACCTACCTTGAATGCGCGCGGATTTATTTTCTGATCGAACGTAATTTTTGTTTTTTCCTTCTTTAGTCTGGCATTTTCTCTGGCTATCCGGTTAGCCGCGCGCAATCGCTCGCGTAATTCTTGCGCGTAATTTTCGTAAGAGTACGTTGGTTTGGGCACCGTGGTCAGTGCCGTAGGTAGCATTGCCTGGTGCCCGTACACAAGTTCGAATGGGGTGAATCCCGTGGATGTGTGGGGCGTGGTGTTATACGTGAACATCGCATAGGGTAGCCACTCATCCCAGTCGGTTTGTTCTTCATTTAGATAATGTCGCAGGTATTCCGCTAGGGTTCTATGCGATCTCTCTAGCGCTCCGTTCGTTTCAGGGTGGTAGGCGGTGGTTTGAATTTTGTTTATTTTCAATAGTTTACAGGTTTGTTTAAAGATTTCGCTTAGGAAGTTGGTCCCTTGGTCCGTGAGAATATTCTCAGGTATGCCGTGCTCGAGAATTATCTTTGTCGCGAACGCCTTGGCCACGGTAGCCGCTTCTTGGTTTGGTAACGCGATAGCCTTGCTGAACTTAGTTAGGAGATCTTGAAATGTCAGCACGTATTTATTTCCGGCGGTCGTTATCGGTAGCGGTCCCACGATGTCCAGGGCGCATTTCTCAAAGGGTTTCCCTGGCGTGTCCGTTAATATCAGCGGCATTTTCGTTTTCCGGCTTAATTTGTTCTTTTGGCAATTTACGCATTTCTGGATGTACTTTTCGATATCTTTATTCATTCCGGGCCAATTATGACGTAATTTGATCCTATTTATTGTGCGATTTACTTCCTGGTGTCCTACTAAGGGGGAGTCGTGATATTCTTGGAGTATTTTTATTTTCTCTTCTTCGCTGTACTTCTGTTCTTCGCCGGTCTCGTTTGTGCTGACTCCGATAAACTCCTCTGGCGGGTTTCTGCTGAGCGCATCCGCGTTTGTATTCTGCTTGCCTGACTTATGCACGATGTTATATGTGTACTCTTCTAATTTTAGTCTCCACCTGATTAATCGTGATCCCGGATCGTTAACATTAAATAGCCACACGAGTGGTTTATGGTCCGTGATTATTGTAAAACGCGTGCCATAAATGTACGGGCGAAAATGTTTTACTGCCCAGACTATTGCTAGTAGCTCTTTCTCCGTCGTGCTGTAATTTTTCTCCGCTTTATTTAGTATTCTGCTAGCGTATGCGATAGGGCGGTCTTCTCCTATTTCCCCTTGTGACAGAATAGCCCCGATCGCGTAGTCCGAGGCGTCGGTGGTAATCAGAAAAATTTTTTCGAAATTCGGATAGCTTAGCACAGGGGCGGTAGTTAGTTTTGTCTTTCAGTGTTTCAAAAGCTTGTTGTTGCTCCATTTCCCATTTGAAAACGCTGTCTTTTCGCGTAAGCGCGGTTAAAGGTTTTGCGGTTTTTGAAAAATTTTCGATGAATTTGCGATAATATCCCGCTAGCCCTATAAATGATTGTACGTCGCGTACTCGTTTTGGCGTCGGGAATTGTTGTATTGCAGTTAGTTTAGATGGGTCGGGTCGTATTCCTTCCTCCGTTATTATATGTCCTAAATATAAAACTTTCTTCCTGAGGAACTCGCACTTCTCAGCTTGAAGTTTCAGATTATGTTGGCGCAATCTTTTTAATACCTCCACGAGTCGCTTGTTGTGTTCGTCCAACGAGGCTCCGTAAATTACGATATCATCGAGGTACACTAGACATTTTATTCCCTGTAAGCCCGATAGTACCGAGTTCATGAGTCGTTGGAAAGTAGCTGGCGCATTTTTCAACCCGAACGGCATTCGATTGAATTCGTAATGCCCCAGTGCCGTTGAGAACGCGGTTTTCTTTTTGTGCTCCTCGTGCATAGGAATTTGGTGGTATCCTGACGCGAGGTCTAATGTTGTAAAATATTTCGCGTTTCCCAGTTGGTCTAGGATGTCAGTAATGTTCGGTATAGGGAACGAATCTCCCACTGTGGCGTCGTTTAGTTTCCGGAAATCGACTACTATCCGGAGTTTCGGGTTACCTGACGCGTCGGCTCGCTTCGGTACCACGAGTATAGGCGCATTCCACTGGCTCGTGCTTTCGCGAATAATTCCTTCGTTCATCATTTTAGCTATCTGTCGATTTACTTCTTTTTTATGGCGCTCCGGCAACCGGTAGGGTCGGCAGTTTATGGGCTTTATTCCCGCGTCGTTATTTATTTCGTGCGCTACCGCGGAAGTGTGAGAGAGAGTATCGCCAGCGAGGTAGAATGTGTCGCAAAAGTTTGCACAGATTTGCCGCAGCTTGTCGTCCTCTTCCTTGTTTAAATGTGATGTCCGCAGCTGTTCGTTTAATGCTTTTATCCGTGTCTGTACCTTGCCGTCGCTTGGCGTGTCGCGTAACGCGAGTACCGGCGCCGGGTCAGCAAATTCCGCGCGGTGAACGACCAGTCGTGGCGTCGGAAAAACTATCGGTTTTTCGGTCGTATTAATTACGCTGATAGGGCACGCGTTGTCTATCGGATCGACTAGGCAATTCCCGATCAAGATCCCGGGTGCGGGCTCGTGTGCGTAGATTATGCCCACCCGGTTTTCGTTTGTAATCGCGCGCACGATGGTCTCGCTGCGTGGCGGTAACATGATGCGAGCGTACGGATGGAGCGGGAATGTAACGCGGTTTATACTTAAGCGGCCGTTCTCTACGTCATACACGGTCCGCTGAGTCTTTAAAAAGTCCATGCCGAGAATTCCCTCGTAATCGATGGGGAAATCGTCCGGCACGACGTGCATGTCGTGGTGCACGAAGGTAGTTTTGAGGCGGATCGTGGCGTTACATTTCCCGAGGGTTTTCGCCTTATGCCCCGTTACTCCTGTTAAGGCGGTCGAGCCGGAGAAAATGGGGGTGAAACCTTTTAATTTTCCCACCTTTATAAGCGTAACCGCGGCACCTGAGTCGACGAGGAAAGTAGCCTTTCCGTTTTTCGCTTGGAGGATCGGTAGAGTGACGAGATCGAGCTGTCGACTCCTCGTGTCTTCTGCCAGGTGCGCTATTTGGTAATCTCTTGCGAGTCGGGTCTCCTGCTGGCGCGGCGGAACAGCGGTTCCCGGGCCGCTTCCTATCATATCTGTATTCGGTTCTCTCTCTTGGCAATGCGCGGTGTTAACTGCAGGGGCCCTCCTCGGCGGGGGGTGCAATCGGGAGTCGCGTCTAATGTTTTCACGAGGTCCCGTCTCGCGTTTCAGGCGTCGGCATTCCTCGCGCGTGTGCCCGGGTATGTTGCAATAGGAGCAATGTTTCGTTGTGGTGTGCACGCGCGGCGGGTGATCGGCTCGCGGTAACGGGAAACGTTGCGCGTAACGGCTCGAGCGACACGCGAATCCCGCGTGTCCTTGCTTCCCGCATTTTTGACAGGCTGGCGGGGGGCGTCGCGGCGGCGGGTCGCGGTCCAGGAAGGATCGCGTCGGTATACCGCGTTGTCTTTCCTCCATGGCCGCCCCCGCGATGGCCTGTTGCAGCGTAGTATAATTCCGCGACCGTACGATCATTTGAGTATACGGAAGGAGTCCGGCCTGGTAATTTTGTAGCACTTGTTCCTGTATGGAATTCCAAATGCCGCGTTTCTCGTCATCTGAATATTTCGGATTTTCGCTTAAGGCGTCGTATAGTTCAGTCGCGAGGGAGTCCGCTCGGAATCCAAAAGCTTGCGCGCTTTCCCCATGTCGTTGTCGCAGATTATTAAAGTCAATTTGTAGGTACGAGGTGCCCCGTCGTTGCACGTACGCTTCCTCTATTTCGCTTAGGAATTGTGAGAATCCGACGACTTTCCTAGTCTCGAAACGCGACAGCGCGCGTCCCGTCAATTTTGTGTACAGTATTGCGGCTAATAATTCGTTTTCGTCCGCCGGGTCTATTTTTCGCGCGACGTATTCGCAGGCTTTAATAAATTTTTTGGCGTGCGTCTCGTTTCCGTCGAAAGAAGGGATCGTTTCGAGGGCATGCTTCATCGACAGGTATTGCCGGGGGTTGTCCAAAGAGAATCGTACGTCATCGCGGTCTTGAGTTAGCGGTTCCCGTCGTGCGGCTACCGGCTCCGATGTCCGTGTGGAGTGGAGCGGTTCTCGCAACGTGCTTAGCTCGATTTCTACCCGATCTAGGCGCCTGTTTATTTCTTGTATGGCGTCCAAGATCGTACTTTAAGTATCGCTATGGGGTGCCGATGAGCGCCTCCGTGTGATCGGAGAAGGGGGTTCGGGTCTGGGCCGCTTTATTACAGTGTCGGCGGTTGTCACAGGGGTGCCGCCGGCGGCTTCCTCCCTTGACTCACTCGTTCCGTCGCGATCGCCATGGTCTGTTACCATGAAAATTTGCTCGCCGAGGCTTGTTTCAACTGGTTGATTTTCATAGGGCCTTGAGGAGGTCCCTTGATTATCGCGGGTAGAGTTTCGGCCGCGTCGTCGCATTTCTAACTCGTCTACTATTTCCGCGGGATCAAATATACTACTGTCGTATGAGGTAAGAGAGAATTCGCCGCGTTGCGATACGTTGCTTATATCGCTACCTGTTTCTTCTAATAGCCTCTTCCGGTCGCTTTTTTGCGTTTCGTCGGTAAGTCGTGCTAAATTTAAGTCGGTTTCGTCGCACGGTTCGGTTTCTTCGCGCGGATCAAGTTCGGCTGAGCTTTCGCTATCGCTCTCTGTATTTAATGCCCGACGCACGTTATCGTGGATTTCGCGTAGGGCGGCGGCTGCAATGCCTATGGGGTTCTCAGGGGGTGGTCGCCGTGCCCGGCGGCCTGATTCGCTATGTAGCCAAGATTCGTTGGCTATTTGGGCTCGCAAACCGGAGTCTTCGTCCGACATCGACTAGTCGGGTTAAGATTTACAATAAAATTATATTTCGGACTTACACTAACGCAAGGTGTCGCATGGCGCTGTCTCTGCTTCCGGGTTTTCTCGTTGCCTTTCCCTTCCGATCCTTGTCCACGGCTGTCCGTTCCTTCGAGTGGCTGCGGCCGGGCTGCTGCTACCTCGGCTTATCTCCCAGCTGTTTGGCCTCTCCGGTGTCGAGCGCGTGCGATATCGGCAGAACCGCTGCTTGTGCTGTCCTAGTCCTCTTCTTCTGTGTAGGATGAGTCCGACGTCTTACTTTTGTTTTCTGTTTCAGAGATCTTCTATATGGCCCGTCGTGAATAACGGGACGTCGCCGGAGCGGTGCCTCGCCGGGGGGGCGGATCCCACCGTTGCCACCAGAAATGTTGCACCCGGACGGTGCAAGGGGTCCGTCCTCCCGGAACTATGTGTAACTCAGCGAGGGCCGTGAATAAAAGATCACACTTGTTTTTACTTCGATGTCTTTTTATTTCCCTTTTGTTAAGTTCTTCGGCTTCGGGCAGCGTTACCCCGTCGTAGTGATTATCAGAATGACCCGCGGACATTCGGTGGCCGCGGGTTTTATACGCGACTGTTGCTAAGGCGGAAAAGCAACAGTCCGCGGATTCCGGGCGCGTAGGACAGTGACCGCGTTCGGTCATTGCCTAGGCGAAAAGTTCAAGGCGTCGATCGGTCAGCGGATTCCGCGATCGGATGATCCGATCGACGCTGGTTGTCAACCCGGCTTTCGCGTGCGTGGCCTTGCTGTTGCCAGGGTCGGGTTACAACACTGTATTCTCCGAGCGTTTGAATTGAGAATCGTTGCCAGATATCTATAGCGTGTGCATAATCATTTTCGGATACTGTATCATCAGTCAATGAGCTGTAAAATGATTCAAGTGGAGGCAAACATACATCTTCCAATTTTTCAATACTATCAACATATTCATATGGAAAGACTCCTTTACGTGTTAATAAATCAAAATTTTCATTAGTTAGATTAGAAAATTCATATCGCGACACTCGCAATTTATCTTTACTTAGAAATGATGCTAACTTCTCAAGACTTGTATTTAGAAATTTAAATAAATCAATAAACCTTAATTTTATACAATTATTTCTATTATCAGTGGTGCTTTTAACATTTTTTGTAAATGATATATATTTCTCTTTCGTTATGGGAAGCAGTTTTATAGTTCCTTCATAGGCAGTTGCAATTTCTTTGATAATAAAATGTGCATCGTAACCCGATAAATTATGAAAAACTATGGGAATACAATTCGAATCCATATAATTTATATTACAATTTGAATGTGCTGGTCCTCTATATCGACCGGTTAAGTGACAGTGATCGCGGACTCGTATGTCATCTGATACAAATGGTTTTTCACATATGTGACAATGTGTAGCTTTGTTAAAATTTTCCAACTCGTCTCGTGTAAAATCAGCCATGGGTACATTAGCTGATAAAATTGTTTTTACATTATGCGCTAAATTTTTAAGTTCCTCGGCGAACCATGCAACACAGTTATTACCGCAATGAAACCGATACATTGATAGCGACTTGTTGTATGAACAGCATACATAATACCCTATGCTAAAAACCTTATGATGTTGGTGTTTAAGATCATTAGATGATGCTATTCGAACGTTTTAAACGCCAGACTATCGAATGCCGTCAGAGCGACGCCAGTCTGGTTATATGAGAGGCTTTGTTTCAAATGATATTATTTTTCTGTCACCATAAGAATCTACTCGAAAGAAACTATTCAAAATTTTCCGTGCCTTATCTCACTTAAGACGGGACGGTCCCGAACGAAACCTAAGATGCTCTTTGTTACAATAGAAAACTGCTCTGCTCTCTTTGAAGCAATGCCTCTCAAGTCAGTCGCCTTCTTGAACGCATTAAGAACGCATCTCTCGCTAATACTATCGCGGCCAGCAGAGCCATTCTTGCTAAATTTAAAACATTGTAATAATTTCTATCCTTTCGAGCCCAGCAGTGGCTAAGTGTTAATCAGTGCAAAAAAAAAGGAAATAAAATTTATAAAGTGCAACCTGTATTCAAGTTTTTCGTCCGAACCTCCATCTTAGTGCAAACATTTTTTGGTCCTTCGAGCCGGATACGCATATCCTTGCCTTTCGAAAAACTTGTTACAGTGCAGTGTTGTGCAAAAGTCTAAATCGACATGAGTCAAAGCATGGATTCATTAATCCGTAGCCAGACGGATTTGTACGGGCGTATTTCACGCTCGGTGGAAAATTTAAAAAAGGGAGGTGCGGCTAAAATCACTCCCGGCTCCATCGAGACTCGCTTGAGACTTCTCGATAATTACTGGAGCAAATTCGAAAAGGGTCATGAAACTCTTCATACGAGTTTTTGGACGGAACTTGCCGAGCATGATTATGTTAAGGCCGATGCCTATAGCATGGTCGAAGAAGCCTACGTCTCGCAGCGGGCGATCTTGATGGATCTCGCCGAAGAACATCGCAAAACGGAGGAAAAATCCGAGCTCTCCCTGCGTGAGAGCGAAGTTTCCTCTCGACGCCAGCTTCCTCGCATTCAACTGCCTACTTTTTTTGGAAAATTTGAGGACTGGCCCGCATTCAAGGATCTTTTCCAATCAATGATAGCCCGAGATTCATCATTAATGGAGGTAGAAAAACTCCATTATTTACGCTGCTGTCTCAAGGGTGAGGCAGAGCAGTTAGTAAAAAATATTCCTACCACCGCCGATAACTATGAACGAGTTTGGACTATGTTGAAAGAATATTATGCTAATAAACGTATGCTTGTGCGATCCTGCTTTTCAACATTTACCTCATTGCCAAAGATGCGGACGGAGTCTGTCCAAGAACTAAGACGACTCTTCCATAATGTACTTCAGACTGCCGGAACAATGGAAGGAATTCGCCGCCCCATTACTGACAACGATCTCTTTATTCATTTAGTGATCGAACTATTAGATTCTCGTTCACGCCGCGAGTGGGAAACAACGATCGGTGGCACTACCGAACCACCCACCTTTGAAGAGTTAAAAACTTTTGGAAAATCGATTGCGGGCTTTAGAAGCTCTATACCCTGCGGGACATGACACCTCGACAAAAACAACGACTGTTTCCAAGCCAGCCCGAGCTTTGGTTACGCACACCGCGCCGTTTACCACGGGAGGTAAGCCCTCCTCATGCTTTTTATGCAAGGGAGACCATTATATCCTTGCATGTAGTGAGTTCTCCAGGAAAGGGCCTGCAGCGCGCCGAGACTATGCCGCCGAAAATAGTTTGTGCATCAATTGCTTTGGAAAGCATGCCGTTAGCCAGTGTCCTTCAAAGAAAAGTTGTGTCTCCTGCGGAAGACGGCACCACTCAACCATTCACGAAACCTTCCTGCGAAGCCCAGCAATCATGCACAGAACAACTCAACCAGCAGGTTCATTGCCAGCAGGTTCAACTTCAACAGGTCCGTCAACCAACTCGTCGCAAAAGCCGGAAGAGCGTCCCGCCACGCAAAGCGCCTCAGTCACGTCTCTCCATTTGCGTAATTATGTAACTGGACGAGTCTGTAACGAGACGAGTCTAGGACGAGAAGTATAACAAAAAAATAATAGTGCGAGCGCTCATAGACCCGGGTTCGGAGGTATCAATTATTTCGGAAGCTCTCGTAGAAAAACTACGTTTACCCCGAAAATCCGACACCACCACAATTTTCGGCATTGGTGGCGATAAAACTTGTTACGCGCGCGGTCGTGTAAATTTCAATTTAAAATCTTGCGTAAATCAGGACTTTTGTGTAACGATTTCGGCATTAATTTTACCCCGTGTTACCGTTAATACGCAGCGTATTATTAACTGTGACGTCTCGACTTATAGATTTAGGGATTTCTAGGGAAATAGTGAAAAGGACCAGAGCGTCGATATTTTAATTCTCCTCTCTAGGTACCCTAGGGTCTAGGTTGGAGTTGCTCTTCTTTAGTTTAAGGGGCAATCTGCATGCACCGATTATACCCCGGGATGGCAAGAGCCGTTTCTGCCTTATCGTAAGAAGTTACAAGAGTAGATCTTTTTATTTTAGTTTTTATTCTCCTTAGGTGTACAATTACTAATTATCTTATTAAATAATCTGTCTATTGTTTTGGGAGGATTTTCGCCCAGGACTTCCACGTCGGTGTCGGAAGTAGTAAGATCGATGGTTTCGATTATTCGGGGAGGGCGGTGGACAGTAATAAAATGGCCCTTTTGAATGGTAAGAATTCTAGGGCCTCTGGGCTTCGATGGCCCAGGTTGCGGGTCTTTCGGGGCGGTCTTCTCGGGTGCCCCGAACGAACTGGGAGGGGGAGAACTTGAAGGATGGTTGGCGGCCTCTTTCTCTGCGGCGATGAGCTCCCTCAAACGCCGATAAATCTCCGCCCTTTCACGCCTTTTCTTTCCGCCTCTATATTTTTTCCTCCATACCATCTAGAATCATAATGCGTAAATGCAGACGATTTTCATCGAGCTTGCACTATTAAGCAAATGATTTTATGGAATAAGAAAGGAGAATTGTGATGCGGAAGGTATGCCTATTGTCTTTGAATTGCATGAATCGCAGACGACCGTTCAGATCGTGGTGCGGCTATGCGTCAAAATACTAATTAAGCACATTACTCGCAGACAATTGGAGAGAAGGGAAATTGTAATGCAGAAGTGTGCTGATCGAGGTGGAGTTGCACGTATTTGCAAACAATCCTTCAGATCGTAATGCAATTGTGCATCTGCGTTTCGATTATGCACATGCTTGCAGACGATTTTAAGGAAAGGTGGAATCGTGGTATATTGAGATACAGACGATTGTAAGGAGAAGGAAATTTAATTGCGAAATGCCAGGATTCGTATTTAAGATGGCGAATATTGCAGACGACCCTTTGGTCGTGATGCACTGTTCGCAGCGAAAATCGAACCTGCACTGTTGAGCAATTAATGATTGAAATAAGAAAGGCTTGATTTGCGAAAAGTTAAGATTTGTTAAGTAAGATGGCGAGTAATTGCAGACAACCCTCAGGTCGTGATGCACATTTCGCAGCGAAACAACAAATCTATACTATTAAGCAAATATTGAGGAATGAGAGGGATCCGATTTGCAAAATGCGAGAATTTGTATTTTGAGATGGCGAGTACTGCAGACAACCCTCAGGTCGTAATGCAAGCTTCGCAGCGGAAAAACAAATCTGCACTTTTGAGCAATCGGTTTGATAATTTATTAGGAAACAAAGGTATGGTTTAATACAGAGGAGGAAGAGAAAAACGACTTAGCGGCCAATATTAACTTTTACGCTCTAATCGTTCTCTTTAAGCCCCTAAGGCTTGTAGATGTACCAATAATTAGTCACATCTATTTTTCTTAATATTAAGAGGATCGAGTTTAGAGATGGGAAGAATTATTTCAAAATTTAATCAACTTACTTTGAGTTTATTAAAAAGAAGACACGGCGCCTTTACAAATCGGATGGTTGGTCCAGACAGACGCAGCGTGATTCGGTTACAGCGGCTTCGTGACCCTCGGGTAGCTTCCGCAATTACACACTTCTTGGATTTTTGAAAAAGACTGAACGCTCGCTCGGGCCGCGGGCCCGCTTATATAGGTCTAGCATCCCTTGCATTAGACGACAGGGAAGGGGGCCTTTTGCGTCTTAGATTTTCGGTATGACGCGGCTAGCGGCGGAGAAATCGTATGGAATTCTTCGTACATGTACTGTTTATTAATTTGGGGGTTTCGGTCCCCTAGCGTTGATAGCGGTGCGATTGAAACCTGTAGCTCTGAATGTTATTGTTAGATATCGCGAAACTATGCGTTCCTAGAATTGGCGACTGATCTAATGCCGTGCGAAAGTTTATTCTCACGCGTTTTAAGTTTTAAGCATTCAGAGTCACAGATAAATCTTGCGGGTATATTAAAATAATTATTTATAAAAATTATGCAGGTACACATGAGAGTAAACTCGTTAATATTCTTAATTTCAATTTTTTAAAGAGAAAGATGTATGCGCTCGTGTGTACGTGCATTTACAATGGACGTGATATAATTGTGACAAGTAATTTTAATTAATAATTATCGGCGCGCTTATGATTATCGCAATACTGCGCCTGTGGAATGGCAGCGCGGCTGACAAGCATGGTTGCCAGTTAGCCATTCGGTAGGCGCTGAATACATGTACTGGGGTGCTCTCATATGGTAACATGGATGATCTCTTTTCTTAAAAGTAATTTTAATACTTAAGTAAAATATCCTTAAATAGGATCGTTCGGTATCACTAAAAGTATTAAATTTGGTAAACTCTAAGAAAAGGTGGTAGTGCTGGCGAAAGTGATACAGATTTAATATTACAAAATTCAGTAAACGAATGTTACTTTCTGTAATCATTAAATTATTAAATTATTGAATTTTAGTTTATTCCACGTGTTCTTAGAGTTTTAATAATGGAATTTTCCTTTGGTGATCAATAGTCAGCCAGAGACATCGGCTTAGCCGTAGTGTTTATCGTATGTCAGCAGATAGAGCGCGGCGCCTCCATTTTGTGTATCTCATAAATTAAGCAATTAGGGACCGCGTGTGCGACTCGAGGATCCGATGTCTTGGGCTGTTTATTGTTCGCACTCTTGGCTTTTGGCGCCTTCTTGGCTGGCTCTTGTTCAAAGGAAAAATACTTATTCTAATAATCTATAATTATTTGGCAGAACGCGTTGCATTTTATCAATTTAATAGAACAAGTTTTTCGAAAGCGCGAGAGTATACGGTGGTATAAGAGAATGAGTCGCGCACGGCTCATGAATTGTTAATATATGGAAAAATTATGTATTAATGTAATCAAGTTCCTTTAAATTGACATTATGCGTAAATATTTTAGAATGTCGCTGTACGTTCTGTTTTATCATTAACATATGGGTTATTATTCTTAAAGTCTACCATAGATTATTTCTTACGGAGAGGGACCGTCTATCCAAAAGACCAGGTTGAGAATCTTCACTCTCGTGTCATTGGTCGAATCGATTTTACTAGGATCTAGGAACTTTATTTAGTGGAAATTTTAATTTCTGACGTCACATAACAATAACGAATCATGGCCACATTTGCAAGGCCTAGTGCTTGCTGATCCTGAATTTTCCTCTAACGATCCGATAGATTTAATTTTAGGAGCGGAAGTTCACGCCATTATAATAGAAAATGGTTTGCGAAAGGGCACAGCTAAAATGCCCATAGCTTTAAAAACAGCTTTAGGATGGATTTTATCCGGATCTACGGGTGAAATTCAGTCTGCTTCTTTTGTCTCAATAAATCATTGCCAAACTCAAGAAAATATAGTAGAACTGGTATCACGTTTCTGGCAACAGGAAGAATTACCATTAAAACCAATTCCTCTTACCGACGCAGATCGAAAGTGCGAGGAATTCTTTATTGAAACCACTCAACGATTGCCATCAGGCCGCTATATGGTCAGACTACCGTTCGCTAAGCAAGGTCCGGAATTTGCAAACTCTCGACCATCATCAATTAATATTTTTTCTAAGTTAGAAAAACGCCTTGACTCACAACCACAATTACAATTTCAATACAATTATTTTTTACACGAGTACGAAATGTTAGGACACATGTCCAAAACAACGCCTCCGACATTTGACAAGCATTATTACCTGCCTCATCATGGGGTATTTAAGAGCAATGACCCTAATTCAAGATTACGAGTAGTTTTCAATGCCTCTGCACGCTTTAAAAATTCAGAGTCCCTTAATGATGTATTGCTTAACGGTCCTAACCTACTTCCTGCTGTTACACCGTGGTACGGTGCGAGTGTGGGTCCGTTCGCCGGAACGTGTGCCACCAGTTGAGAGGAGCCGGGTGTAGGCGAATAAATACTTGTCTTTTAAAAACGTGCTGTACTTGTTTTATTTCTTTCGTTGATACACTTGTTACGCGTCACGTTTCTCCTGATAGGAGTGCCCGCGACGGCTTCCGAGCCGTCGCTCATATACTCGGCCAAGTTGCAACCTCAGCGAGTTTCGGCCGCGGTGGTTGACCGGAGAGGTTCGTCAACCGCGCGGCCTTTTAATAATTGTTAAATGTTCATTTCCTTGTTTCGACATCGGACGATAATCCCGAGGTCCTTGCCCGATGTCGAAATACGCAAGGTATTTCCGGGGTGATTTGCAACCAGAGCGCATTCTTTGAAGTGCAGCTCAGGTTACAACACTGCACTTTCTGATATAATTTCTAATTGGCGACGGTATCAGATAGCTATAACCACAGACATTGAAAAAATGTATCGGCAGATTGAAATTCACCCAGAGGATCGAGACTACCAGCGGATAATTTGGCGTCCGAGTTCTCTTTATGAATATTTTGATTATAAATTAAATACTATTACTTACGGATTATGTTCTGCGCCATATTTAGCTAACAGAGTAATTAAGCAATTAGCTCTCGATGAAGCGAACAATTTTCCCTTAGGTGCATCGGTTCTCCGTCATGAAATATACATGGACGATATTTTGACTGGCGCAGACTCAGTATCATCCGCAAAGGTCTTAATTACGCAATTAATTAATATTTGCACGGCGGGCGGCTTCCCCTTAGCCAAATGGTCGTTCAATAGCAATGAACTAAGCAAAATAATACCGACACCTGAACCAAGCAAGGGTCCAGTAGATTTTCACAGTGACATTACGCATACTATTTTAGGCCTTCGCTGGAATCCTACAGAGGATTTCTTTTATTTTCATGTAACACCAATAGAAAATCAAGTACCTACAAAAAGAATAGTGCTGTCCGAAACAGCTCGGCTTTTCGATCCTCTCGGCTGGCTTGCGCCGGTTATTATTAAAGCAAAAATCTTAATCCAAACGCTCTGGCTTAAGGGAAATGATTGGGATCATCCGTTAGATAAAGATGATTTCAATTTATGGCATCAATTTCGCAATGAATTAATAAAATTGTCGGAAATTAAAATACCGCGATGGCTTATGACCACGGAAACAACATCTTTAATAGAATTACATGGCTTCGCAGATGCCTCCGAGCGAGCCTACGCTGCAGTAATTTTTGTTAAAATTAGTCAGAATAATGAATTTAAAATATCATTATTACAAGCCAAAACTCGCGTAGCACCGCTAAAAAAAATATCTTTACCTCGATTAGAATTGTGCGCCGCCACTCTTTTAACTCGATTAGTTGTTCACGTTCAAGCTACTATAAAATTAAAATTTAATAGCATTAATCTATGGTCTGATTCTACCGTAACTCTTGCCTGGCTCAAGGGTCACCCCTCAAAATGGACCACCTATGTAGCGAACCGCGTATCGGAAATCCAGCAAGCATTACCATCTGCTTACTGGAACCATATTCCAGGTCATGAAAATCCTGCCGACTGCGCTTCTCGCGGTCTCTTGCCAAGCGAACTACAAAATCACCCGCTCTGGTGGTCAGGCCCGAAATGGCTCAGGCAAAATAATATTGAACAACCAAATCTAAGTAATTTTGAAATTAATTCTGAAGAATTAATTGCTGTTAAAAACGAGCAAAGGTCTCACGTATTTACTATAACCACGTTACCAAAAGAGAATGAATTATTATTAAAATTCTCAACATTACTTAAGTTATTAAGAGTCACTGCATTATGCCGACGCTGGCTAAAGGGAAGCTCAAAGGGACCATTATCTTGGTCTGAAATAAATAAATCACTTAACTTCTGGATCCTAACAACACAGCGACTTTGGTTCTCAGAAGAAATTAAATTATTGACTGAGGGAAAATCGCTTTCTCGAAATAATGCTTTATCTTCTCTGTCTCCTATTATAAGCGAGATCGGAATTTTAAGAATCGGCGGTCGATTACGAAATGCGTCATTGTCACGGGATCAGCAGCACCCGATAATATTACCCAAGCGCTCAAACTTAACCTTTTTAATCATAGATCATTACCACAAAAAGACCCTGCATGGGGGACCGCAACTGACACTGTCAACCATAAGGCAACGCTATTGGCTTATGGGAGGCAGAGCATCAGTAAAGGAGCACATTAAAAACTGCGTACCATGTGTTCGTTGGAGAGGCACATCTCCGCATCCTCAAATAAGCGATTTACCGCAAGCTCGGGTTACGGTAAATCGTCCATTTTTAAATACCGGAATAGATTACGCTGGACCTTTAATGGTCAAAACAAGCAAGGGTCGAGGGCAACGAGCCCATAAAGCATTCTTGGCCATTTTTATATGTTTTTCCACGCGCGCAATACATATTGAATTGGTCTCAGATTATACAACAGCAGCCTTTTTAGCAGCCCTCCGGCGTTTTATTTCTAGGAGAGGAATTTGTTCCACGATTTCAAGCGATCGAGGGACTAATTTTGTCGGAGCAGACAAAGAATTACGAAAATTCTTTGCTGAAAGTATAAAGAGTAAGGAATTTACTCAAACCATTGCAAATCAAGCAATTAAATGGAAATTTAATCCTCCATCTGCACCTCATTTCGGCGGAATTTGGGAGGCTGCTGTTAAGGCTACGAAACATCATATCCGACGGGTCATCGGAGAGGCTACTCTAACGTTTGAGGAAATGTACACTTTATTAACGCAAATTGAAGCGTGTTTAAATTCTAGGCCTTTGATACCACTCTCCGATGATCCCGAGGATCTAGAAGCACTAACTCCAGGACACTTCCTGATAGGAAATGCGTTAAATGCTGTGCCCGAGCCATGCTTAGCTAATGTATCCGACAATAGACTTTCCCGCTGGGAACTCGTGCAAAAAATGCGTGACCATTTCTGGCGGCGTTGGTCAGCCGAATATTTGCCCACGCTAAATATACGCTCTAAATGGCGAACAACTCAGCCAAATTTGCAAGTAGGCATGCTCTGCCTAATCAAAGGTGAAACAACGTCGCCAGGTAAATGGCCTCTTGCACGAATTATAGGAACTCATCCGGGTTCTGATGGGCAAGTTAGGGTGATAACAGTACGCACTGCATCATCCACATTTACGCGACCCGCCGTTAAAATTGTTCCTTTGCCTGTACAAGATACTTCCTTTGCAAAAAATTCGTCAGCTTCTGACGAGGCGGGCGGAAATGTTTAAGATCATTAGATGATGCTATTCGAACGTTTTAAACGCCAGACTATCGAATGCCGTCAGAGCGACGCCAGTCTGGTTATATGAGAGGCTTTGTTTCAAATGATATTATTTTTCTGTCACCATAAGAATCTACTCGAAAGAAACTATTTGTGGGTGCGGATTTGCCCGCACCTCAACAGATGACGGTTCCGGTATCACCTGCGGCCGGCCGTCGGCGCAAGCAATTGATAGTGCCGCGCACTATCTTCTCCCTTGCCTAGCAACAGCCTGGCTTGGCAACGGGACCCTGGACCCTGGACCTCATACCTTCTGGAAGCTTTTTCGTCAGCTTCCGCTGACGCAGCATTGCATCAGCTCGCGTGATGCATCGGGAAGTCCCGTCTTTAACAAAGGGCTGATAAGCCACAAAGAGGCTTCCTCTTGCGCTTCCTTGCTGGCGACGCTTTGGAGCGTCAGTCCAGCACTCGAAGTCGTTCCGCGCGCACGCGACGATTTTCCCCCTTTAACTTTATATCGAATCTTCGTATTTCCTTTGTCATCGTCTGAATTCCTTTTTTACATTAACTTTATATTGGTTTTTATATTGGTGAAATATACTCTTATTATTGGTACTTTATTTCTTGGGTTATTTTGCTATCCTGCGCGTTCCCTATCCCGCGAGTTAGTGAGATTCCCAAATTGGTGACCCCGACGTGATCTGAGTGTTCTGTCGCCCAAGTGACTACTCTTTTCTTGACTTGACTCCAAGTTATTTGTGCGCGAGTTCTTGTGAACATGGCCAACATGCTCACCCCGTCGAAGGAGATGTCCTCCGCTGAATCGGACCAGCCTGCGACAGGCGAGGCTGCCTCGGCCGATTACGTCGACCTGACTCGCAACGACGGGCCAACGGCTTCCCCTCGTGCGGCTCAATCAACGCCTCACGCGGCGCCTCCGCCGCCGCGCGTGCCTGGCACTCATCCGGAGGAAACTTCGGAGCTGGCAGCCAGCTGCCGACTTCCGGCCTTTTGGAAGGACAACCCAGAGTTGTGGTTCTTCCAGGTGGAAGCCACCTTTCAAATCCACCGCATAACCGCCGATAGCAGCAAATTCAACATGGTGGTTGCCAAGCTCGACGTCGACAGCCTCCAGGAGGTGGCTGACATCATCAAGAAGCCTCCTGCCTCCGGCAAGTACAATCGCCTTAAGGCATCTATTCTCGAACGCTTAAGCGATTCCGCAGATCGCCAGTTACGAAAGCTTCTCACTCAGCTGGAGCTGGGTGACAGAAAGCCGTCCCAGTTGCTTCGCCATATGCGAACTCTGGCTGGCGACAGGGCCACCGAGGCCGTTTTACGCGTCAAGTGGCTCGATTTACTTCCGGCTAGCTCGCAGAGACTTTTGCGTATCTTTCACGCGTCTACGCTCGACGAACTCGCGACCGCGGCCGACGAGATGATGGACAATGGCTCTCAAGTCATGGCCATCTCCCAGCCTCCAAAGAAGATCAAAACCGAGGCATCAACAACGCCTGTTTCTACGTTCTCCGAAACTCCGTCTCCCTCGTCCGAACGCAACCGCGAGCGATCCGAGGATTCGCCTTCCTCTGCCGCCGATCTGGCCGACACGATTCACGCCTGTCGCGTTTCGCTCGCGAAATTGATTACCTTGAACCGGAATATGTTCGACCTAATGAAGGCCGATCCTCCTGCCGAGCGCCGCTCTCGCTCGCGTGAACGTCCGCGATCGCGATCATTATCATCTTTGTCGACGCCTCCCAGCACGCGTGTGGACAAAGTGTGCTATTATCATCGGCGCTGGGGAAAGGCCGCGAAAAACTGTCAGCAGCCTTGCGATTTTCAGGCTGCCTCGTCTCCGGCACCCTCGGGAAACTAAGCTTTCCAACGTCGCAGGCGGCCCACGTTGGCAAGCTGAACTCTGAAAACCGCCTTCATGTGCGCGATCGTCGTTCGCGTTTATTCTTTCTGGTGGATTCCGGTTCCGCCATTTCTCTTCTGCCGCGCTCGTCTTGTGAAGACTCGCGCCCGTGCGGACTCAAACTCTTTGCGGCAAACGCGTCGCGCATCGACACCTTCGGACAGAGACATTTGAATCTCAATCTCGGTCTTCGCCGCGATTTCGAGTGGGATTTTACGATAGCTGACATCTCTACGGCTATCCTGGGAGCATACTTTCTCTCCCATTACGGACTCATCGTGGATTTGAGAAGGGAACTTCTGCAGGATCCGCTGACATCGCTGTCTGTCAGGGGATCTCAGCTTCCGGCCTCCTTCTTCAACATTTCGCCGATTTCTCGGGAACAACTGCCGACCGGCTCCATTGCGCGAGATTACGAGAAGCTTATCTCCAGTTTTACTGATCTCACGGCGCCCACCTCCGTCGTCTTCGTGGATATCAAGGAAACGGTGCAGCATCACATCTGCACCCAGGGGCCCCCGATTTCAGAGCGACCTCGCCGTCTGATCGGTGAGAAATTGGCCGCGGCTCGCAAGGAGTTCAACACCCTCCTTGCCAGGGGCATTATCCGTCCCTCGGCTAGCCCGTGGGCGAGCCCGCTGCACCTTGTGCCCAAGAAGACTGGAGATTGGAGAGCTACCGGGGACTACCGCAAGATTAACTCCGTTACAATACCAGACAGCTACCCGCTGCCCATCATAGAAGACCTGTTGCAGGAGTGTCACAACAGCACTGTCTTCTCCAAGGTAGATTTGCAGCGGGCCTACTACCATGTGCCTGTGGCTCCGGAGGACGTCCCGAAAACAGCGGTGACAACGCCTTTCGGACTGTTTGAATTCCTGGGCATGCCGCTCGGTCTGCGGAATTCTTCGCAAACCTTTCAACGCCTCATGAACCGGCTGCTGGATCATCTGCCTTTCGTCAAGTGCTACTTAGACGACGTCCTGGTTTTCTCCAAGACTCATGAACAGCATCTCGTTCACCTCAAGGAACTGTTCACTATTCTCCGCTCTGCCAAGCTTGCAATTAACTTGGAAAAGTGTCTCTTCGGGAGAAATAAAATCGATTTTCTCGGTTTCACCATATCCAGCAACGGATACGAACCTCCAGAGGCCAAGGTTCAGGCAATCAAAGACTTTCCTCGACCAGAGTCACTTGAGCAACTCCGGAGATTCCTGGGAATTCTAAATTTCTACAGGAAATGCATTCCGCATGCGGCGGATCATCAGGCACCTCTCACCGAGCTTCTCAAAGGAGCCCCTAAAAAGTGCAAAAAGCCTATCGTCTGGTCTACGGCTCTGGACGAGGCTTTTCAGAAATGCAAGGAAAGCATTTCTCGTGCGTGCAGGCCTTCGTTCTTCAACCCCGAAGCACCTCTTCGCCTAACAACGGACGCTTCAACAACTGCGATCGGATCTTCTCTGGAACAATTTTCCAACGGCGCCTGGACTCCGCTGGGATTCTTCTCCAGAAAACTAAGCCCGACAGAACGCAATTACAGCACCTACGATCGTGAGCTCCTATCGATCTTTGCTTCGATCAAGTTTTTCCAACGCTTCCTGGAAGGACGGAAATTCTCGATCAGGACCGATCACAAGCCTCTGGTGTACGCAGCAGCGCAACGTTCGGACAAGGCTTCGCCTCGGCAAGTCAGGCAGCTGGACTTCATTCTGCAGTTCAATGCGGAAATTTCGCACATCAAAGGAGAGCTCAACCCTGTCGCTGACGCTCTATCACGGACTTGTACCATCTCTATGCCTACTCGAATTGACGCTGGCACCATCGAACAAGCTCAATTCTGCGACGACGAGCTGCCCACCATTGAAGAGACTACTTCACTGAAGCTTCAAGATCTCACCATCGACGGTCACAAGATAGCTTGTGACGTGTACAACGGCATTGTTCGCCCTTACTTACCTGAGCCTCTACGAAGAACGGCATTTGAAGTGCTACACAACCCGGCACATCCGAGCATACGAGCTACCACAAAATTGCTCGTTTCCAAGTTCTGCTGGCCCAACATCAAGAGAGATGCCTCTCTCTGGGCGCGCTCCTGCGAGGCTTGTCAACGCTCGAAGATAGGAAAACATAACCGTACCGCTCTTGAAGAGTTCGATTGCCCGGACAATCGATTCGAGCACGTGCACGTCGATCTCATCAAGCTTCCTCTGTGCCAGGATTTTCAATACTGTCTCACAATTATAGACAGATTCACGAGATGGCCCATGGCTATTCCTCTCAGGAATATGACAGCTGATACTGTCGCGGATGCCTTCTTCAACCATTGGATCTGCCAGTTTGGAACTCCGCTGACCATTACCTCGGATCAAAGGACGCAGTTCGAGTCATCCCTCTTCAGCTCTCTCGCTCGGATCACTGGCTCCAAACGGATCAGGACAACGCCCTATCATCCGCAATCCAACGGGATGATCGAACGTTTTCATCGGACCTTGAAGGCGGCCCTGATGTGCAACAACCAGCGGCCTTGGCCAGAAGTTCTCCCAACCGTACTTCTTGGTTTACGAACTGCCATCAAGAGGGACCTACAGGCTTCTCCATCGGAGATGCTTTTTGGGACAACCCTGCGATTACCAGGAGAATTTTTCACCTCTCGTTCTCTTTCTGCTAATCCCCGTGTCTTTCTCAATAAGTTTCAGAATCTTATGCAGAACATTCGCCCAGTTCCGGCTTCGGACCATTCTTCGAGACGCCCATTCCAATTTCGAGACTTGGAAACCTGCTCTCACGTCTTCAAGAGAGTGGACACCATCCGGCGACCTCTTGAGCCTCCTTACACCGGACCGCATCCGATCGTCTCTCGCCTCAACCCCAAGGTTTTTGTCATCCTTGTGGACGGCGTTGAGAAAACAGTCTCAACGGATTGCCTGAAGCCCGCCTTCTCTGATGTCGGCGACGCTGAAAACGAATCAACCTCCGCGGATCCGGACAGGACATCATCAGCTCCTTCACCACCTTCAAGGACTGTGACTTTCGCTTCTCCCTCGGAGCAGCTCTCTAGGGGCGGAGTGGATGTGGGTGCGGATTTGCCCGCACCTCAACAGATGACGGTTCCGGTATCACCTGCGGCCGGCCGTCGGCGCAAGCAATTGATAGTGCCGCGCACTATCTTCTCCCTTGCCTAGCAACAGCCTGGCTTGGCAACGGGACCCTGGACCCTGGACCTCATACCTTCTGGAAGCTTTTCGTCAGCTTCCGCTGACGCAGCATTGCATCAGCTCGCGTGATGCATCGGGAAGTCCCGTCTTTAACAAAGGGCTGATAAGCCACAAAGAGACTTCCTCTTGCGCTTCCTTGCTGGCGACGCTTCGGAGCGTCAGTCCAGCACTCGAAGTCGTTCCGCGCGCACGCGACGATTTTCCCCCTTTAACTTTATATCGAATCTTCGTATTTCCTTTGTCATCGTCTGAATTCCTTTTTTACATTAACTTTATATTGGTTTTTATATTGGTGAAATATACTCTTATTATTGGTACTTTATTTCTTGGGTTATTTTGCTATCCTGCGCGTTCCCTATCCCGCGAGTTAGTGAGATTCCCAAATATTCAAAATTTTCCGTGCCTTATCTCACTTAAGACGGGACGGTCCCGAACGAAACCTAAGATGCTCTTTGTTACAATAGAAAACTGCTCTGCTCTCTTTGAAGCAATGCCTCTCAAGTCAGTCGCCTTCTTGAACGCATTAAGAACGCATCTCTCGCTAATACTATCGCGGCCAGCAGAGCCATTCTTGCTAAATTTAAAACATTGTAATAATTTCTATCCTCTCGAGCCCAGCAGTGGCTAAGTGTTAATCAGTGCAAAAAAAAAGGAAATAAAATTTATAAAGTGCAACCTGTATTCAAGTTTTTCGTCCGAACCTCCATCTTAGTGCAAACAGTTGGTGTGCGCATGTAGATGTGGTAGAGTCAGCATTCGTTTTTTCTAGGGTACATTCCAAATCGGCATATACCACAAATGGAACTCGTTCCTTTCTAGTATAGTTGTCAAAACTTAACCATTTTTTTTCATTACATGGTAATATAATTGCGCACTCATTAATTTTTCCACAATCTACGCTGTGTACCATTAATCTTTCACTTGAACTAAAGTAATGTAAGCATCTGGAATAAAGAATATAAATGCATTAAAAATTTTTTTATTGTATAAAAGAAAAAAACATTTTTATTTACATTTTATACTTACCGATCACAAAAATATTTCTTACTCTTTGTTTTACTAAGCTGTGAACTTATAAGACGTGATAAATTTTTTATCAATGAAAAATGTCCAACATCATTATCTCGCTGTGTGTACAACAAATGAATGTGTCTCTCTCGTACTTTATCTGTGAGTTGTATTGGTAGAATTTTTTTCTTTTCAATCGTATATATGTTGATGGAAATATTATTAAGATTTTCAAATTTTTTAACATGTTTCATAGTTATTGGAAACTCAATACCTTCAAGATTTAACACTGTTGCATAATGTGGATATGATATTATTCGATCCACATGTTTCTCGGCTGGGTATAGAGCGGCTACCACTGACCATGCGAAACATGCATTGTCAGCAGATTGTATATTTATCACAGCTCTTTTCATTTTAATTTCTTGTGGTAATATCACATGGCACCCAGCATGTAATGGATTGTGTTTATTTACATTTATCATCAAATTATGTATACGCGACAGTGCCCACCCGCTGTCACGTTCTTGAAATTCATCCAAGGATGTGAGAATAGGCTCGATAATGCGTGACTCGTACCACTCTTGTAGATCACTTGAACGAAAGAGTTCACAGTTTTTTGTGCACACACTTTTATTTGCAGTTTTATTGTTAGCCACAAATTCACCATTAAATACAACATTAATTTTTATATTGTTATGTTTATGCATAACATTTTGCACATGTTTTAATACAATGTCTTGCGCATCTTCCAGAAATTTGCGAGGCTCGATATAGTTTGAATTAATTACCACACCAGTTAATATGCGGCTTTCAAAAGCTGTGTCAATTTCACTCCATCGAAGTCCTTTATTTTTTGTATTATGTCCAGCACCCACATGAATGAAACGTTGTTTTGTTAAATCTCTTAAACTTTCGATACGTGCAATACATGCAACTAGTGATTGCTTCGCACCGATTAATAATCTTGCGCGTTTATTTCGCCCCTGGTCCTCCAATAATTCGATATATTCTTCACATTGCTGATTCCATGCATTAAATTCTTCTAAAGTTAATCGATCTGCTTGCGCTGTCAACTGTTGCTCTCGTCGATCCATTTTATTCTCGAGATTTCAATATGTTAAATGATAAAATGTGATGTATGCTCCACAGTTTTATATGCGGTATATGACAAACTGCTACGTTTACATTTTTTAAGTAAGTTCAATGAATTCATAGCGATTATGTCAGCATTTTAAGTATTAACCTTCATAACGATGGAGAACAGATGAAACACTGGAAGCCGCCTGATAATTTTATATTTTTTCTAATGTTAGCAGTTTTGCACGTGCATATTGTGATAAGTGACATACATGTGGCGTCTACAAATTTTTGCTTAGTTTTTTTTTTCAGCACATGTGTATAGCTGCGCCTACAAATTTGCGCTTCTGATGCAATCTTCATAACATTATTACCTATATAAAATCATTGTTTTTTTCATTTAAAACTAAACGCTTGTAATCCACACCATTGCCTGAGATAACTGGCACGTGTGACGTCTACAAATCTTGCAAATCTTGCATTTCCAATGCAGTGCGATGCAGTAGCACGTGTGGTGTCCGCAAATCTTGCAATCTTTATATGATATTATTTTTATTACATTTTAATAGCGGCGCCTACAAATTTGCGCTTCTGATGCAATCTTCGTAACATTATCGCCTATATAAAATCACTGTTTTTTTCATTTTAGACTAAACGCTTGTAATCCACACCATTGCCTGAGATAACTGGCACGTACGGCGTCTGCAAATCTTGGATTTCCAATGCAGTGCAATGCAGTAGCATGTGTGGTGTCCGCAAATCTTGCAATCTTTATATGATATTATTTTTATTACATTTTAATAGCGGCGCCTACAAATTTGCGCTTCTGATGCAATCTTCATAACATTATCGCCTATATAAAATCACTGTTTTTTTCATTTTAGACTAAACGCTTGTAATCCACACCATTGCCTGAGATAACTGGCACGTGCGGCGTCTGCAAATCTTGCATTTCCAGTGCAGTGCGGTAGCACGTGTGGTGCCCGCAAATCTTGCATTTCTTATGCAATCTTTATGATATCATTTTTTATTTTAAGACTAATGCTTGTGATCCCCACTATTACCTACAAATGTGATCTATATAAATACCATCGGGTGACAGTTCACTAAATTTATATTTTGTGTTAAGAGAATATGGCTGATTTAAATGCTGTAAATGACAATGGAGAATTAATGGATTTATCTGATGAGGACGATATTGGATTGCCCAACGATAGTGATTATATGAGTGATCAAAGTCAAGATCTTGAAGATTGTATTTCTCGAAAAATAGATTCACCACAACTTTTCGCGCTTAATGGACGTACTAAACATTGTATGTTGTCTTTTTATTATTGCACACCTAGTGAAGCTATTGCAGTATGTGCACCATGTATGATTAATTTAGCTGATGTGGGTGGGCCAATGATTGCCATTCGCAAACATGAAATTGATACTCAAAACGCATTATGCGGTAGATCATGTGGTAATTGTGGACTTCCAATGTATATGATAATTCCATGCAACATGTGTCCTGTGTGTGTTGCCTAGGAATAAAACTTACACAATTTGAAGATTTAATCCCCCCACTTAATTGATGCATTTCTTATTAGTGGTGGGGATATATATATAAAAAAAATCTCGGAACAATTATATCACATTAAATGTAACACGCGCATCAAACTGATCTGTTATTACCGTTCTTAATGTGATGGATTTTTACGTGCCAACTAATACAAATATGGAATTTAATGTGCTAGCTAATACATCATATGCGAGTAATATGAATTATTACACGCCAGCTAATGCATCTAGCACATCGTGTGTGAATAATGAGTGAGTATTAATTTTTCTAACTAAAAAATTTTTTTTAATAAAAACTTTATATGGTCATTTTTTTGTTTTTACACTAGCTCATCTAAAGATCATGCAATCCGTATTCTATGTAAGCGATATGCATTGACGGCTACGAGTTATAAATATTTAGAAATTGGTGTTAATGTTGGAACACCTAGTTATGTGGAAATTATTATTGGCGATAATCGAGGATTGGAAATGCCGCTATCTCTCGAGGCTTGGAAATCACTCTGCGAGTATCGCGTAAACATTTTAAGTTTGCTCCACAACGATTTTAAAAATCTTCAAGACTTCGTGTACCTCGGTGCGTTGACAGCCAGACTACGCAACTTTAATGGCATGGATGTCCTGCGGTTTGAATCAGCTGGCAAATGCTTAATGATGATGGAATCGACATTTCTTAAAATGATTGATCTTGATGAGTGTATTACATTAGCGTTTAATAAATTAACATCTTTTCTTAAAATAATTGATTCGAAATTTGCACGATTTGCTAGCATCGCTTCCACTGCTAAAACTCGTGACGAGGTTGTAAGCGCGATACATGCTAGCGATTGCTATGATGGGATTCAAATTGATGATTGTGAGCTGCTAGCTCTAGTATTCGGAGCGCGAAAGTAATATTATATTTTATTATATTATATTATATTATATTATATTATATTATATTGTATTATATTATATTAAAAACATTTTTTATTGCCATCAAAATATACAAATAATGTTATATTTTATAATAAATATATAATTTAAATGTTTATATTAAAAAATTTTTTATTGTTGCATTTTTTCCCCCAATATCCATGAACTATTGATTGATTGATCTCATACATATTTCTTTAAAAACTCGGAATTAAATGTAAAAGATTTGCGTAAGTATATGTCACATTTTCGAGATACATCTTTTAAATGAAATAATTTCTTAATCTCTCATTGCGTGATAGAATGAATGAATCTTAAGTTTCAAACGTGCTAAACGCTGTAAAAGATTCTCACGAGTATATGTCACACCTTCGGGACTGCTGTTGATAAAAAAATGCTTTCGTTTTTCTTTCTGACTGTCTGCAGTGAGCTCGTAGCTGTTGCCTGTCAGTCGCATGCTGATTTTTTCAAGTGCAACACGTCTAATTAACTTTTTAAATGGAAAAAAAGTGTGCATCGTTGGTACACATTCTCGCGCGCCGCGAGTTGGGGGATCGCACCCCGTTTAGTGCAGGCGGTGTGTGGTGTAGCACACACCAAAAAAACAGTTCAGCTCAATTGAGCTTATATTACAATAATCACATACGCGGTGAGTGCGAACGTGGCGAAATATTGACTTTTGACAGAACACCTCGTTCTGTTCCCGAAAATCCCGTGGGTGACGAGTGTGGGTACGTTATAGACAAGCGGATGAACTTGTGCACCCACGGGAAACGATTCGCCTTTGTGGACAGCGAATTGCCGCTGGTGAAAAAAATGCGGCAAAATTAAAAAACGTAAGTTTTTTATTTTATTTGTAATATATTAACGGTGGTTGCTAGCGCGGGGTGTTGTAAGGGGAATAAACACGGGTTCTAACTCAGGAGCGTTGAGGGAGGCGAGGGGACGGGAGGAAAAAATCCGCGATGAGAGGAGCGCGGGGAGAGGTAGCCGTAGGTGGGAAGAGACGGGGTATAAATGAGCGACAGATACCCCCCCGTCTCTTCCCACTTACGGCTACCTCTCCCCGCGCTCCTCTCATCGCGGATTTTTTCCCCCCGTCCCCTCGCCTCCCTCAACGCTCCTGGGTTAGAACCCGTGTTTATTCCCTACTCTCATCTTTCCTTTAAAACCAAAAACGGTTCCACTAAATAGATTTTTTGCATTTTATTTTACATATGAATAAATATAACAAAATGAAAACCGGAGGAATGGTCAGAGAGCCGTTCATATCTTATAATTTTGCCATCTCTCTTGAGTCCCCCCAGTTCTCCAGTAACTCGACCCGCCTAACGAGCTTCTTTTTGTCAGGGGTTGCGATATGCCCCCAGTAAATGATGACTATCAAAACCTTGATTCGAGAAAGGCTCTATCCGGTTAGAGGAACTTTGAGAATCTCTGGAGTGACGACGGGGAAATCCGGAAGAAAGAATGAAACGTGTTGCCCTCCCATTTACTCTCGTTAATTTATTTATCAATTTAATTATTTAAAAACAATAATTTTTAGTGGAATCTAAGAATCTCAGGAACATTAAGAAAAGTCGGGCTCGCCGTAACAGGCAGCTGCGAAATCTGAAGAACCTCCTGCAGAGTTTCTTCATTCAGTATCTATTCGCGGCGGCGCCAGGGGAGATAAAAACCGACCCTCCCCGTAAAAGAGGAGAGAGGTCGTGGTCACCTCAACCTCCAGCTCCCCCGAATTCGCCGACTCCTGAAGAGGTTCCCCAGGACGCAAACTTTTCCAAGGAACCGGCTCGTCCTTTGAGTCCGCCACTCATTAATGACCCCGCGAGCGAATCCAAGCCTGAGTCGGAGCAGTTCCGCTCTACGACTCCCTCCTATTTTCCAGACATTTCCGTTCACTCTCCAGGAGCTGCTCCTAGAGCATGCTCCTCTCCTATCCCGTCTCCGATACTTTATCCTGGGGAGGCAGAGGAGGTCGGCTCCTTTGCTGAAAACGATACCGTCTTCTGGCAAGAGTCAGACGGCCCGGAGCCTTCCCCTTCCCCCGTCCCGAGTGTGGAGTTCCTCGGGGGACAAGAAGAACCTAGAGTGATCGTAGATCCTCTCCTCGAGCTCCTCCGGAGGACTTGCACTCCGTGGACGGATTCTGTCCCGGAAAGGGCCTTCACCATAGGCCCTGACTCCTTTGATCCTGAGGAGATCAGGAGAGAGGCCAGCAGGGCATCTCCTAACCAGAACATCCTCATTTTTTATCCCGGGGTGGAACACCCTTTCCTTGCTCCGATCAGGATAATTGATCGGGTCTTTCCCAGGGCGACAGTTAAGATCTCGGAGATCATTGAGATCGATCTTAAGTAACACTTATGAATGATTATTATATATTATTTTTATTATTTCGCTTGTAACATTAGTTTAGTAAAATGTTTAAATTACGTATTCTCATATTAAAAATTTAAATCAATTAATAATTCCTTTTTTTTATTTACATTTATTATTTGCATTATTTGCATTTTGTATCCGTTAATTAAAATAAATGTTAAGTTAAATGTTGCAAAATCAAAATTTCAACATTTTTTTTAATGAACCTTTGAAATCCATCTGTTGCGAAACCACCTCCGGTTCTTTCCCTCAAAAGAACAAAAATCGCGCTAACTCGAACCTTTGTCACTCAAATCTATTCCTAGCGCTTTATGCGCGTGGCGTTGTACCGCATGCGTCACGCAAGAATTGGTAGTTGCGTCTTTCTCTCTCTCTCTCTTAACTCTTTACCTGCTCTCAAACCATTTCCTTAATTACCAAGAAGCGGTAATCCTTCTGTAGCGGTCGACGCATTTGTGAACGCAGCATAATGCGTCGTCTGCTACAGTATAGGTTAACTTTATAACCTATTGACTATGACAGCTTGAGCTGTCATCGAGGAGAGTTTGCCTCCACTCCGCTAGGTGGATTGGAGGCAAATTCAATTCTCGACAGTAAAAATGGCCAGCCAACTGGTCATATACCGGACCAGTTGATCGGTCAAAGCTGCTGATGATCCACTCTGGTAATAGTGGTCAGAGGCCAAAAAGTGTTGTAACCTGCCGAGGTGTGCGCCTAACATACGGAAGCACCCAAGGCAAAAGTGCTGTAATCAAATGAGCGAGATCTCTTATAAAAGAGTGCGGAGAGGGAAGAGAGCAAAAAGGATAATAACTCCAGCCTTCTTACCATCATCCCCGGAGAGCGAGAAAGAGAACCGTCCTAAGATCCTAAGCATCGAGGACTTCCGAGGGAAAGTGAAGATCTTACCGAAAAAAGGACTGGACAAAGGAGAACAATTCTTCCCCTGGAGACTCATCCCTATAGACATCCCGAGGACTTAACAGGAGGAAAAACAGGCCAAGGCAACCACAGCTGAGGCAGCAGTCCAGGCTGAAACACCAAAGGCTGAAGCAGAGGTACAGACAGAAGGAGCAGAGATCAGCAAAGCAACGCAGACAGAGGGAGCAGAGATCAGCAAAGCAACGCAGACAGAAGGAGCAGAGTTCAGCAAAGCAACGCAGACAGAGGGAGCAGAGTTCAGCGGAACAACACAAAGAGCAGAGATCTTCCCGATCAAGTACCCCGGAGACGACAAGTGGGGACCGATCCTGGTCACACTTACTAAACCACATCTGAGCTACCGAGAACGCCGACAAGACTAAGGTCTTCGGCATTTTGAATAGGCGCCCAGCCAAAAGGGTGCCGCTTAGAGAATTACAAAATTAAATATTGTTAATTAATTGTAAAATTAAATAAATTTATGTTGAAAAACATCTGGAGATCAACTGATTCAACCATACCTTCTATTAGAAAATATTCCTAATCCTGACGTAACAATAGGCTAGACCGCTAACTCCTCTCATTTCTTTTATGTAAAGCTGTTGTCTGCGCAGAAAAAGATGCGCAATATAAGGTTTAGTTTTACGCATGCATATTACGACAACAGCTGTATTCAAACTACAATTCAAACCTTTAAAAAAACATAATATTAAGTATATTAAGTATATTATTATATTGACGTTAAGTATATTTTTTTTTATTATTTAAAAAATGCCGAAGCGGTGCGTTGTGTTAAATTGTCCAAGTGCAACAAGCAGAGAAAAGTGCATATCACATTTTTTCAGGTAAGTGTTACGTCTCCAACTCCGCGTCTCTTTTTTTCGACATATATTAAAAATTTAGTTAAGGAAAAAGTAGACCGTAGTTCATTGCAACACAAAAGAAGAACTTCAGAGCCTTTCAGAAGACAATTCATAAGACATTAACATATTCCGGGACAATTTGTTGCATAAAAAACATGCAACAAATTGTAAACGGGTGCCAACGAAAGTCAGACAAAGAATTTGTCTAGACATAATACAAAAAAATCAAAACCTAAGGGGCTCATAAATAATTCAACTCTGATAACCTGTCCGTCACAAGAAAAGAAAAAAATAACTTTTTCTTAAAATTGTAATTGCGCATAGATCCTGAGCTTTAGAAAAACCAAGGGCGCGAGAGGCCCGTAATTACCGGAGTATGTGGCGCAGACAAAGGCAATAAAGTCAGGTAACCATATGTCATATGGAAGGTAGAAGTTTTCCCACCATCCCTCGATGGAAATGATAGTAAAATTCTGGAAAGCTCGGAAGGGATAACTCGTTGAAGCGGGGGTGCTTCGTAGGCATATTATTTTCTTAAAACCAATGGATTTCGGGAACTCCTCACCAAAATTTAGAAACTAAGGGCGAAAACTTAGAAGTTTAAGAAATAGAGAAGAGATGAGGTGCGAATGCCCAATAATTTTGAGATAGGAAAAGTGGAGGAATAAGCTCTGCAAATGAGAGATTAGAATTTCGGAAAAGTGAAAATTCGGGAAGAGTCCTCCCCTTTTCCGAGCTTATAAAATCTTGTGCTTTGGCGGAGCACTCTCTCTTGCATCTCAGCTACAACCGATACAGTTTACTTGAAATTGACGTGAGTGTGCAAGACGAACCACCAGATATCGAAGAAGCAGTTAGAAGATCTCCTAAAAAGTAAGTTTCAACGTTTCAATATGTATCTCCGCGAAATACGGTTCCACTAAATGTATTTTTCCAAACTAATTGTTTTCTAAGTGTTATCAAAGAGAGAAGGAAATGTCCGAGTCGAGATTCCGCGGTTTTGATTCTGTTCGGATTGTTCCTGTGATCTGTTAAATGTGTGAAAATGCCTGCTTCCGAATATTGGCCAGGATACGCTGTCGAATAACCAGCAATTTTCTGTGGTTAACGCAACGAAATACTGCTGGAAGTTTGGCGACTGTCCACGGCTAAAGAATCGGCAAGCGATTCTTGCTAAAGATAGATTACGTGGATTCACTCATGGACGGGTCGAGGCCTTCGGAAATCGTCGGTGACGAATCTCCTTCACTCCATTCTTTGTTAAACATTCCAAAATTCTGTTCAATCAAATTAAAATAAATTAATAATTTTAGTGGAATCTCTAAATAAGAAAACTCTCAAGAAAAGCCGGGCGCGACGGAATAAGCAGATTAAAAATCTGAGGGAGCTGGTTCGCCGCTTCTTCATTCAGTACTTGCTCGCGGCGGCGCCAAGCGAAGAGGTGTTCGTCTCTCCCGCGCGCCACGAAGAGAGACCTTGGTCTCCTCGTCCGGGCCCTCCGCCACCGTCACCTATCCACGGCGATCCGGAACCGTTACACGGATATGTCCCGGAAGAAGAGATCCTAAACAACCCGACCGAAAATTCAACCTGTGAAATCAACTTTTCAAATCAGTCCACGGAGCCGGGATCGGAACAATTCCGCCCCACGACTCCTTCGTATACCCCGAATTCTTCCCTTATCTCCGAACCACGGTTTTCCGGAGGTGAGCCAAGAGCCTGCTCCTCTCCTCTCTCACCACCTCCTTTTCCATTCGAACCTGAGGAAGCCGACTCTCTGGGCGAAGATGAGTCCATCTCTCTCCCAGGAGTAGACTTCCCCGATCAACCTCCATCTCCCGTCCCGAGTATTGAGATCCTCGAGGAGCATCCAGAGCCGAGAGAAGTTATAGATCCTCTCCTGGAGCTCCTCCGCAGGGCCTGTACTCCATGGACAGATCCTGTCCCGGAAAGGGCCTTCTCCATTGGCCCTGACCACTTTGAGCCGGAAGAGATCAGGAGTCAGGCAGCTCGGTCTGCTCCTGATTCTCATTTTTTCATATATTATCCCGGGGTGGAATTTCCTTTCCTGGCCCCGATGCGAATTATAGATCTTGTTTTTCCGAGATCCACAGCGAGGGTGGTGGAGATTGAGGAAGTAACATTAGATTAAATCATTATAACAAACTCACACACACACACACACTCATGTACATATTGTAAATACTCACTCGACCTCCGCTATGTTAAATTTATACTCGTTCATCCGGCTTCAACCTTTTTCATACTACTTAATTTTTACTGTAAGAACTTTGACATTATTTTTATATCTAAAACGAGCTGATTAAAATCTTCTAAATTGTTTTACTGTCATTTTATGGATTAATTTTTTTATTTGTAATTAGAGTTATTATATTTAGAATTAATTTGTTAATTTTGCGTTACTTAAATCATGATTTAATTATTTCATTATTACCCTGAATTATCCTACTTAAGCGAACAATTACGCCTGGTTCTATCCCAGAGAATAAGGATTTATTTCATTTCTCTAAAAAGAACCAGTTACGCGCTCAATCGAAATCCGAGATATTAAATTAAATAATCTGCGCGTAAAATTGTGAAGATTCGAATCTCGAATCTCACGTAAATTCGGTGGTACGTCACTTTCCTACCTTACCGTCAAAGTCCATTCCCGTGGATTCCTTCCAATTAATTAATTAAATAAATTTAACCTTCTTGACGTAACATACCACTGATTTTTGGGGGCTCGTCCGGGATTGTTTGAGCGTGATTTTTCGCAAATGGATACTAGGGCAACATTTGATAAGGCAGAAGTAGATAAAGCTTATAAAGCAGCGGTTGAACAAACGAGTAAATCAAAACCGACACAATCTCAGATACACACTTCGACACCCACTGTGGCTAAAATTCCACAACCCAAGCAACCTAC
This sequence comes from Cardiocondyla obscurior, assembly GCF_019399895.1. Taxonomy (NCBI): domain Eukaryota; kingdom Metazoa; phylum Arthropoda; class Insecta; order Hymenoptera; family Formicidae; genus Cardiocondyla; species Cardiocondyla obscurior. The sequence continues at coordinate 124,693 of NW_027228793.1, read as the reverse complement.
TTCTTCACAAACCGTCACAGAACGCGTATCCACTCCTTTGCCTGATATATCCGAAGTAACGGAGGGATCTACTATTAAATTCGACGAGACACGATTACCTCTGGCGCCAAAGCGATTGCAAGCATACTACAGTAAAGTTGAACCCGCGAAAGAAGTTAAGAAAATGACGAATTCAAATCCGTTCGCCACGTTAAAATACGCCGTTGAGGCGGTCCCCTTCTTCGACGGCAAGAACATCTTAATAAATTATTTTATTGCGGGATGTGAAGAGGCAAAAAATATGTTGCCTGTAGAAGTCGAAAAGCAGTTCACTAAAGTAATTAGAACACGCATAACCGGTGAAGCTCGACGGACAATTCAAGGGATGGAATTTGATACCGTAGCTCAGTTAACAAAATATTTAGAAAATATTTTCGGGCAAGATAAAAATGTTAATCAATTACAAGGAGAATTAGGAAGAATCTACCAGAAAAATGAGGAAGATGTTATCACGTACGCCAACAGGGTACGTCTTCTGGGAAATAGAATTATGGACGTGCATAAAAGAATGGTAGATGATTACGAACAATTAACGGAAATCAGGAATTCTTTAGAAAAGGACGTGTGTAAATGCTTTATTTGTGGATTAAAAGCAGAGATCGAACAAAGAGTGAAAAGAGATCTAAATGTCCATGAAACTGTTACAAACGCCTTAGACATTGAAAGAGAATTGCGTGAAATCAATGATTTGCGTCACGGTAAAAATTCCTCTACTTCCAAATCCTTGAATATCGATCGTCCTAGAGAAATTTGCCAGTTGTGCCTCAAAGAAGGGCATGCTGCCTCAACTTGTAAGAAACTAGCTTCTCATACGGGTAATTACTTTAGTATACCGAATGAAATTTTGGTCTGTCAAATCTGCAAAAAACGCGGGCATAGTGCGGATAAATGTCATCAACGTGAAGCAAATAATCGTCGATTTATAAATATAATTCAAGAGAATAAATTAAATTGCCAATTATGCAACAAGCCGGGGCATAATGCGAAGAACTGCCGTTTTAATAATAGCAACCAGAATAGGACAATGTTAATTTGCCAATGGTGCGAAAAATCGGGACACACCGCAAGTAACTGCTGGAAAAAACAGCAAGAGTCCAGAATTACTGGGCAAAAACCGCGAACAGTATGTCAAATCTGCGATGGATTCGGCCATTCAGCAAAAGAATGCCAAAATAATGCGAGGCAGAATAGCTTTAAAGAAGCAGAGTACTGCCGCTATTGTAAAAAGGATGGCCACGTGTTAGAAAACTGCGAACTTAGACTTACTAACAATAAAAGGCGTGAAGCAATGAATGCGGGAAACGCCGGTGGCACCTCCAAGACGGGTGTGCAGCAGGGGTCCGGACGGATCTCACACCCTGTAGTATCAGTCCGGAAATGAGTCAAAGAATAGAGCCTGAAATTCGGCCGGTTACCGTAAATTTGGATAGGCATAATCATGTACCCACGATTCAAGTAAAATTAAACAATCAAAATCGAAACGCGACATTTATGTTAGATACTGGATCGGGTCCGAATATAATAAAAGAAAATTTGATCTCTGATAAATTAAAAATTGATTACGGAAATATTTTAAGATTAAACGGTATAAATGATTATCCAGTATATACTCTCGGTAGAGTAATAATGCCGCTATTTAAAAAACGAGTAATTTTTCATATAGTATCAAAAGATTTTCCCATTTCTCAAGCCGGAATATTAGGAAACGATTTCTTTAAACAAACAAATTCGCGAATTGACTATGCCGAAGGACATTTAGAAATATCGGGAGAAAGAATTTCGTTTTCGATTCCCGAAACAATAACCGTTCCACCGCAAACCAAATCTCTATTCTTTGTACGCATTTCTAATCCGGAAATTGAAATCGGATATGTACCGCGAATGAAAGTCATCCACGGTATTTATCTGGGAGATACCGTCGCCAAGAATAAAGACGGAAAGGCTTATCTGTATATAATAAGTACACTGAACGAACCTATTGAAGTTCAGGTACCTACAATACAGCTACAACCATTAAGTGAAATGCAGGCGGAAAACATTGAGGAAAACAATGAAGTATGGCAGACCGTTGAAATGTCACGAGACTCCGAGGTTAAACAAACCCATGACGGAGTAAATTACGATAGCAACGATCTCTGTCATCAGGACTTCCTCGATGGAAAAATTCTTGAAGGCAATATCCAAGAAAGAAATAAAATAAAAACTACACAGGAGAAGGATGCCAAGACATCGCCTGGATAGGAAAAGGAAATTTCCAAACCCCGTCCTCACTTACCCAGGAGAAGGATGCCAAGACATCGCCGGGAAGTAAAATAAATAAAGAGGTAAATCTCCAAGCCTCATTAAAAGAATCTAAAATTTCCAGAGATTCTAATCCTGTCAATCGCGAGGAGGGAAATTTCCAAACCTCACTGTGCGATATGACTTCCTCCAAATCCAAAAAGGATCCTTTAAAAGTAATAAAAGAATTAAAATTTCCGCGAGTCAAGGAACCCGGAAATAATAGAGATACTTCCTCTCATATTACCTTCGAAGAATTAACGAAGAAGTTACATTTATATGATAAATGTAAAATTAATAATAATAAAAAACAATTAATGATTAATAAACCGTCTTTAAGAATATCAGCCTCCATGGAAAAACAGTGGCAACAAATAATAGAAGAATCCACGATTATCCGTCTGAATAAAAGAGAAAGAAAAGATAAAATAAGTGCGCAATGTTTAGCCATAATTAATGAGCAGGAAAATAAGCGCTTTTTTGAAATAATGGAATTACTTCGTTTGGATCACGTGAGCGTTACTGAAAAGGAGAATGTAACGAATCTCGTCAAAAGCAGCCAGGATAGATTCCACATACCTGGAGAAAAGCTGACCTTCACTCAGGTACTGCAGCATCAGATACCCACAACAGATGATCAACCGATTAACACCAGGCAGTATCGATTTCCGCAGAAGCACAAGGAGGAAATAAATAAGCAGGTAGACGAGCTGTTGAAAGGAAAAATTATAAAACCTTCACAGTCGCCATACAATACGCCAATATGGATCGTGCCAAAGAAGGACGACTCACAAGGAAACAAGCGATGGAGAATGGTACTAGACTTTAAGAGCCTCAATGATAAAACTATCGGAGACGCCTACCCATTGCCGAATATCGTCGATATACTGGATCAATTAGGCGGAGCACGATATTTCTCTGTCTGCGATCTAGCTTCCGGATTTCATCAAATAAAAATGGATCCGAAGGATAGCCATAAAACGGCTTTCACAACTCCGTTCGGGCATTATGAATTCGAAAGAATGCCCTTCGGATTAAAAAATGCGCCTGCAACTTTCCAGAGACTAATGGATCTCGTATTAACAGGATTGCAGGGCCGTGAATTATTTGTATATATGGACGACATAGTCATATATGCAAAAACTTTGGAGGAGCATGAGAGAAAATACAATTTATTGATACAGCGATTGCGAGAAGCGAACCTAAAATTACAACCAGATAAGTGTAAATTTTTGAAATCCAAAGTAACTTATCTCGGTCATACAATTAGCAAAGACGGCGTAACTCCAGATCCTAAAAAACTGGAAGCTGTTAAATTATTTTCTAATAATATTAAACAATTTTTAGGCTTGGCGGGATACTATCGACGGTTCATACCAAGCTTCTCGAAATTAGCTAAACTCCTGACTGTATTGTTAAAAAATGATACAGCTTTCGAATGGACTTCAAATCAGGAGGAAGCATTCGAATTATTAAAACAAAAATTATGTGAGGAACCAGTACTACAATACCCAGATTTCTCACAACCATTTATACTAACTACGGACGCCTCAGGACTTGCTGTAGGAGGAATTTTATCCCAAGGAAAAATTAACAAAGATCAACCGGTGGCATATGCATCTCACACACTAACAGACAATGAAGTAAAGTATGATACATATGAAAAAGAAGCACTAGCTATTGTATACTGCGTTAAGCATTTTCGGCCATATTTATACGGCCGGAAATTTACCTTAGTTACGGATCACAAACCGTTGCTCTGGTTTAAGCATGCTCAAGATGCTAATATGCGCATACTTCGGTGGCGATTAAAATTGGCAGAGTATGACTATGACGTAGTATATAAAACTGGGAAAACTAATGTAAATGCGGATGCATTGTCTAGGAATCCGGTAGAAGAAATACCATGTAACATAATTAACCCTGCAATGAAATTAAATCCGAACAATCCTAAGGACGCCGAATTAATTGCACAAATGCTGAAGGAGTCAGATAATGATAGTGAAGAGGACGATGACTATAAATTATATCTGTCTGATGAAAAAAAAAAAGACAATACATCAATTAAAAATGACTCAGTACCCTTTACAGATCAAGAATTAAGTGAGCCATCTGAGGAAATTGTGAAACAGGCATTAACTCATGATCCACCGATGGAACGTAGAATCCAGACACGAAGCCAAACAGCAAAGAAAGAAAGAATGGAACAATTAAAAGAAAATACAATTGAAAAGGAAAATAAACAAATAGAAAAATTTGAAATTCAAAAGGAGGACCTTGACGAAGAAAAAGAGAGTGACGACGGAAGCAAAAGCGAAAGTGAAACAGACGAAAATAAAAATTTACCTGTTATCACCGATATACAAGATATACCTAATAATATAATTGAAACACGCGATTTATTATTTTTGCGAAAGGATAATATCACATATTTTACAGACACCGAGGGAAATCCTTTAGATTCAGGTTCACAGAAACTATTTGAAAGAAACGAATTACCGAAAATAAGAACGCTAACCTTAGGTGAAGCACAACCCATTAAATATAAAAAATACTATCACATTATTTTACCAATCAGCGAGAGAGTCCGGGAAGGACCAACTTTAACTCTGCAACACATATCCACAGCTATTAAAAATCTGCGAACTATCTCCGAAGAATTAAATTTGCAAACAATTAGTATTGCAAAAACTGATTTAGTAAACAACGTACCTTGGAGTGAAATAAAAAATCTGCTACACATAATTTTCTTAAAATCACCCACAAAATTAATAATTTGCAACGGATCGATAAAATATCTTCCCAGAGATCTCCGGTCGTCGATAATCGGAGAAATGCATTGTTCACCAACAGGGGGACATCGCGGAGTAAATAAAACATACAATAGAATTAAACATAAATATTACTGGGAGAATTTAAAACAGGAAGTTCAACTATATATTCAACAATGTTTACAGTGTCAGTTAAAAAAATTAGTTAGGGTAAAAACTAAGCAGCCCATGCTAATAACTGACACACCAGGAACTTCTTTTGATAAAATTGCTATGGATATTGTGGGGCCTCTGCCAAAAACTGACAGAGGAAACGAATATATCCTGACCATGCAAGATCAATTAACAAAATTCTGCATGGGCATACCTCTGCAAAACCAGACATCTGAAACAATAGCTGAAGTATTTGTAGACAGATTTATTTGTGTATTGGGAGCTCCGAAAGCAATATTAACCGACCAAGGTAGAAATTTTATAAGTGATTTAATTAAAAAGGTAGCGAAAATATTTAGGATACGAAAGTTTCGAACAACAGCATTTCACCCACAATCCAACGGATCTTTGGAAAGATCTCACCATGCTCTTGGCGAATACTTAAAACAATATGCAAATGAGCAAAAGGAATGGGATAAGTGGGTCGGACTTGCTATGTTTAATTACAACACCTGTGTACATGAAGCAACGAAACATACACCGTATGAATTAGTATTCGGAAAAATAGCTAGAGTACCGACGGACGAACCACTCGGCCCGGAGAAAAAGTTAGCTAGCTACGACGATTACTTAATAGACCTCGTCACACAGCTCCATAATTTGCAAACAACGTGAGAATAAGAATTAAGAAAAATACGAAGGTTGTACACCCAAATAGGCTACGTGTATCATACATTAAACCGAATGAATGAAAATAAAATTATATTTTCAGATGAATTCGAGATTTAAATGGATTATCGGCGTGATCGTCTTCGTGCATGTTACCGAAATAAACGGAATAATTGGCTACGATTGTGGATCTGCAAATTTGAATATTACAACTTTATCACTGTTAGATGTCAAAAATTGCAATATACCATTAACTCAACCTCAAGTAGACCGAACTTATATACAGTTGCTCCAAATATCTAAATTCGAAAAATTACAAGTGATACAATGTAAAGTATCAATTAATCGACATGTATATTACTGTGAAATGCATTCACATACTTCAATCGTGACTAATGGACAAGCTGAATACGTTTTTGAAACCACAGCAGATCAATGTAAAGAAATGCATGCAACCGGATCATTTTCATTTTCAACTTATACACATGTTTATGGATTAAAAGTGAATCAAACAATAATGCGACCAGTTACACTCGCAGAAACTACAAGTATGGACGGACAATGCTCAGGCAGTTATTATTCTGATCCATATGGCAGCTGGCACAATGTCGTGGTGCAAGCCATAATTACGATTACTCTAACCACTCATCAAGCAACAGTTAATTTAGAAACAAATCAAATTCGATTACGATCCGGAACCGCGTGTACTTATGCAGATAACAACTGCATAGATATTGACGGAGGTTACACATTTTGGCAAACGCTACCGACTGATTATTGTAAATTCAATAATTACGATATCTTATACGAAGGATATGCGAACCGAATGCTCGATACACTCTATGAAAAACCACAAATTGTATATTTATTATCGACTAACGATGTAACTTTTGCTCTAACTAAAACAGGAGAAGAACCTTTATGCGGATAGACATTAATAAAAACAGAACATCCGAAACTACTTATTTTAGAAACCACAAAAGGAGAATCATTCGCACGCAAACGACCATTACCCGTTGAAAATTTAGACATATTTACTTATGTGAATTCAAAATTTGTATACGTGGAAAAACATATCCGATCTCAGATGAATTCTCTGTATCGAGATGTGTTAAAACAACGCTGTAATTTAGAGCAACAGGTATTAAAAAATGCATTAAGTATTGCCGTTAATTCACCCGACGAATTTGCGTATCAAATTATGAAGGAACCCGGCTATATGGCAGTAATTTCTGGCGAAGTTGTACATATAATTAAATGCACGCCAGTAGATGTTAAAATTCAGCATGTAAGAGAGTGTTATTCCGAGCTACCGGTATTAAAAAGTAATGATACATATTTCTTATCACCACGAACGCATATATTGACGAAAACTGGAACTCAGATTTCATGTAACCGAGTAATTCCTCCGATGTATTTCTGGAATGACGGATGGTATCGAATGATACCTACGCCGGAACGAACATTGCCTCCAATAACAATTAAGCCAATGACTAAACCTACATGGCATTATACAAATCCAGGATCTTTAGCAGCCAGCGGAATCTACAGTGAAAAAGATCTCGAACATCTGAGAGATCATATAAGGTTCCCTGCCGAACAACCCGCGTTACTTAACACAGTAGCAAGGGGAGTAATGGGAGAAACTACATCGATCCATGGAGGATTAATTTCTAACCTCATGGATGAGGCATCCATAGAAAAAGTAACCACCTCCGCATGGAATAAAATGTGGAGTAAATTTTTGATTTTTGGAAATGTCAGTGCCGGAATGCTAGGAATATTCCTATGTATTCGCGGAGTTAAACTAATACTCGATACTCTTGTTCATGGCTACGCATTACATACAGTATACGGATGGTCACTATATTTAATTGGAGCCATCTGGGATTCATTAACTCAACTCTTATTACATCTGGGAGAAAAGAGACCAAGATATGAAAAACTTAGTGCACCAGTAATGCCTGAACAAGAGAATTTGAAACAAATACATAATGATTTATATCCTGTTGAAGAATCTGAAACAAATCACGAAGCAGACACGGAACGACGCTATCCACTTTTACCTGCCCGAGAAAATGCAACTCATTCTCTGGAGCTAAAACATTAAAATTTCAGCTATTATTTTTTTTTCTCCTCATGTATTTCCGTACATGCAACGTTTTTTTTCCTTTTTATTACTTGCAACAAATTTGGCATCGATTATTTTTTTTTATTATTTTACCATTTACTTGTTGCACCACGACGGTGCAAGGGGTCCGTCCTCCCGGTTCTTGTGTATATATTAACGAGGGTCGTAATAAAAGATAACTTCCTATTTTATGTAGATGTCCTTTTATTTTCCTTTGGTTGCGTTCTTAGGCTTCGGGCAGCGTTACCCCGTCGTAGCAATTAACCGAATGACCCGCGGGCGTTCGGTGGCCGCGGGTTTTATACGCGACTGTTGCTAAGGCGGAAAAGCAACAGTCCGCGGATTCCGGGCGCATAGGACAGTGACCGCGTTTGGTCATTGCCTATGCGAAAAGCGCAAGGCGTCGATCGGTCAGCGGATTCCGAGATCGGAAGATCCGATCGACGCTGGTTGTTAACCCGGCCAGCGCCTTCGCGTGCGCGGCCTTGCTGTTGCTAGGGTCGGGTTACAACATACTAAAACCTACTTGTTTTTAGAATAAGAAGAAAGAAGAACTAATTAAAAAAAAAGAAAATGGAGGCTACGATTCCTACAATCAACACCTACCACCTAACCCGGTCGTCCCTGGAGGCCAGAGTGTTGGAGGTGGAGTCGCCCACATTATTTTGGGTGAAACTAAAAAACGGACAGGAGGAGTTGAACGAGCTCCTGGAATATCTTACCATGAGGATGAAGAGGATCGGGGCGAAGCTCACGCTCGCGCCCGATCACATCCACGTCGGGACCCTAGTCGCCGTAAAGGAGGGGAGGCGATGGCAGCGGGGAAACATCACGGAGGTGACGTCTCATACCGACGTCACCATCCATTTGAAAGACTGGGGGCGAAAAATCCATCGCCCCAAATTTGATTGCTGCCGCCTTGAAAATAGATTCAAGGAGTAGCCATGGCAGGCCATCCCGTGCGGAGCGCATGGGATCCGGCCAACATCCCCCACCGTCTGGACGGAGCGGGATATCATCCTCACTCGGGCCCTGATCGAAAAGGAGTGGGGGCACCTAAAGATCCGGCGGGCCTCGGGGGAGAATTCGCCAAAGTGGATTTCTCGATCCACCGGCCGGATGACTACCGCAGCCACGATTTTGCCCACACACTAGAGCAAGCGGGAGTAGCATTAAGAAGTTACAATATAATAATCAATCATATGATAGAACCCAATAATGTAATAGAGCGGCAGGAGTTTAGAAAATTAAGGTCCCCAGGACAGTTATAATCAAATTTTAATAAATATATTATAACCATAAACTTGCGTATCAATAATATTAAAACTCGTAAGGATAAATTAGTTAATAAGCAAGATAACAAGGCTATTATTTTTTTTTTCTCTTCTTAATTCTTAAAACCAAAAATTTAAATCAAAATTGCACATATATATATATATATATATATATATATATATATATATATATATATATATATATATATACAGGGTGTCCCAGACATAACGAAGGATACTGGAAGAATAGATAGAATTGATTGAGACAAGTAGAAAAGTCCCGTACCATTTTGCAAAATTCTCAACCCGTTATTGAGAAAAAAATTAAAATGTATAAATTGTATAGGCGTAAGAGCGACAAGGATGCTGCGCATGAGTGAGCGCGACAGGCGAATCGCTAGAAATGGCTCCGTCGCCTGTCGCGCTCACTCACGCGCAGCATCCTTGTCGCTCTTACGCCTATACAATTTATACATTTTAATTTTTTTCTCAATAACGGTTGAGAATTTTGCAAAATGGTACAGGACTTTTCTACTTGTCTCAATCAATTCTATCTATTCTCCCAGTATTCTTCGTTATGTCTGGGACACCCTGTATATGTGCAAGGGCAGTTTTGACGACAGTACTTTTTTTCAACGTTAAATTATGTACAATTATTACAGAAATAAAATTCAACAACTTTAACTTTTCAATTTTTTGAAGTTTTTGAGTAAAGTGAAATAAAGTACAGTGTGACGTCAGAAATTAAAATTTCCACTATATAAAGTTCCTAGATCCTAGTAAAATCGATTCGACCAATAGCATAAAAGTGCGGATTCTCAACCTGGTCTTTTGGATAGACGGTCTCTCTCTGTAAGAAATAATCTATGGTAGACTTTAAGAATAATAACCAATATGTTAATGATAAAACAGAACATATAGCGACATCCTAAAATATTTACGCATAATGTCAATTTAAAAGAACTCGATTACATTAGAATATAATTTTTCCATTTTTATATATATATATATATATTAACAATTTATGAGCCGCTGCGCGACTCATTCTCTTATACCGCCGTATGCTCTCACGCTTTTAAAAAACCTGTTCTATTAAATTGATAAAATGCAAAGCGTTCCGCCAAATAATCATAGATTATTAGAATAAGTATTTTTCCTTTAACAATGAACAAATTGCCAGCCAAGAAGGCGCCAAAAGTCAAGAGCGCGAACAATAAACAGCCCGAGATATCGGATCCTTGAGTCGCACACGCGGTCCCTAATTGTCTAATTTATAAGATATACAAAATGGAGGCGCCACGCTGCACCTGCTGACATATGATAAACATTACGGCTAACCCGATGTCTCTGACTGACTGCTGAATGCTAAAGTTCTATTGTTAAAACTCTAAGAACACGTGGAGTAAGCTAAATTCAATAATTTAATAATTTAACGATTGTAGAAATTGACAATCACTTACTGAATTTTATAATATTAAATCTGTATCACTTTCGCTTGCACTGCCACCTTTTCTTAGAGTTTACCAAATTTAATACTTTTAGTAATACCAAACAATCCCATTTAAGGATATTTTACTTAAATACTAAATTACTTTTAAGAAAAGAGACCACCCATGTTACCACATGAGAGCACCCAAGTACATGTATTTAGCGCCTTTCAAACGGCTAACAGGCAACCATGCTTGTCCGCCGAGCTGCCGTTCCACAGGCGCAGCGTTGCGATAATCATAAGCGCACCGATAATTATTGTTAAAATTACTTGTTGTAATTATATGTCGTCCATTGTAAATGCACGTACATATGAGCGCATATATCTTTTTCTTTCTGCAACATTGAATTTAAGAATATTAACGTGTCTACTCTCATATGTACTTGCATAATTTTTATAAATAATTATTTTAATACACCCGCAAGATTTATCTGTGACTCTGAATGCTTAAAACTTAAATCGCGTGGGAATAAACTTTTACACGGCATTGGATCAGTCGCCAATTCTAGGAACGCATAGTTTCGCGATATCTAACAATAACATTCAGAGCTACAGGTTTCAATCGCACCGCTATCAGCGCTAAGGGGACCGAAACCCCCCAAATTAATAAACAGTACATGTACGAAGAAATTCCATACTCTTTCTCCGCCGCTAGTCGCGTCATACCGAAAATCTAAGACGCAAAAAGCTCCCTTCCCTGTCGTCTAAGACAAGGGATGCTAGACCTATATAAATGGGCCCGCGGCCCGAGCGAGCGTTCAGTCTTTTTTTCAAAAATCTACGAGAGTCAATCTCTGTAAATTTGAAAGCCACCCGAGGGTTACGAAGACGCTTCCAGCTGACAATTGTAACACGATCACGCTGCGTCTGCCTGGACCAACCGAACCATCCGCTTTTGTAAAGGCGCTGCGTCTACTCGTCAATAAAATTAAAATAAGTTAATTGAAATTTTGAAACAATTCTTCCCATTTCCAAACTTGATCCTTTTAGCATTAAGAGAAATGGATGTAACTAGTTATTGGTACATCTATAAGCCCTAGGAGCTTAAAAAGAATGATTAAAGCGTAAAAGTTAATATTGGCCGCTAAGTTGTTCTTCTCTTCCTCCTCTGCATTAAACTATACCTTTATTCCCAAATAAATTATCAAACTGATTGCTCAAAAGTGCAGATTTGTTTTTCCGCTGCGAAGCTTGCACTACGACCTGAGAGTTGCCTGCAGTACTCGCCATCTCAAAATACAAATCCTCGCATTTTGCAAATCAGATCCCTTTCACTCCTCAATATTTGTTTAATAGTACAGATTTGTTATTTCGCTGCGAAATGTGCATTACGACCTGAGAGTTGTCTGCAATTACTCGCCATCTTAATTAATAAATCTTAACTTTTCGCAAATTAAGCCTTTCCTATTCCAACCATTAATCGCTCAACAGTGCAGGTTCAATTTTCGCTGCGAACAGTGCATCACGACCAAAGAGTCGTCTGCAATACTCGCCATCTTAAATACGAATCTTGGCATTTCGCAATTTAATTTTCTTCTTCTCACAATCGTCTGTATCTTAATATATCACGATTCCCCTTTCTCCTTAAAATTGTCCGCAAGCATGTGCATAATCGAAACGCAGATGCACAATTGCATTACGATCTGAAGGATTGTCTGCAAATTCGTGCAACTCAACCTCGATCAGCATACTTCTGCATTACAATTTCTCTTCTCTCCAATTGTCTGCGAGTAATGTGCTTAATTGGTATTTTGACGCACAGCTGCACCACGATCTGAACGGTCGTCTGCGATCCATGCAATTCAAAAACAATAGGCATACCTTCCGCATCACAATTTCCCTTTCTTATTCCATAAAATCATTTGCTTAATAGTGCAAGCTCGATGAAAATCGTCTGCATTTACGCATTATGATTCTAGATGGTATGGAGGAAAAAATATAGAGGCGGGAAGAAAAGGCGCGAAAGGGCGGAGATCTATCGGCGTTTGAGGGATCTCATCGCCGCAGAGAAGGAGGCCGCCAACCAACTTCCAAGTTCTCCCCCTCTCAGTTCGTTCGGGGCACCCGAGAAGACCGCCCCGAAAGACCCGTAGCCTGGGCCATCTTAGCCCAGAGGCCCCAGAATATTTAGTATTTAAAAGGGCCATTTCATTACAGTCCACCGTCCTCTCTAAATAATTGAAACAATAGATCTTACCAATTCCGATACCGAAGTGGAAGTCTTGGGCAAAAACCCCCCTAAAACCATAGATCGTTTATTCAAAAAAATTATTAGTAATTGTACATCTAAAGAAAATAAATGCTAAGATAAAAAGATTTATTCTTTTAACTTTCCACGATAAGGCAGAAACGGCTCTTGCCATCCCGGGGTATAATCGGTGCATGCAGATTGCCCCTTAAACTAAAGAAGAGCAACTCCAACCTAGACCCTAGGATACCTAGAGTGGAGAAATAAATATCGACGCTCTGGTCCTTTTTACTATTTCCCATAATAATCCCTAAATCCATAAGCCGAGACGTCACAACACATTTCTAATAGAGACTTCTTTTCTTCCTCATTTAAATGTTCGGTGCGTAAGGTGTCCCTCAATCTTTTTTGTCGTGACTGTACAGGCTCCGAGTCACGCGTTCCGCGCAACACGAGTATCTCTTCTGCGTCAGCGGTTTTAATTCTTTTTATATCGACGTTCGGCGTGCTAAAGACAATTTCGCTGTCCGAAGTGTTTAATATACTTACCGGACAGATATTATTTATGGGTTCAACCAGGCAGCTTCCCATAAATACTCCGGGTTTGCATACTTTTGCCTGAATGATTCCGATGTGGTCGGTATCGGTGATGGCTCGGCAAATTGTCTCGCTGCGAGGTGGCAGAAGGATCTGTTCGTACGGCATTAATTTAAATACGGCGTTACCCATCGTAAGAGTGCTTCTTTTTAAATTGCATACCGCTCTTTGTTTTTCCAGGAAGTCCATCCCTAGTATTCCCTCATAGTTCAAGGGGAAATTATCTTTTACTATATGTGTTTTATGTATTATTTCTGTGCGACCTAGGTTAATTGTGGCTTTGATTCGTCCTAGCGTGATTGCCTTATGTCCGGTTACGCCTGTTAATGTTAATTTGTGTTCATTTAAGGGGGTGTTTCCCTTCAATTTTCCCACTTTTATTATAGTTATAGTTGCACCTGAGTCTAACAGGAAAGTTATTTTCCCTTGCTTCGCTTTTTTTACTGGCAAGGTGATTAATTTTGGCCCGCGTGCTTTTTCCTGTGTCATCATTTGCGACACTTGGTGCTTCCTTACCGTTTGCGTGGCCCACGTTGTCGAGTGTCTTTTTTCGTCGCTGCTATCGGCGTCTTGTGCATATGCTCGTGTCGTGGTATTCACCTCGCGTTTTCTACGGTTATTTGACGCTTCGCGCGTGGCGCGGGTCGGGTTACGCAAGGTTGTTGGTCGTCCGTGGATCTTCCAGCAGTCCTCGCGTATATGCCCGTTGATATTGCAATGCGTGCAATTTTTCGAGGTCGCATTTACTTTTTCGTTTGCGTCGGCTCGCCGTAACAAGAATCCGTTTGCGTGACGGCTATTTTTACATTCGCGTTTTGTATGTCCTCGTTTTCTGCATTTTTGGCAATTTATGCTGCTTCGTGAATTCACTGGCGGGTATGATTTTTCGTTTTGCGAGTAAACCCACGCGGGAGTTCCCTGTTATCGTTCTTCAATTGTGGCTTCTGCGACTGCCTCAAAGAGGGTCGTGTAATTGCGGGAACGTATAATCATTTGGAGATGCTTGTGCAATCCGTTTTGATATACGACCAGTACTTGTTTTTGTAGAGCGTTCCAAACACCTAATTTTTGTTCGTGCGAGTATGCGGCATTGTCACTCAATGCGTCGTATAAGTCCGTCGTTAGTCGGTCTGCCCTTGCTCCGAATGCTTGAGCGCTTTCGCCTGCTCGCTGTTTTAATTTAAGGAAACCGACTTGTAGGTGTACGACTCCTTTTTTTTGTAAATGTGCTTCTTCTATGGTCTTTTTAAATTGCCGGAAATTAGTTATTTTCTTTGTTTCAAATCGCATTAGGGCGCGTCCCCTTAATTTTGTATATAATACCTCGGCTAGTAATAGCTTTACTTGCGTTGGTTTGATTCTGCCCGCGTCGAATTCGCAGGATCGCGTAAAGTCGCGGATCTCTCTTGCGTCTCCGTAAAAAGTCGGGACTATCTTTACTGCCTCTTTTAATGATATAAATTCATCCGACTGATCGAGTGTAAGTCTCGCGTTTTCGTCATCGTCCTCTTGCGGTATTTGATCTATCATTCGCGTAAGCTGTAATTCGGTTCTTGGCGCGTCACGACCGGCGTCCAGTCGATCCATCCTTTTGTTTATCTTTTGCATGGTTTTTAGTAGCATGAGAGTGGTTTCGTTTTACGAGGTTTCGAGTTCGTGATAGGCGAGGAATGAGCGTGTTCGGATCGCTCTTCTTCCTCTGTATTTTCTTGAGGCGGATTTGCATTTCCCGAAGGTCCGGGATTTTCAGTCTGGTGTCCTTCGTCAGTATTTGTCAGCATAAAATTTTTTCCGTTAGCTGTGCGGATAGTCGTTTGTGCGGAGAGACGCGTTTGTCTGTCAAGTCTCTCAATATTTTCGTACGTTGCTCCTGTCGGATCGTCGTCAAATTCGTCACTTGAATCATTAAAAACGTCCGCATGCCATGTGGCAGTAGGTTTCGCAGCGTGCTTTTGCGACATTTTAATTTTCAAATTTTTGTACTCTGCGTATTGCGCGGTCGCGTTTGTTTATAGCGTCTGCCAAAACAGGAAGTCAGTCGTTTGGTTTTGTAAGAAAAGTTTTTTCGTTAACTTACATTAATAGTATAGAATGCATGTTGTCTTCTGCTGGGTCTTTCCTTTCGCTTATGCTTGTGTATTTGGCGGGTACTGTAACGTGAGCTGCTTGGCTGTCTTTATCGTTGACGTTGTTCTCACCTTGTTTTATCTTTCTGTTTCAGCCGTATACTACCAACAGCACCGGGCGGTGTAAGGGCGAAAAATGCAGGTCGCCTTTTCTTCGAGGGGCGGATTCCACCGTTGCCACCAAATTGTTGCACCGGAGCGGTGCACGGGGTCCGTCCTCCGAATATACACGTTACGGTGTAGTGGATGGCGGTGTTTAATAAATGTATATATGTTTTCAATCGTTTAATGCGTTTATTCTTCCTTTGTATATCGGCGATAGAGTTACGAGTCGCTACCTCGTACTCTCAGACTGACTTGCACGAGCTTCGGAGCTCGTGCATTATATATTATTATTTTTGGTCTTGTCACCGAAATAGTAGAAGGAAGTGACCGCGTGCCCTACTGCCTTCTGCTGATAGCGCTCGATGTCGAAAGGCTGACAAGACGGATTCTTGAGAGCAGATTCCAACAGTTTGGCAATCTGCTGAGTTGTGTATAAAAAATGTGTCGCGCGTGGTGGTCAATGACCAGCGTGCGCTGTCGGGTTACAACAATCGTATACGTCGCTTATCATGGTTTTTATTAATACTTCTAACACTGACAAATAATCTATCGCATATAATCTCCGCGTCAGCTGATCCAGCTTCCAGCTGATGTTGCTTGTCGCGTTCGCTAAAATTTGTATATGGTGCTCTACTTTATCCTCCATCATTTTTATGTGCCCTATGGTCGTATTAAAAATTTTTATCTGCGTCTTTGCGACATGTTGTAGCGCTTCTTGCCGCGAGTGTATAATTTTAAGTTGTTTCGTTATTTGTTCTTCGTCATCCGCGTCCATCAATCCGAACAACGATTTTCCTACCTTCCCTATATAATATCTATTAATCCTCTTTTTTGGACCGACACCCCGTATATAATTCGTAGCCGATTCAACGCGACTGTTAGCTTATCGTTTTTCGCTGCTGCTGTGTATAGTATCTTTTTACACTATGCGCCTATCTGATCTTCCTTTGACTTGTAGAAATTTTCGCATAATTCTTCTGCTTTAGTGACGTAGCTCTGTAAGTTTTTGTATCGCGTTTCAATGGCTTCTGTGTCGGTGATTATTACGAACTTCCACACGGATTCGGTTATTTGAAGTTGTCCCTGGCCCTCGAAATGTAGCCCAAGTTCGTTCTCGAATCTGCTGATTTTGTACGGCGGTGACTGCTCACCCCCCGTACTGCCATTTGAACCGTGCGTTGCAGCGAGAATAATTTTGAAAGGTAAATTATCTTTCAGTTCTATTACAGCGCGATGCCGCGTTGGCTTTTTTTTTTTTTTTTGAGTGCGTGAAGTGTCCCCACGTGTCTGAGGTTTTGCTACTGTGTAGGCGAAAAGGACTCTATCGCTGAGGTGAGTGCATATATACTATTTCGTTCGTGTAATATTACGGTGTCGGCTTTAATCTATTCCTTGGATTTTTTTCGCTCGTCTCGTCAGTCTGTTCTCTGTCGCCGACGAGTTCGAGTTAATTTGTGTTTTATTTGCCGTTCCTATTGTCTTATCGAGAAAAGTAAGGATATCGCGATTTAATTTTTCCCCTTTTTTTTGTAAAAAAATTTTTTTTTTTTTGTGTTGTTACGTCCTCGGACTCCACATCTCCTTTTTTCCGACACGCGTCCAATAAATTAGATAAAAAGAGTAAACCGTGACTATTTGGTGACGAGAAAGAACTTCCAAGCTTTCAGAAGAAATAATTTACACTCCGAAATCCTTATCGCCGGATGCTTAAATGAAACTTAGAACAATCACAGCATAGATACCGACGAGAAATATAAACAGAAAACTCTTTAAAGGATATTAGAAGAAACCTAAAGCAATTTGGAATCGATATCAAATATCTGGCGATAAGTGAAGCACTTGAGACCGCGACTACGAAGCGTAAACAAACGAAGAGGGTGAAAGCTCCGCAGTCATAAGAATATGACACGCGACCGGATCCCATAAACAAACGCGACCCGGTGATAACAAAAAGGGGGGTCCTTAGGAATTTTTCCCCGACTGTTAATGACAATATTCTGGAAGGTTGGAAGGGGAAGCCATGCGGGCGGAGTTTCGTACGACCGAGTTTTTTTCTCGAGCCAATAGATATCGGGAACTCCTCACCACTAATTAAAAATCTAAGGACGAAAACTAGAGCTTAAGAAAATCAGAGAAGGGATAAGATCGGAGTAACCAATAATTAAGAAAAGGAAAAGTGGAGGGACATGGCCGCCAAATCAGAGCACTGACTCTTTCAAAAATGAAAATCCGGCGCTAGCCCAAAGGTTATAAAACCGCGTGTTCCTGCGGGACTCGCTCTCATTCAGTCTCTGAATTTACATTTATACATATCCGAGCTATCGTCTTCGAGTTTGTGACAAGTGACTCCATTGTGTCTACAAGGAAAGTTAATAAAAGAAGTTGTCAAGGACTCGTCTTAGACTAACCGAAGACAACAAGAAGTAAGTTTCATCATTTATTCTACCTTTTTACTTCCGCCCCTTTGAAATGGTTCCACTAAGATTTTAAAATTCATATCTTTGAAAATGAATGACGTGGGTATTGCCAGGGTGCCGTTTGCGTTCTCCGAAATAAGCATCTCTCTAGAATCCCTTAAGTTCTCCGCTAACTCGACTCAGTTAATGAGCCTCCTCGTGTCAGAGGTTGCGATATGCCGCCAGTAAATGGTGACTATTAAAACCTTAGCTCGAGTAAGGGTCCATCCTGTCAGAGGTACCGGAAGAATCTTTGAGGTGATGTAAAGAGGGATCCAGAAGGAGCGATGCGGCGTGTTGCCCTGACATTTTTCACGCTAAAATCATTTCGTTAAATTAAATTCAAATTAACACCTTTTAGTGGAATCAAGAAACTTCGGTCAGTAAAGATAAGCCGCGCCCGAAGAAATCGGAAGATCCGCGAATTACGAGAATTGGTCAAGAGTTTCTTCGTCCAATTCTTATTCGCGGCGGCGCCAAGAGAGGTCACACCAGAACCTCCGAGAGACAGAACAGAGCGGTCGTGGTCTCCTCTGCCTTCCGTACCTCCCAATTCACCGACTAACCAAGAAGACACTGAATCGGAGGAAAATTCTCCGGGGCGAACACCATCCCTGTCGCGTCCGAGGTCGAGTTCGCCGCCTCAACCTGAGCCGGAGCTGTTCCGCCCCACTACTCCCTCCTATACTCCGGATGTTTCTTTGAACTCCTCCGGACCTTTTCCTGGAGTTGCTCCTGGGGCATGCTCTTCTCCCGTCCGGTCACCGACTCCTTATCCTGGGGAACCCAAGGAGGTCGACTCTTTTGCCGAAGATGAAACCATCTCTTGGCATGAGCCTGGCAGCCCGGAACGTTCCCCTTCCCCTGCCCCGAGCGTAGAGTTCCTTGAGGAGCAAGAGGAACCGAGAGAAGTCGTAGACCCTCTCCTCAAACTCCTCCGGAGCACCTGCACTCCGTGGACGGATCCTGTCCCGGAGAGGGCCTACACAATAGGCCCCGATTCCTTTGATCCCGAGGAGATCAGGAGGGAAGCCAGGAGAGCAACCCCTGATCATAATATCCTCATCTATTATCCCGGAGTGGAATATCACTTCCTGGCTCCGATCAGGTTGATCGACAGGGTATTCCCAAGGTCGACAGCCCGGATAACGGAAATAATTGAAATAGACTTAGAATAATGTTCACCCTTCTAAATTATTATTGTTAGTTGTTAAATTCTATTCATAATTCATTTCCTTTCATCTTTCTTTTCGTGAATTTTAAAAATGTTTAAATTATATTTTTTATTAAGTCCTTTTCCTCCTTCTTTTTATGTCATAATCTCTCTAAATTCATTCAATCTATTTGTTTATTCAAAATTTGTATTTTAATTCAGATTAAAATTACCCATTACATTGCTGGAATTTCTGAAGCGATTATTTTATTTTAACCTAAGTATCCTTGTTGCGAAAAACCACACCACAAGTTCTATCCCAGGGAATAAGAATTAAATTTTTTTCCCTAAAAAGAACAAATACTACGCGCTAGTTTCTCCACTCAGCCGACTCGAACCCATTCCTAGTGCGCTTACGCATGGCCCTCCAAATACGCGCCACGCAAGGATCGGCTGTTACGTCACTCTCCAAGCCATTTCCTCCTCTTTACCTACTCTCGTGCCTTTTCCTAAGCATCCGAGTAACGGTGAATGAACCCATTTAAAATTTCCAACCCTTGACGTAACAGTGTCATTACAATTATTTTCTTACAACTACGGAGTGTACTTATAACTATTTCTTTTATAACTACGGGGTGTGTTTATCTGTGATTTCTTCGTTTCCAGTGGATTTTCTAAGAAAGCCTTCCTTAGCATCGGGGGAGCGGTGTTTCCGGTGCCACGCGCCCGGTTATATCGTGTTGTGCCAGGATCATCTTCTGGATCGGGCGCGTTTTCACCACTGTGTGAGGTGCAGCGGCTCTTTCGAGCCCCGAATGTGCGAGCCCTGCTGCACCCCACGGACGCCGTCACCGCCCCCGCCGCCGAGGGATGACTTCCGGCTAATTTCTGTCTGGGAGCGTCGGTACGACGTGGATCTCCGGATCCGGGCGTCGTCCACGGTCCGGGTCGTGTGGCCCTTGAGTAACCGTGAGTATTGCTTGGTTATTTCTCTTTCGCTTCTTGTCCGTCTCTTGGCTTGAACCTTGCGTCTTTGGTTCCTGGGCCGGCATCGATTGCTTCTGCCACTGGTCCCCCTTGCTGTTTATTCTTCATTCGTATCGCTTATACCCCTTGTTCGCCTCGCTGCGCGTGATCTTTCTTCGTCTTACTAGTGGTCTATAAAGGCCTTTAGTCGGTTCGCGTGTACTCGCGTTGTTTTTCGGCTCTTTCGTATCGTGTCATTAACGTCGCCGTTTCGTTCTATTATTACATACGGTCCTATCCATTTTGCGTCTAATTTTTTCGATCGCCCCCTTCGTACCGTTTCGTCGTGCAGCAGCACTGCGTCGCCTACCTTGAATGCGTGCGGATTTATTTTTTGGTCGAACGTATTTTTCGCTTTTTCCTTTTTTAATCTTGCGTTTTCCCTGGCTATCTGGTTAGCTGCGCGCAATCGTTTGCGTAATTCCTGCGCGTAGTTTTCGTAGAAGTATGTCGGTTTGGGCATCGTGGTCAGTGCCGTCGGTAGCATTGCCTGGTGCCCGTACACAAGTTCGAATGAGGTAAATTCCGTGGATGTGTGGGGCGTTGTATTGTAGGTGAACATCGCGTAGGGTAGCCACTCATCCCAGTCGGTTTGTTCTTTATTCAAATAATGTCGCAAGTATTCGGCTAGGGTTCTGTGAGATCTTTCCAGTGCGCTGTTCGTTTCGGGGTGGTATGCAGTGGTTTGAATTTTATTTATTTTCAAAAGTTTACAGATTTGCTTAAAAATTTCGCTTAGGAAGTTAGTCCCTTGGTCCGTGAGAATATTCTCGGGTATCCCGTGCTCGAGTATTATCTTTGTCGCGAACGCCTTGGCTACGGTTGCCGCTTCTTGGTTCGGTAACGCGATAGCCTTGCTGAACTTAGTTAGGAGATCCTGAAATGTCAGCACGTATTTATTTCCGGCAGTCGTTATCGGTAGCGGTCCCACGATGTCCAAGGCGCATTTCTCGAATGGTTTCCCTGGCGTGTCCGTTACGATTAGCGGCATTTTCGTCTTTCGGCTTAATTTGTTCCTCTGACAGTTTTCGCATTTATGGATATATTTCTCGATATCCTTATTCATTCCAGGCCAGTTATGACGTAATTTGATCCTGTTTATTGTGCGATTTACTCCCTGGTGTCCTCCTAAAGGAGAGTCGTGATATTCTTTAAGTAATTTTATTTTCTCCTCTTTGCTATATTCTCGTTCTTTGTTGGTCTCGTTTGTGCTGACTCCGATAAACTTCTCTGGCGGGTTCCTGCTGAGCGCGTCCGCGTTCGTATTCTGCTTGCCCGACTTATGCACGATATCATATGTATATTCTTCTAATTTTAGTTTCCACCTAATTAATTGCGATCCCGGATCGTTGACGTTAAATAGCCACACGAGTGGTTTATGATCCGTGATTATTGTAAAACGCGTGCCATAGATATACGGGCGAAAATGTTTCACCGCCCAGACTATTGCTAGTAGCTCTTTTTCCGTTGTACTGTAATTTTTCTCTGCCTTATTTAGTATTCTGCTAGCGTATGCGATAGGGCGGTCTTCTCCTATTTCTCCTTGTGATATTATAGCCCCGATCGCGTAGTCCGAGGCGTCGGTGGTTATCAAAAAATTTTTTTCGAAATTTGGATAACTTAACACTGAGGCGGTGGTTAATTTTTCTTTTAGTATTTCGAAGGCTTGTTGATGCTCCATTTCCCACTTAAAAACGCTGTCTTTTTGCGTGAGTGCGGTTAGTGGCTTTCTCGTCCCCTTTTCTCCCGGCTCTCGTCCACGGCTGCCTGCTCCGTTGAGTGGCTGCGGCCGGGCGGTTGTTACCTTGGCTGGTTTCTCAGCTGGTCGGCTTCTCCGGTGTCGAGCGCGTGCGGTGTCGGCTGAACCGCTGCTTGTGCTGTTCTTGTCTTCCGTCGTATATAGGGTGAGTTCGACTTCTCACTTTTTGTTCTTCTGTTTCAGAAATCTTCTATATGGCCCGTCGCGAGTAGGAAGTTGTCGCCGGAGCGGTGCCTCGCCGGGGGGCGGATCCCACCGTTGCCACCAATATTGTTGCACCAGGTAACGGTGCAAGGGGTCCGTCCTCCCGGAACACTTGTATACCCACGAAGGGGCAATAAATAGATCTCTTTTTAATATAACTGTCTTTATTTTCTTCTTTCGAATCGTACAGGTTTCGGGCAGCGTTACCGCGTTGTAGTTCTTATCAGAATAACCCGCGGACGTTCGGCGGCCGCGGGTTTTATACGCGACTGTTGCTAAGGCGGAAAAGCAACAGTCCGCGGATTTTGGGCACATAGGACAGTGACCGCGTTCGGTCATTGCCTATGTGAAAAGTGCAAGGCGTCGATCAGTCAGCGGATTCCGCGATCGGAAGATCCGATCGACGCCGGTTGTTAACCCGGCCTGCGCCTTCGCGGGCGCGGCCTTGCTGTTGCCAGGGTCGGGTTACAACAAATATTATATTCACAAAAACATCATAACTTAAATTACTATTCTACAAAATTTACAATGTCTTTTTGTCCGCGTGAGCATGCCGATCGGTACGGCTTAGACTGCGTATATACATTCGGATTTTCCGAGGGCGATTCAGCATTAGTATTATGCGCCCCTTGCTACATACAACATCGTAGGCAAACTATTATTACTGGCGAAAGATTTGTTAATAAAGTCAGCCATTTGCTTGTTAAGGGCCAAATGAATCCTAGACGATGCTGCAAATGTAACTGCTCCATTTCATCTCGGGTCTCAGCGAACGAGTGCTTAGCTTGCTTAAACATATATCGCGAATTACACAAAGAGATGGAAGAAAATAAAGTAGACGTAGGATCGCTAGAATTTGCCTTCGAACATCGAACTATGTCTTTTGTAAGGTTGTGCCATACATAAAATGTGCCCGAATAGGCCGTACACATACCGCCCTCACCCAGTGGTGAAGGAGTTCGGTACAATTATGAGAGCTCGTTGTCTTATCATAACTGGCGCACAAGACAAGGAAATGAGAATATGAGCAGTGTGCGAAGACGACGAGCTCACCGGCCTTTACATGCAATCGTGCTATTACCACGGACTATCTCTCTCATTATTTTCTAACGACCCTCCAAGCGGTAGTTATGAAGATATTTTGCGCTTACAATGTAACTACTGTGACGAACCTCTGTTCGCCACTAAAAGTATAATAAATAGACTGCGTACAATGTTATAGGGCTTATTTTAGAATAATTTCCGCGCTTAGGTTAAACGGGCTTAACCCAAAAGAATTGCTCGAAATCGAGTATGATCACGTTGAAAAGAAAGCGTCAAATCTTGTAATCTTCTCCGACCTATAAGGGGATATATATGCTTAATTAGTAATATAAATTTTATTGCGACTTTAGATATTAGTGTTATATAATCACCAGGGATATATATATATTGTTACGTCCTCGGACTCCACATCTCCTTTTTTCCGACACGCGGTCAATAAATTAGATAAAGGGAGTAAACCGTGACTATTCGGTGACGAGAGAGAACTTCCAAGCTTTCAGAAGAAAATAATTTACACTCTGAAACTCTTATCGCCGGATGCTTAAATGAAATTTAGAACAATCACAGCATAGATACCAACGGGAAATATAAACAGAAGACTCTTTAAAGAATATTAGAAGGAACCTAAAACAATTTGGAATCAATATCGAATATCTGGCGATAAGTGAAGCACTTAAAACCGCGACTACGAAACGTAAATAAAGAGAGTGAAAGCTCCACAGTCATAAGAATATGACACGCGACCGGATCCCATAAACAAACGCGACCCGGTGATAACGAAAAGGGGGTCCTTAAGAATTTTTCCCCGACTATTAGTGACAATATTCTGGAAGGTTGGAAGGGGAAGCCATGCGGGCGGAGTTTCATACAACCAAGTTTTTTTTCTCGAGCCAATAGATATCGGGAACTCCACACTACTAATTAAAAAGCTAAGGACGAAAACTAGAGCTTAAGCAAATCAGAGAAGGGATAAGATCGAAGGACCAATAATTAAGAAAAAGGAAAAGTGGAGGGACATAGCCGCCAAATCAGAGCACTGACTTTTCCAAAAATGGAAATCCGGCGCTAGCCCACCCCTTTTCCGAGGTTATTAAACCGCGTGTTCCAGCAGGACTCGCTCTCATTCAGTCTCTGAATTTCATCTCGTTTAAACCATTGATTTGTGTGTGACTTGTGCCGAATCAAGATTAATAAAGAAGTTGCAAGGGACTTGTCCAAGAAGCAACCGAAGACAGCAAAAAGTAAGTTTCATCATTTATTCTACCTTCTCACCTCCGCCCGTTTGAAATGATTCCACTAAGATTTTAAAATTAATATATTTGAAAATGAACGACGTGGGTTTTGCCAGGGTGCCGTTTGCATTCTCCAAAATAGGCATCTCTCAAAAGTCCCTCGAATTCTCCGGTAACTCGACTTGGTTAATGGGCCTCCTCGTGTCAGGGGTTGCGATATGCCGCCAGTAAATGGTGACTATCGAAACCTTAGCTCGAGTAAGGGTCCATCCTGTCAGAGGAACCGAAAGAATCTTTGAGGTGGCGTAAAAGGGGGATCCGGAAGGAGTGATGCGGCGTGTTGCCCTGACATTTCTCCCGCAGAAATCATTTTGTTAAATTAAAAATCAAATCAACACCTTTTAGTGGAATCAAGGAACCTTCGGTCAATTAAGAAAAGCCGCGCCCGGAGAAATCGCAAGGTCCGCGAGTTAAGAGAATTGGTCAGAAGCTTCTTCGTCCAATTCTTGTTCGCGGCAGCACCAAAGGAGCTCACACCTGAACCTCCGAGGGCGAAAACAGAGCGTTCATGGTCTCCTCTGCCTTCTGTACCTCCCAATTCGCCGAGTAACCATGAAGACTTAGAAACGGAGGAGAATACTCCGCGGCGAACACCATCGCCGTCGCGTCCGAAATCGACCTCGCCCCCTCAACCTGAGCCGGAGCTGTTCCGCCCCACAACTCCTTCCTATACTCCGGACGTTTCTTTGAACTCGTCCACACCTTCTCCTGGAGTTGCCCCTCAGGTATGCTCCTCTCCCGTCCGCTCACCGACTCCTTACCCTGGGGAACCCGAGGAGGTCGACTCCTTTGCTGAAGACGAGACCGTCTCTTGGCATGAGCCTGACAGCCCGGAACGTTCCCCTTCCCCCGTCCCGAGCGTAGAGTTCGTGGAGGAGCAAGAGGAACAGAGTGAGGTCGTAGATCCTCTCCTCGAACTCCTCCGGAGCACCTGCACTCCGTGGACGGATCCCGTCCCCGAGAGGGCCTATACAATAGGCCCGGATTCCTTCGATCCCGAGGAAATCAGGAGGGAAGCCAGGAGGGCGACTCCTGACCATAATATCCTCATTTATTATCCTGGAGTAGAATATCCCTTCCTGGCTCCGATCAGGTTGATCGACAGGGTGTTCCCGAGGTCGACGGCCCGGATTACCGAGATTATAGAAATTAATTTAGAATAATGATTATCTATTGCTATTATTATTGTTAGTTTTTTTATTATTTAATTCATTATTCATTTTCTTCCATTCTTTATTTATATATATATATATATATATATATTTTTAAAATGTTCAGATTATATCTTCTATTAAGCCCTCTTCCTCTTTCTTTTTACCTTATAATCACTTTAAATTCATTAAATCTATTTTTCTATTCTAAATTTGTATTTTAATTAAGATTAAAATTACGCATTTCAATTTCTGAATCAGTTATTTATTTTTTTACCCTGGTACCCGTGTTGCGAAAATCACCTCTGGTTCTATCCCTGGGAATAAGAATTAAATTTCTTTCCCTAAAAAGAACAAATATTACGCACTCAACCGACTCGAACCCATTCCTAGTGCGTTTACGCGTGGCCCTTTAAATACCCGCCACGCAAGGATCGGCTGTTACGTCGCTCTCCAAGCCATTTCCTCCTCTTTACCTACTCTTGTGCCTTTTTCCTAAGCATCCGAGTAACGGTGAATGAACCCATTTAAAATTTCCTAACTCTGACGTAACAATATATATATATATATATATATATATATATATATATATATATATATATATATATATATATAAAAAAAAGCAAAACAAAACAACAAAATAATAAAAAAATGTGTGCTGTTACTTGTAAGCTAGAATTAAACTTAGTGTTTTTTTTTGTAATACATATACAGGGTGTTTGAAATAAGGTTTCCTTCCCGGAAACTGTAAATAGATATGGAAAATACAAATCAAAAAGTTAAATACCATTTTGTGAAATTCGTAAGCGTTACCGAGTAAAAAATTATTTAATTTTGACGAATTAGCGCGGAGCATGTAATGAGTCGGGCGCGGCAGGTGAGAGCGGGTGGGCCTTAGTGAGAGAACCAGGAATTAACGCCGCGCGACATGTGTAGGGTGGGGGTGGGAGGAGTCAACGCGTGGTGTGATAAGAAAAATTACTGCGCGCGTTATGAAAAATACTAATATATTATTCAGCGGTAATTTATTGTTTATAAACAAACAACCTTTCGAGGGCTTGCGTCTGAGAATGCGTTTCACCTAACATTTAGTATGGTCGTTTCTGCTTATTATTTTTTTCAACAATTAATATAAAATTATCTGATTATCGCGAACGTTTTTTTAACACTTTTTCAATGTTAGGAAAATGATGCGCTATCATTTCCTCACCACCTTGCGGTAGATAGCATAGTGCGTTTTTTTTTTAGTGGTATCCCCGGTAGGCCTAATCCACTTGTTGTACTTAATGCAAAAGTTGTTCAAAGTGACCTCCTCTCTGTCGTATGCAGAATTCGGCTCTTTGAACAACATCGCGTGATGCACAAAGCACTGTATCTGGCGAAACGGTTCCAAAGGCCGCAATAATAGATTCACGTACCTCATTTGCGGTACCATTTCGCTGAGTGTCAATTAAACTTTTGATGTACCCCCATAAAAAAAAGTCGCAAACCGTTAAATCTGGGCTTTGTGCTGGCCACGCTATTGGTCCTCCGCGTCCTATCCACTTCTCCGGGAATCTCAAATTTAATTCCTCTCGCACTGCTCGACAGGAATGTGCTGGTGCTCCATCGTGCTGAAATATTATGTTTCTTCTTGTTTTGAGCGGCACATTTTCGAGAAGAACTGGTAAACTTGTCCGAATAAAATCTCGATACTCTAGCCCTGTCAATCTTGCCGGCAAAAAATACGGACCAATCTAAAAATATTTTAATTACGTTAACAAAATAATCTTTTTTTTTTTATTTATACTTACTATTTGATTTCCAAGTATTTCTGCCCATACGTTTATGGAATAACGATACTGGAAACTCCCTTCTCTAATTAATTTTGGATTGTGATCCGCCCAATATAAGGTATTCCGCGAATTAAAAATGCCGTTTGGTGTAAACAACGCCTCATCTGACCATAAAATATTGTCCGGAAACGTTGTATTTTGACGACATTGTGCGAGAAAACCTTCATAAATTATGATAATAATTATTATGCTTTAAAAAACTGTTAATATGGAAAGTTAATAAAAATACCTTGACAGAAGTGCATCCGTGGTTCATAGTCTCGTGGTAACAGTTGCTGTACACGCTGATAACGATATGGATATATCGAATTATACCGCAATGTTCGATGCACTTCATATGTTGTTAAATTCAATTCGCGCGCTGAGCGACGTATGCTCATTTCTGGGCGATCTTCAAATAAATTTAAAATTTGTTCTTCATTACGTATTCGCCGCCGTGTACTTTCTCGTTGATGGTGCACGAGACAGCCTGTTTCCCGTAGCTTCTTAACGGCATTTAAAATTGTTTTACCACACGGATAACGCGCACGTCCTGGCATACGTTCCGCGTAAATTTGAGCTGCGCGATTAGCATTTTCACCCGCAAGCCCGTACGCCACTATCATTTCTGTATACTCGCTGGGTTCGTACATCTTCACAATTTTTATTCACTTTTTTATCACTTTGTTTAGCGTGAGCACTTTGTTCAGCACAAGCTAACTAGCGACTGTGAAAGATTTCTTTGGTGGAAAACAGAAATGTAAACAAACAGTACGCGCGGAAAACCTGGAGCAATACTGTTTGTTTACATTTCTGTTTTCCACCAAAGAAATCTTTCACAGTCGCTAGTTAGCTTGTGCTGAACAAAGTGCTCACGCTAAACAAAGTGATAAAAAAGTGAATAAAAATTGTGAAGATGTACGAACCCAGCGAGTATACAGAAATGATAGTGGCGTACGGGCTTGCGGGTGAAAATGCTAATCGCGCAGCTCAAATTTACGCGGAACGTATGCCAGGACGTGCGCGTTATCCGTGTGGTAAAACAATTTTAAATGCCGTTAAGAAGCTACGGGAAACAGGCTGTCTCGTGCACCATCAACGAGAAAGTACACGGCGGCGAATACGTAATGAAGAACAAATTTTAAATTTATTTGAAGATCGCCCAGAAATGAGCATACGTCGCTCAGCGCGCGAATTGAATTTAACAACATATGAAGTGCATCGAACATTGCGGTATAATTCGATATATCCATATCGTTATCAGCGTGTACAGCAACTGTTACCACGAGACTATGAACCACGGATGCACTTCTGTCAAGGTATTTTTATTAACTTTCCATATTAACAGTTTTTTAAAGCATAATAATTATTATCATAATTTATGAAGGTTTTCTCGCACAATGTCGTCAAAATACAACGTTTCCGGACAATATTTTATGGTCAGATGAGGCGTTGTTTACACCAAACGGCATTTTTAATTCGCGGAATACCTTATATTGGGCGGATCACAATCTAAAATTAATTAGAGAAGGGAGTTTCCAGTATCGTTATTCCATAAACGTATGGGCAGAAATACTTGGAAATCAAATAATAAGTATAAATAAAAAAAAAAGATTATTTTGTTAACGTTGTTACGTCTCCGACTCCGCGTCTCTTTTTTTTTCGACGTATATTAAAATTTTAGTTAAGGGGAAGGTAGACCGTAGTCCATTGTAATATAAAAAAAAAGGAATTTTAGAGTCTTTCAGAAAATAAATTCAATAGACGTCCACATATTCCGGGACAATTTGTTGCGTGGAAGCATAAAAAACATGTAACAAATTGCGAACGGGCGCCAACAGGATGTCAGACAAAGAATTTGTCTAGACATAACACAAAAAAAATCAAAATTTAAGAGCTCATAAATATTTCAACTTTGATAACCTGTCTGTCATAGGGAAAGAAAAATAACTTTTTCTTAAAATTGTAATTGCGTACCGATCCCGAGCTTTAGAAAAACCAAGGGCGCGAGAGACCCGAAATTACCGGAGTATGTGACGCAGGCAAAGGCAATAAAGCCAGGTAACCATATGTCATATGGAAAGTAAGAGTTACCTAACCATCTCTCGATGGAAATGATAGAAAAATTCTGGAAGGCTCGGAAGGGGTAACTCGTTGAAGCGGGGGTGCTTCGTAGGCACATTACTTCCTTAAAACCAATGGATTTCGGGAACTCCTCACCAAAATCTAGAAACTAAGGGCGAAAACTTAAAATAGAGAAGGGATGAAGTGCGAGTGCCCAATAATTTTGAGATAGGAAAAGTGGAGGAATAAGCTCTGCAAATGAGAGATTAGAATCTCAGAAAAATGAAAATTCGGGAAGAGTCCTCCCCTTTTCCGAGCTTATAAAATCTTGTGCTCAGGCTGAGCACGCTCTCTTGCATCTTAGCTACAACCGAATAAGTTTTACTAAAACCTCACGTGAGTGTCTTGAGTGTGCAAGCCAATCTGAAGAAGCAGTTTGAAGATCTCCTAAAAGTAAGTTCCAACGATTTTAATATGTATCTGGGCGAAAAACACGATTCCACTAAATGTATTTATCTTAATTAATTGTTTTCAAGTGTTGTCTGAGAGAAAGAAATGTCCGAGTCGAGGCTCCGCGGTTTTGATTTTGTGCTGATTGTTCCTGTGATCTGTTAAATGTGTGAGAATATCTGCTCCCGAACACCGGTTGAGACATGCTGTCGAAAAACTAGCGATTTTCTGTGGTCAACTCCGCGAAATATCGCTGGAACTTTGGCGACTGTTCTCGGCTAAAGAATCGGCAAGCGGTTCTCGCCAAAGATAGATTATGCGGAATCTTTCATGGGCGGATCGAGACCTTCGGAATTCGTCGATGACGAATCTCCTTCCCTCCATTGTTATTAAACATTCCAAAAATTCAATTCAGATTTAATTAAAATCAATTAATAATTTTAGTGGAATCTCTCAATAAGAAAACGTTGAGGAAGAGTCGGGCGCGGCGGAATAAGCAGATCAAAAATCTGAGGGAGTTAGTCCGCCGCTTCTTCGTACAATACCTTCTCGCGGCGGCACCAAGTGAAGAGGTTTTTGTGTCTCCCGCGCGCCACGAGGAGAGACCTTGGTCTCCTCGTCCAGGCCCACCGCCACCATCTCCTATCCGCGGCGATCCGGAGCCGTTATTCGGCTATTTCCCGGAAGAAGAGGAGTCAGTTGCAAATCCTTCCGACGACCGAAATCTTTCGTCTCAGTCCACGGAGCCTGGATCGGAATTATTCCGCCCCACGACTCCTTCTTATACTCCGAATTCTTCCCTCATCTCCGAGCCACGGTTTCCCGGAGATGAGCCAAGAGCCTGCTCCTCTCCTCTTTCACCACCTCCTTTTCCCTTCGAACCTGAGGAAGCCGACTCTCTGGGTGAAGATGACTCAATCTCTCTCCCAGGAGTAGACTTCCCCGATCAACCTCCATCTCCAGTCCCGAGTATAGAGATCCTCGAGGAGCATCCAGAACCGAGAGAGGTTATAGATCCTCTCCTGGAGCTCCTCCGCAGGGCCTGTACTCCGTGGACAGATCCTGTCCCGGAAAGGGCCTTCTCCATCGGCCCTGACCATTTTGAGCCAGAGCAGATCAGGATTCAGGCAGCTCGGTCTGATCCTGATTCTCACTTTTTCATTTATTATCCCGGGGTGGAATTTCCTTTCCTGGCTCCGATGCGATTAATTGACCTTGTTTTCCCGAGATCCACGGCGAGGGTGGTGGAAATCGAAGAGGTCACCATAGATTAATACACACACACACACATGCACACCCTTACACTCATGTAAATATTGTAAAATACTCGACACCGCCATGTTAAAATTATATCTATTCATTCGTATATTACCGTTTTCTTACTATTTGATTTGTTCAGTAAAAACTTTTACTCTATTTTTATATTTTAAACGAACTGTATGAGTTTTTAAATTGCTTATTTGTCATCTATGGATTATTTTCGATTTTTGTAATTAGAGTCATTTATTTTTTATTAAATTGTTAATTTAGTGTTATTAAAATCGTGGGCTAATTATTTAATTACTACCCTAAACTATCCTGTCTAAGCGATCAATCACGCCCGGTTCTATCCCAGAGAATAAGGATTCATTTCCTTTCTCTAAAAAGAACCACTTACGCGCTCAATTGAAATCCGAATAATTATCTGCGCGTAAAATCGTGTAGATTCGAATTTCGAATCACACATAAATTCGGTGGTACGTCACCTCTCTACCCTACCGGCAAAGACCATTCCGAGGAATTCCTTCCAATTAATTAATTAAATAAAATTAATCCTCCTGACGTAACATACCACTGATTTTTGGGGGCTCGTCCGGGATTGTTTGAGCGTGATTTTTCGCAAATGGATACTAGGGCAACGTCTGACAAAGCGGAAGTAGATAAAGCTTATAAAGCAGCGGTTGAACAAACGGGTAAATCAAAATCTACACAATCACAAATACACACTTCGACACCCACTGCGGCCAAAATCCCACAACCCAAGCAATCTACTTCCTCACAAACCATCACAGAACGTGTATCTACTCCTTTACCCGATATATCCGAAGTAACGGAAGGATCTACTATTAAATTAGACGAGACACGATTACCTCTGGCGCCAAAGCGATTACAGGCATATTATAGTAAAATTGAACCCGCGAAAGAAGTTAAGAAAATGGCGAATCCAAATCCGTTCGCCACGTTAAAATACGCCGTTGAGGCGGTCCCCTTCTTTGATGGCAAAAACATCTCGATAAATTATTTTATTGAGGGATGTGAAGAGGCGAAAAATATGCTGCCCGCAGAGGCTGAGGAGCAGTTCACTAAAGTAATTAGGACGCGAATAACCGGTGAAGCTCGACGGACGATTCAAGGGATGGAATTTGAAACCGTAGCTCAGTTAACGAAATATTTAGAAAATATTTTCGGGCAAGATAAAAATGTTAATCAATTACAAGGAGAATTAGGAAGAATCTACCAGAAAAATGAGGAAGATGTTATCACGTACGCCAACAGGGTACGTCTTCTGGGAAATAGAATTATGGACGTGCATAAAAGAATGGTAGATGATTACGAACAATTAACGGAAATCAGAAACTCTTTAGAAAAAGATGTCTGTAAATGTTTTATTCGTGGATTAAAATCAGAAATCGAACAAAGAGTAAAAAGAGATCTAGGCGTCCATGAAACTGTTACAGACGCTCTAGACATCGAAAGAGAATTGCGCGAAATTAATGATCTACGTCACGGTAAAATTTCATCTACTTCAAAACCCTTGAATATCGATCGTCCTAGAGAAATTTGCCAGTTGTGCCTCAAAGAAGGGCATGCTGCCTCAACATGTAAAAAATTAGCTTCCCATACGGGTAATTATTTTAGTTTACCCAATGAAATTTTAGTCTGCCAAATTTGTAAAAAGCGCGGGCACAGTGCGGATAAATGTCGTCAACGCGAAACAAATAATCGTCGTTTTATAAACATTATTCAAGAAAATAAATCGAATTGCCAGCTATGCAATAAACCGGGACATAACGCGAAGAATTGCCGATTTAATAATAGCAATCAAAATAGGACAGTGTTAATTTGCCAATGGTGCGAAAAATCGGGACATACCGCGAATAATTGCTGGAAAAAACAGCAAGAATCCAGAATTACTGGGCAAAAACCGCGAACAGTGTGTCAAATTTGCGATGGATTCGGCCATTCAGCAAAAGAATGCCGAAATAATGCGAGGCAGAATAGCTCCAAAGAAACAGAGTATTGTCGTTATTGTAAGAAAGATGGCCACGTGTTAGAAAACTGCGAACTTAGAATTACTAACAATAAAAGGCGTGAAGCAATGAATGCGGGAAACGCCGGTGGCCCCTCCAAGACGGGTGTGCAGCAGGGGTCCGGACGGATCTCACACCCTGTAGTATCGGTCCGGAAATGAGTCAAAGAATAGAGCCTGAAATTCGGCCGGTTACCGTAAATTTAGATAGGCATAGTCATGTACCCACGATTCAAGTAAAATTAAACAATCAGAATCGAAACGCGACTTTTATGTTAGATACAGGATCGGGTCCGAATATAATAAAAGAAAATTTAATCTCTGATAAATTAAAAATTGATTACGGGAATATTTTAAGATTAAACGGTATAAATGATTATCCAGTATATACTCTCGGTAGAGTAATAATGCCGCTATTTAAAAAACGAGTAATATTTCATATAGTCTCCAAAGATTTTCCCATTTCTCAAGCCGGAATATTAGGAAACGATTTCTTTAAACAAACAAATTCGCGAATTGACTATGCCGAAGGACATTTAGAAATATCGGGAGAAAGAATTTCATTTTCGACCCCTGAAACAATAACCGTCCCACCGCAAACCGAATCTCTATTCTTTGTACGCATTTCTAATCCGGAAATTGAAATCGGATATATACCGCGAATGAAAGTCATCCACGGTATTTATCTGGGAGATACCGTCGCCAGGAATAAAGACGGAAAGGCCTATCTGCATATAATAAGTACACTGAACGAACCTATTGAAGTTCAGGTACCTACAATACAGCTACAACCATTAAGTGAAATGCAGGCGGAAAACATTGAGGAAAACAATGAAGTATGGCAGACCGTTGAAATGTCACGAGACCCCGAGGTTAAACAAACCCATGACGGAGTAAATCACGATAGCAACGATCTCTGTCATCAGGATTTCTTCGATGAAAAAATTCTTGAAGACAATATCCAAAGAAAAAGTAAAATGAAAACTACGCAGGAGAAGGATGCAAAGACATCGCCTGGTAGAAAATTAACCACGCAGGAAAAGAATGCAAAGACATCGCCTGGTGGGGACCACGATAAATCTAGAAAAGGGGGAAATTTCCAAACCCCGTCCAAAAATGAAAAATATAAAAATTCACTTACCCAGGAGAAGGATGCCAAGACATCGCCGGGAAGTAAAATAAATAAAGAGGTGAATCTCCAAGCCTCATTAAAAGAATCTAAAATTTCCAAAGATTCTAATCCTGTCAATCGCGAGGAGGGAAATTTCCAAACCTCACTGCGCGATATGACTTCCTCCAAATCCAAAAAGGATCCTTTAAAAATGATAAAAGAATTAAAATTTCCGCGAGTCAAAGAACCCGGAAATAATAGAGATACTTCCTCTCATATTACCTTCGAAGAATTAGCGAAGAAGTTACATTTATACGATAAATGTAAAATTAATAATAATAAAAATCAATTAATGATTAATAAACCGTCTTCAAGAATATCAGACTGCATGGAAAAACAATCTCAGCAAATAATAAAAGAATCCACGATTATCCGTCCAAATAAAAGGGAAAGAAAAGATAAAATAAGTGCGCAATGCTTAGCCATAATTAACGAGCAGGGAAATAAGCGCCTTTCTGAAATAATGGAATTACTTCGTTTGGATCATGTGAGCGCTTCTGAAAGAGAGAATGTAACGAATCTCGTCAAAAGCAGCCAGGATAGATTCCACATACCCGGAGAAATGCTGACCTTCACTCAGGTACTGCAGCATCAAATACCCACAACAGATGATCAACCGATTAACACCAGGCAGTATCGATTTCCGCAGAAGCATAAGGAAGAAATAAATAAGCAGGTAGACGAGCTGTTGAAAGGAAAAATTATTAAACCTTCACAGTCGCCATACAACACGCCAATATGGATCGTGCCAAAGAAGGACGACTCACAAGGAAATAAGCGATGGAGAATGGTACTGGACTTTAGGAGCCTCAACGAAAAAACAATCGGAGACGCCTACCCACTGCCGAATATCGTCGATATACTGGATCAATTAGGCGGAGCACGATACTTCTCCGTCTGCGATCTAGCGTCCGGATTTCATCAAATAAAAATGGATCCGAAGGATAGCCATAAAACGGCTTTCACAACTCCGTTCGGGCATTATGAATTCGAAAGAATGCCCTTCGGATTAAAAAACGCGCCTGCAACTTTCCAGAGATTAATGGATCTCGTATTAACAGGATTGCAGGGCCGTGAATTATTTGTATATATGGATGATATAGTCATATATGCAA
This sequence comes from Cardiocondyla obscurior, assembly GCF_019399895.1. Classification (NCBI taxonomy): domain Eukaryota; kingdom Metazoa; phylum Arthropoda; class Insecta; order Hymenoptera; family Formicidae; genus Cardiocondyla; species Cardiocondyla obscurior. The sequence continues at coordinate 88,883 of NW_027228793.1, read as the reverse complement.
AAACATTAGAGGAACATGAGAGGAAATATAATCTATTAATACAGCGATTGCGAGAAGCGAACCTAAAATTACAACCAGATAAGTGTGAATTTTTAAAACCAAAAGTAACTTATCTTGGTCATGTAATTAGCAAAGACGGCGTAACTCCAGATCCGAAAAAGCTGGAAGCTGTTAAATTATTTCCACGACCTAAAACGCCTAAAAATATTAAACAATTTTTAGGCTTGGCGGGATACTACCGACGGTTCATACCAAGCTTCTCGAAATTAGCTAAACCCCTGACTGTATTATTAAAAAATGACACAGCATTCGAATGGACTTCAAATCAAGAGGAAGCATTCGAATTATTAAAACAAAAATTATGCGAGGAACCAGTATTACAATATCCGGATTTCTCACAACCATTTATATTAACTACGGACGCCTCAGGACTTGCAGTAGGAGGAATTTTATCTCAAGGAAAAATTAACAAAGATCAACCGGTGGCATATGCATCTCGTACACTGACAGACAATGAAGTAAAGTACGATACATACGAAAAAGAGGCGCTAGCTATTGTATACTGCGTTAAGCATTTTCGGCCATACTTATACGGCCGAAAATTTACCTTAGTTACGGATCACAAACCGTTGCTCTGGTTTAAACATGCCCAAGATGCTAATATGCGCATACTTCGGTGGCGATTAAAATTGGCAGAGTATGACTACGACGTAGTATATAAAGCTGGGAAAACCAATGTAAACGCGGATGCATTGTCTAGGAATCCAGTAGAAGAAATACCGTGTAATATAATTAATTATGCAAAGAAATTAAATCCGAATAATCCTAAGGACGCCGAATTAATTGCACAGATGCTGGAGGAATCAGATAACGATAGCGAAGAAGACGACGACTATTAATTATATCTGTCTGATGAAGAAGAAATAGATAACGTACCAATCAAAAATGATTCAGTACCTTTTACAGATCAAGAATTAAGAGAGCCATCACAGGAAATCGTGGAACAGGCATTAATTCATGATCCACCAACGGAACGTAGGATCCAGACACGAAGCCAAACGGCAAAGAAGGAAAGAATGGAAAAATTAAAAAGAAATATAATTGAAAAGGAAAACGAACAAATAGAAGAACTTGAAATTCAAAAGGAGGACCCCGACGAAGGAAAAAGTGACGACGGAAGTGAAAGCGAAAGTGAAACGGACGAAAGTAAAAATTTACCTGTTATCACCGACATACAAGATATACCTAACAATATAATCGAAACACGTGATTTGTTATTTCTGCGAAAAGATAATATCACATATTTTACAGACACCGAGGGAAACTCTTTAGATTCAGGTTCTCAGAAACTATTTGAAAGAAACGAATTACCGAAAATAAGAACGTTAAGCTTAGGCGAAGCACAACCAATTAAGTATAAAAAATACTATCACATAATTTTACCGATCAGCGAGGGAGTCCGGGAAGGACCAACTTTAACTCTGCAACACGTATCCACAGCTATTAAAAATCTGCGAGCTATCTCCGAAGAATTAAATTTATAAACAATTAGTATCGCGAAAACTGATTTAGTAAACAACGTACCATGGAGCGAAATCAAAAATCTATTACACATAATTTTCTTAAATTCACCTACAAAATTAATAATTTGCAACGGATCAATAAAATATCCTCCCAGAGATCTCCGGTCGTCGATAATCGGAGAAATGCATTGTTCACCAACGGGGGGACACCGCGGAGTAAATAAAACATACAATAGAATTAAACACAAGTATTATTGGGAGAATTTAAAACAGGAAGTTCAACTGTATATTCAACAATGTTTACAGTGTCAGTTAAAAAAATTAGTCAGGGTAAAAACTAAGCAGCCCATGCTAATAACTGATACACCGGGAACTTCTTTCGATAAAATTGCTATGGATATTGTGGGGCCTCTACCAAAAACTGACAGAGGGAATGAATATATCCTGACCATGCAAGATCAATTAACAAAATTCTGCATGGGCATACCTCTACAAAACCAGACATCTGAAACAATAGCCGAAGTATTCGTAGACAGATTTGTCTGTGTATTGGGAGCTCCGAAAGCAATATTGACCGACCAAGGTAGAAATTTTATAAGTGATTTAATTAAAAAGGTAGCGAAAATATTTAGGATACGAAAATTTCGAACAACAGCATTTCACCCACAATCCAACGGATCTTTGGAAAGATCTCATCATGCTCTTGGCGAATATTTAAAACAATACGCGAATGAGCAAAAGGAATGGGATAAGTGGGTCGGACTTGCTATGTTTAATTACAACACCTGTGTACATGAAGCCACGAAACATACACCGTATGAATTAGTATTCGGAAAAATAGCTAGAGTACCGACGGACGAACCTCTCGGCCCGGAGGAAAAGTTAGCTAGCTACGACGATTATTTAATAGGCCTCGTCACACAGCTCCATAATTTACAAACAAACGCCTTCAAGAATGTAACAGAAGCAAAAGAAAAATCTAAGAAACTTTACGACAGGAAAATAAATCCGAAAACTTTTAAGCCCGGAGACTACGTATTTTTATTGAAAGGACCGAAGCCCGGTAAATTCGGTAATCAATACACTGGGCCTCATGAAGTTTTAGAAATTTTGAATAAAAATAACGTGAGGATAAGAATTAAGAAAAATACAAAAGTTGTGCACCCGAATAGGCTACGAGTATCATACATTAAACCGAATGAATGAAAATAAAATTATATTTTCAGATGGATTCGAGATTTAAATGGATTATCGGCGTGATTGTCTTCATGCACGTTTCTGAAATAAACGGAATAATTGGCTACGATTGTGGATCTGCGAATTTGAATATTACGACTCTATCGTTATTAGACGTTGAAAATTGCAATATACCATTAACTCAACCTCAAGTAGACCGAACTTATATACAGCTGCTTCAAATATCAAAATTCGAAGGATTACAAGTGATACAATGCAAAGTATCAATTAACCGACATGTATATTACTGTGGAATGCATTCACATACTTCAATCGTGACTAACGGACAAGCTGAATACGTTTTTGAAACCACAGCAGATCAATGCAAAAAGATGCATGCAACCGGATCATTTTCTTTCTCGACTTATACACATGTTTATGGATTAAAGGTGAATCAAACAATAATGCGACCAGTTACACTCGCAGGAACAACAAGTATGGACGGACAATGCTCAGGCAGTTATTACTCTGATCCGTATGGCAGCTGGCACAATGTCGTAGTGCAAGCCATAATTACCATTACTTTAACCACGCACCAAGCAACTGTTAATTTAGAAACAAATCAGATTCGATTACGATCAGGAACCGCCTGTACTTATGCAGATAATAACTGCATAGATATCGACGGAGGTTACACATTTTGGCAAACATTACCGACTGATTATTGTAAATTCAATAATTATGACATTCTATACGAAGGATACGCTAACCGAATGCTCGATACACTCTATGAAAAACCACAAATTGTATATTCATTATCAACTAACGACGTAACTTTTGCTTTAACTAAAACAGGAGAAGAACCTTTATGCGGATATACATTAATAAAAACAGAACATCCTAAACTGCTTATTTTAGAAACCACAAAAGGAGAATCATTCGCACGCAAACGACCATTACCCGTTGAGAATTTAGATATATTTACTTATGTGAATTCAAAATTTGTATACGTGGAAAAACATATCCGATCTCAGATGAATTCTCTGTATCGAGATGTGTTAAAACAACGCTGTAATTTAGAACAGCAAGTATTAAAAAATGCATTAAGTATTGCCGTTAATTCACCCGATGAATTTGCATATCAAATAATGAAAGGACCTGGCTATATGGCCGTAATATCAGGCGAAGTTGTACATATAATTAAATGCACGCCAGTAGATGTTAAAATTCAGCATGTAAGAGAGTGTTATTCCGAGCTACCGGTATTAAGAAGTAACGATACATATTTCTTGTCACCACGAACGCACATATTGACGAAAACTGGAACTCAAATTTCATGTAACCGAGTAATTCCTCCGATGTATTTCTTGAATGACGGATGGTATCGAATGATACCTACGCCAGAACGAACATTGCCTCCAATAACAATCAAGCCAATGACTAAACCTACATGGCATTATACAAATCCAGGATCCTTAGCAGCCAGCGGAATTTACAGTGAAAAAGATCTCGAACATCTGAGAGATCATATAATGTTCCCTGCCGAACGACCCGCGTTACTTAACACAGTAGCAAGGGGAGTAATGGGAGAAGCTACGTCGATCCATGGAGGATTAATTTCTAACCTCATGGACGAGGCATCAATAGAAAAAGTAGCCACCTCCGCATGGAATAAAATGTGGAGTAAATTTTTGATTTTTGGAAATGTCAGTGCCGGAATGCTGGGAATATTCCTATGTATTCGCGGAATTAAATTAATACTCGATACTCTTGTTCATGGCTATGCATTACATACAGTATACGGATGGTCATTATATTTAATCGGAGCCATCTGGGATTCGTTAACTCAACTCTTACTACTTCTGGGAGAAAAGAGACCAAGATATGAGAAACCTAGTGCACCCGTAATGCCGGAACAAGAGAATTTGAAACAAATACATAATGATTTATATCCAGTTGAAGAATCTGGAACAAATCATGAAGCAGACACGGAACGACGCTATCCACTTTTACCAGCCCGAGAAAATGCAACTTATTCTCTGGAGTTAAAACATTAAAATTTCAGCCGTTATATTTTTTCTCCTCATGTATTTCCGTACATGCAACGTTTTTTTATTCTTATGCAACAATTTGACATCAAGTATTTCTCTTATTATTTTACCCTTTTACTAAAGCCTACTTGTTTTTAGAATAAGAAGAAAGAAGATTTAATCGCAAAATGGAGGCTACAATCCCAACAATTAACACCTATCATTTAACTCGATCGTTCCTGGAGGCCATGGTGTTGGAGGTGGAGTCGCCCACGTTGTTCTGGGTGAAATTAAAAAACGGGCAGGACGAGTTGAATGAGCTCCTAGACTACCTTACTATGAGAATGAAGAGGATCGGGACGAAGCTCACAATGGCGCCCGACCGTATTCATGTCGGGACTCTGGTTGCTGTAAAGGAGGGGAGACGGTGGCAGCGAGGGATCATCACGGAGGTGACGTCTCACACTGACGTCACCATCCATCTAAAGGATTGGGGGCGGAAGATACATCGCCGCAAGTTCGACTGTTGCCACCTGGAGAACCGATTTAAGGAGCAGCCATGGCAGGCCATTCCGTGCGGGGCGCATGGGATCCGGCCAGTGTCTCCCACCGGCTGGACGGAGAGGGACATCATCCTTACTAGGGCCTTAATAGAGAAGGAGTGGGGAGAATTAAGGATCCGACGGGCCTCGGGGGGAGAGTTCGCCGAGGTGGACTTCTCAACCCACCGGCCGGACGACTTCCGGAGGCATGACCTCGCCCATGCGTTGGAACAGGCAGGAGCGGCAATAAGAAGCTCCAATGTAATTATAAATCACATAATAGGGCCGAATAATGTAGTAGAACGGCCAGAATTTAGGAAGTTAAGGTCCCCAGGAACACTGTAGTAAACTTTAATAAAACATTTTTATAATTTTAAATTGCGTACTAGTAATATTGATACTCCTAAGGATGTATTAGTTGATAAGCAAAATATTAGGCTATCATTTTTTTTTTTCTTCCCCATGAAGCTAATCACTTAAGTCAAGAATTGCACATATATATATATATATATATATAAAAAAAGAAAAAAAAAATAATAATAAAAAAAAACACTTTAGTAACGTAAGACAAAAAAAGAGATTGCAGAAAAAGAAAAAGGGAGACACAGTAGTTCCACTCAAGGAGGAGTGGAGGGGAGAAGGCCACGCGTCAGTCGGAAAAGCGTGAAGCCAAACCAAAAATGAGCGGTCAGGAGACCATTCATCAAAATGTTCAATAGACCCCAAATTTGAGTGTAGTGTTGAAAGAAACACACACATAATAGTGAGCGAAAAAAAACGCCACATTGTTCTGTTTCAAATTTGACAAGGTCAAGAACAATCCTAGGCTATTAAAATCAAACCTGACTAATGGAGATTTAATCTCTAAAAGAAGTCTCCCGTAGCGTCAAAATCTATTCGTTCCAGAAACGAAGGAAAAATAAAAATAAACCTTGACCTGCAATCACTTATAGTCGACATAGGAAATACTATTAGAATTTCGTTTTTTAAAAAAAATTATATAAGTGAATATATATATATATATGTACAGAGAATTGAACAAATTGAAAAAAAAAGATTTTTTTTTATATTCTAGAAAGATTTCTAGAATATAAATATATATAAAATGATAGCCTAAAAAGAAAATAAAGAAATGTGAGTTCTTAGAACTAAGTATGAAACTACGAAAAAAAGAGAACTCTTTATTCTATGCAAATGTTGTGAATTAAAGCCCCAACATTTGTCTAAGTCGGGGGGTGTTACGTCTCCGACTCCGCGTCTCTTTTTTTCGACGTATATTAAAATTTTAGTTAAGGGGAAGGTAGACCGTAGTCCATTGTAATATAAAAAAAAAGGAATTTCAGAGTCTTTCAGAAAATAAATTCAATAGACGTCCACATATTCCGGGACAATTTGTTGCGTGGAAGCATAAAAAACATGTAACAAATTGCGAACGGGCGCCAACAGGATGTCAGACAAAGAATTTGTCTAGACATAACACAAAAAAAATCAAAATTTAAGAGCTCATAAATATTTCAACTTTGATAACCTGTCTGTCATAGGGAAAGAAAAATAACTTTTTCTTAAAATTGTAATTGCGTACCGATCCCGAGCTTTAGAAAAACCAAGGGCGCGAGAGACCCGAAATTACCGGAGTATGTGACGCAGGCAAAGGCAATAAAGCCAGGTAACCATATGTCATATGGAAAGTAAGAGTTACCTAACCATCTCTCGATGGAAATGATAGAAAAATTCTGGAAGGCTCGGAAGGGGTAACTCGTTGAAGCGGGGGTGCTTCGTAGGCACATTACTTCCTTAAAACCAATGGATTTCGGGAACTCCTCACCAAAATCTAGAAACTAAGGGCGAAAACTTAAAATAGAGAAGGGATGAAGTGCGAGTGCCCAATAATTTTAAGATAGGAAAAGTGGAGGAATAAGCTCTGCAAATGAGAGATTAGAATCTCAGAAAAATGAAAATTCGGGAAGAGTCCTCCCCTTTTCCGAGCTTATAAAATCTTGTGCTCAGGCTGAGCACGCTCTCTTGCATCTTAGCTACAACCGAATAAGTTTTACTAAAACCTCACGTGAGTGTCTTGAGTGTGCAAGCCAATCTGAAGAAGCAGTTTGAAGATCTCCTAAAAGTAAGTTCCAACGATTTTAATATGTATCTGGGCGAAAAACACGATTCCACTAAATGTATTTATCTTAATTAATTGTTTTCAAGTGTTGTCTGAGAGAAAGAAATGTCTGAGTCGAGGCTCCGCGGTTTTGATTTTGTGCTGATTGTTCCTGTGATCTGTTAAATGTGTGAGAATATCTGCTCCCGAACATCGGTTGAGACATGCTGTCGAAGAACTAGCGATTTTCTGTGGTCAACTCCGCGAAATATCGCTGGAACTTTGGCGACTGTTCTCGGCTAAAGAATCGGCAAGCGGTTCTCGCCAAAGATAGATTATGCGGAATCTTTCATGGGCGGATCGAGACCTTCGGAATTCGTCGATGACGAATCTCCTTCCCTCCATTGTTATTAAACATTCCAAAAATTCAATTCAGATTTAATTAAAATCAATTAATAATTTTAGTGGAATCTCTCAATAAGAAAACGTTGAGGAAGAGTCGGGCGCGGCGGAATAAGCAGATCAAAAATCTGAGGGAGTTAGTCCGCCGCTTCTTCGTACAATACCTTCTCGCGGCGGCACCAAGTGAAGAGGTTTTTGTGTCTCCCGCGCGCCACGAGGAGAGACCTTGGTCTCCTCGTCCAGGCCCACCGCCACCATCTCCTATCCGCGGCGATCCGGAGCCGTTATTCGGCTATTTCCCGGAAGAAGAGGAGTCAGTTGCAAATCCTTCCGACGACCGAAATCTTTCGTCTCAGTCCACGGAGCCTGGATCGGAATTATTCCGCCCCACGACTCCTTCTTATACTCCGAATTCTTCCCTCATCTCCGAGCCACGGTTTCCCGGAGATGAGCCAAGAGCCTGCTCCTCTCCTCTTTCACCACCTCCTTTTCCCTTCGAACCTGAGGAAGCCGACTCTCTGGGTGAAGATGACTCAATCTCTCTCCCAGGAGTAGACTTCCCCGATCAACCTCCATCTCCAGTCCCGAGTATAGAGATCCTCGAGGAGCATCCAGAACCGAGAGAGGTTATAGATCCTCTCCTGGAGCTCCTCCGCAGGGCCTGTACTCCGTGGACAGATCCTGTCCCGGAAAGGGCCTTCTCCATCGGCCCTGACCATTTTGAGCCAGAGCAGATCAGGATTCAGGCAGCTCGGTCTGATCCTGACTCTTACTTTTTCATTTATTATCCCGGGGTGGAATTTCCTTTCCTGGCTCCGATGCGATTAATTGACCTTGTTTTCCCGAGATCCACGGCGAGGGTGGTGGAAATCGAAGAGGTCACCATAGATTAATACACACACACACACACATGCACACCCTTACACTCATGTAAATATTGTAAAATACTCGACACCGCCATGTTAAAATTATATCTATTCATTCGTATATTACCGTTTTCTTACTATTTGATTTGTTCAGTAAAAACTTTTACTCTATTTTTATATTTTAAACGAACTGTATGAGTTTTTGAATTGCTTATTTGTCATCTATGGATTATTTTCGATTTTTGTAATTAAAGTCATTTATTTTTTATTAAAATGTTAATTTAGTGTTATTAAAATCGTGGGCTAATTATTTAATTACTACCCTAAACTATCCTGTCTAAGCGATCAATCACGCCCGGTTCTATCCCAGAGAATAAGGATTCATTTCCTTTCTCTAAAAAGAACCACTTACGCGCTCAAATTAAAAATCCGAATAATTATCTGCGCGTAAAATCGTGTAGATTCGAATTTCGAATCACACATAAATTCGGTGGTACGTCACCTCTCTACCCTACCGGCAAAGACCATTCCGAGGAATTCCTTCCAATTAATTAATTAAATAAAATTAATCCTCCTGACGTAACAACGTAATTAAAATATTTTTAGATTGGTCCGTATTTTTTGCCGGCAAGATTGACAGGGCTAGAGTATCGAGATTTTATTCGGACAAGTTTACCAGTTCTTCTCGAAAATGTGCCGCTCAAAACAAGAAGAAACATAATATTTCAGCACGATGGAGCACCAGCACATTCCTGTCGAGCAGTGCGAGAGGAATTAAATTTGAGATTCCCGGAGAAGTGGATAGGACGCGGAGGACCAATAGCGTGGCCAGCACGAAGCCCAGATTTAACGGTTTGCGACTTTTTTTTATGGGGGTACATCAAAAGTTTAATTGACACTCAGCGAAATGGTACCGCAAATGAGGTACGTGAATCTATTATTGCGGCCTTTGGAACCGTTTCGCCAGATACAGTGCTTTGTGCATCACGCGATGTTGTTCAAAGAGCCGAATTCTGCATACGACAGAGAGGAGGTCACTTTGAACAACTTTTGCATTAAGTACAACAAGTGGATTAGGCCTACCGGGGATACCACTAAAAAAAAAACGCACTATGCTATCTACCGCAAGGTGGTGAGGAAATGATAGCGCATCATTTTCCTAACATTGAAAAAGTGTTAAAAAAACGTTCGCGATAATCAGATAATTTTATATTAATTGTTGAAAAAAATAATAAGCAGAAACGACCATACTAAATGTTAGGTGAAACGCATTCTCAGACGCAAGCCCTCGAAAGGTTGTTTGTTTATAAACAATAAATTACCGCTGAATAATATATTAGTATTTTTCATAACGCGCGCAGTAATTTTTCTTATCACACCACGCGTTGACTCCTCCCACCCCCACCCTACACATGTCGCGCGGCGTTAATTCCTGGTTCTCTCACTAAGGCCCACCCGCTCTCACCTGCCGCGCCCGACTCATTACATGCTCCGCGCTAATTCGTCAAAATTAAATAATTTTTTACTCGGTAACGCTTACGAATTTCACAAAATGGTATTTAACTTTTTGATTTGTATTTTCCATATCTATTTACAGTTTCCGGGAAGGAAACCTTATTTCAAACACCCTGTATATATACATATATACATACATATATACATATAGAATACATTACCTTTTTATAGAATATGCTGTTAATTATTCTGGTCTCCTCACTCCAATGTGTGTACGGACTAATCGGTTATGACTGTGCTGGACAACACCTGAACATTACCACCGTATCATTATTGGGAACCAGCGAGTGCGACCTAGGACACCAAAAACCTAATTCATCCCACGTTTATGTCCAACTTCTTTAACTCTCTGAGTATAATTATGCAGAAATTTATCAATGCAAAATTGAGTTATCTAGAACGGTTCAGTATTGCGGCATGCATTCGCATATTTCTGCAGTAAGTAATGGGAGAATGGAATACCTCTTAGAAATTTCTCCATCGAAGTACTCACGTGCTATACAAGATGGCATTTTTTCTTTGGGAACTGATGGAGAAATCAACGGGTTAAAACCGAATTCCACTAACACGCACAGTTTCATGCTTGCTGATACAGTCGGATATGACGGTCGATGCGAAGGAACTCAATATTCTGATCCCTACGGCACCTGGAGTAATGTCATTGTCGACGCTTTAATTCGAATCACTCTGAAAACAGCGTATGTACTTGTAAATTTAAACTCAGGTAAAATTATGTTAAAATCCGGTACTGTATGTGACTTAACCAGAGGAACTTGCGTTGACTCTGAGAATGGGCACACATTCTGGAAGCCTATGCCTACCTCTTCTTGTAACTTCCACCAATATGATGTATTATATGAAGGGCTAACAACCAAATTAACTAGCCAAGCGGAGGACTCTACATATGCCACGATTTATTCTCTGGTGACTCAAGATCTTACCTTTGCCTTGACAGCTGCCCATCAACAGTCATTATGCGGATACACTCTGCATAACACAGAACATCCAAAATTGTTCATATTGGAAACTGTGAAGGGTAACACCTTTACCCATCGAGGATCAATTCCTGTAGGAAATTTAGACATATTTACTTATGTTAATTCTAAATTTGTCTATGTGGAAAAACATATTAAACAACAGATGACATCTCTTTACCACAACGTTATGCTGCAACGATGTGAGTTAGAGAGAGAGGTAATCAAAAATACACTCTCTTTTGCTTCCTTACAACCAGATGAATTCGCATATCGCTTGATGAAAGGACCTGGATATATGGCAGTAAGTGCTGGAGAAGCTATCTATGTGATAAAGTGCATCCCAGTAACCACCACTATTCGACGAGTCAAGGAATGTCATCTTGAACTTTCTGTAACCATAAGGAATAATTCATATTTCCTAACTCCAAAATCAAGAATATTAGTTAAAAGCAGTACCGTACGAGAATGCAGTTATGAATTACCTACCTTGTACTTCATAGAAGACACTTGGGTACAATTTACTCCAGAGGCACATGTGCGTGAAACAACACCTCAACAATTACAACCTATGACTTCTCTTACTTGGAAGTATCTCACGCCTGGAACATTAGCAACTAGTGGAATATACTCCCAAGCTGACATCGACAAGCTTCGCAATCACATCATGCTTCCCGCCGAGAAGCCTGCGCTTCTTAACACTACGGCACGTGGAATGACCAGTCAAAATATTGATGGTGAATCAGTATCATTGTACCATCTCCTCGATGAAGCATCACTAAAGAAAATAGCTGATAATACAGCTGCCCGCATCTGGAGCAACTTTGTCACTTTTGGATCTGCAACCGCAGGAATATTCGGAATAATGATCATTGTCCGCCTCATCAAGCTCGCCATCGACACTCTGATCCATGGGTATGCTCTTCACTCAGCGTATGGATGCAGCCTCTACGTTCTTGGAGCTATCTGTAGTTCACTCACCAATTTACTAGTACACTTTGCACGAGCACCACCCAAACCCAAGCCAAACACACCTGAGCACGAGGTAGATGATGTACACTCGCCACTTCCCATAACAATACAGCCTAACCGCGATTTTCCCGAAGTACCAGAATCTTTAAACACCGGGAATAGAAATCAAAGTGTAGGCACAAACACTACACCTATTGTTTACACAAGCCTGACGGAACGTTTAAACCAAATCGATTTAAATGAATGAATTACTCCGAAATCATCGTAAATTCGTTCTTAATTAAGGAAGGGTTGTGACGTCAGAAATTAAAATTTCCACTAAATAAAGTTCCTAGATCCTAGTAAAATCGATTCGACCAATAGCATGAAAGTGAGGATTCTCAACCTAGTCTTTTGGATAGACGGTCCCTCTCTGTAAGAAATAATCTATGGTAGACTTTAAGAATAATAACCAATATGTTAATGATAAAACAGAACATATAGCGACATCCTAAAATATTTACGCATAATGTCAATTTAAAAGAACTTGATTACATTAATATATAATTTTTCCACATATTAACAATTCATGAGCGACTCATTCTCTTACACCGCCGTATACTCTCGCGCTTTCGAAAAACCTGTTCTATTAAATTGATAAAATGCAATGCGTTCCGCCAAATAATCATAGATTATTAGAATAAGTATTTTTCCTTTGAACAAAGGGCCAGCCAAGAAGGCGCTAAAAGCCAAGAGCGCGAACAATAAACAACCCGAGATATCGGATCCTCGAGTCGCACACGACGCGGTCCCTAATTGCTTAATTTGTAATGAGATATACAAAATGGAGGCGCCACGCTCTACCTGCTGACATATGATAAACATTACGGCTAACCCGATGTCTCTGGCTGACTATTGAACGCCAAAGGAAATTCTATTGTTAAAACTCTAAGAACACGTGGAATAAACTAAATTCAATAATTTAATAAATTTAATGATTGTAGAAATTGACAATCACTTACTGAATTTTGTAATATTAAATCTGTATCACTTTCGCCTGCACTGCCACCTTTTCTTAGAGTTTACCAAATTTAATACTTTTAGTGATATCGAACGATCATATTTAAGGATATTTTACTTAAATACTAAAATTACTTTTAAGAAAAAAGACCACCCATGTTGCCGTATTAGAGCACCCCAGTACATGTATTCAGCGCCTTCCGAATGGCTAACTGGCAACCATGCTTGTCAGCCGAGCTGCCATTCCACAGGCGCAGCGTTGCGATAATTATAAGCGCGCCGATAATTATTGTTAAAATTACTTGTCACAATTATATCTCGTCCATTGTAAATGCACGTACATATGAGCGCATATATCTTTTTCTTTTTGCAACATTGAATTTAAGAATAATAACGTGTCTACTTTCATATGTACCTGCATAATTTTTATAAATAATTATTCTAATACACCCGCAAGATTTATCTGTGACTCTGAATGCTTAAAACTTAAATCGCGTGGGAATAAACTTTTACACGGCATTGGATCAGTCGCCAATTCTAGGAACGCATAGTTTCGCGATATCTAACAATAACATTCAGAGCTACAGGTTTCAATCGCACCGCTATCAGCGCTAGGGGACCGAAACCCCCAAATTAATAAACAGTACATGTACGAAGAAATTCCATACTCTTTCTCCGCCGCTAGTCGCGTCATAACGAAAATCTAAGACGCAAAGCCCCTTCCCTGTCGTCTAAGACAAGGGATGCTAGACCTATATAAATGGGCCCGCGGCCCGAGCGAGCGTTCAGTCTTTTTTCAAAATCTACGAGAGTCAATCTCTGTAAATTTGAAAGCCACCCGAGGGTTACGAAGACGCTTCCAGCTGACAATTGTAACACGATCACGCTGCGTCTGCCTGGACCAACCGAACCATCCGATTTTGTAAAGGCGCTGCGTCTACTCGTCAATAAAATTAAAATAAGTTAATTGAAATTTTGAAACAATTCTTCCCATTTCCAAACTTGATCCTTTTAGCATTGAGAGAAATCGATGTAACTGTTTATTGGTACATCTACAAGCCCTTGGAGTTTAAAGAGAATGATCAAAGCGTAAAATTAATATTGGCCGCTAAGTCGTTCTTCTCTTCCTCCTCTGTATTAAACCATACCCTTATTCCTGAATAAATTATTAAACTAATTGCTCAAAAGTGCAGATTTGTTTTTTCGCTGCGAAGCTTGCATTACGACCTGAGAGTTGTCTGCAGTACTCGCCATCTCAAATACAAATCCTCGCATTTTGCAAATCAGATCCCTTTTACTCCTTAACATTTGCTTAATAGTACAGATTTGTTATTTCGCTGCGAAATGTGCATTATGACCTGAGGGTTGTCTGCAATACTCGCCATCTTAATTAATAAATTTTAACTTTTTGCAAATCAAGCCTTTCCTATTTCAACCATTAATTGCTCAATAGTGCGGGATCAATTTTCGCTGCGAACAGTCCATCACGATCTGAGGGTCGTCTGCAATACTCGCCATCTTAAATACGAATCCTGGCATTTCGCAATTTAATTTCTTTCCTCTCACAATCGTCTGCATCTTACTGCACCACGATTCCCCCTTCTCCCTAAAATTGTCTGCAAGCATGTGCATAATCGAAACGCAGATGCACAATTGCATTACGATCTGAAGGATTGTCTGCAAATACGTGCAACTCAACCTCGATCAGCATACTTCTGCATTACAATTTCCTTTCTCTCCAATTGTCTGCGAATAATGTGCTTAATTGATATTTTGATGCATAGCCGCATCACGATCTGAACGGTCGTCTGCGATCCATGCAATTCAAAAACAATAGGCATACCTTCCGCATCACAATTTCCCTCTCTTATTTCATAAAATCATTTGCTTAATAGTGCAAGTTCGATGAAAATCGTCTGCATTTACGCATTATGATTCTAGATGGTATGGAGGAAAAAATATAGAGGCGGGAAGAAAAAGCGCGAAAGGGCGGAGATTTATCGGCGCTTAAGAGATCTCATCGCCGCAAAAAAAGCAGCCGCCAATCAACCTTCAAGTTTTCCCCCTTTCAGTTCGTTCGGGGCACCCGAAAAGACCGCCCCGAAAGACCCGCAGCCTGGGCCATCTAAGCCCAGAGGCCTCCGAATACTCAGTATTCAGAAGGGGCACTTTATTACCGTTCATCGTCCGCCACGAATAGTGGAAACAATAGATTTTACCATTTTGGATACCGAAGTGGAAGTCTTGGGCGAAAACCCCCCAAATAAAACTATCGACCGGCTTTTTAATAAAATCATCAATAATTGTACTCCGAAAGAGAAATAAATGTTAAGATAAAAAAGATTTATTCTTTTAACTTCCCATGATAAGGCAGAAACGGCTCTTGCCATCCCGGGGTGTAATCGGTGCATGCAGATTGCCCCTTAAACTAAAGAAGAGCAACTCCAACCTAGACCTTAGGATACCTAGAGTGGAGAAATAAATATCGACGCTCTGGTCCTTTTCAGTATTTCCCCTAGAAATCCCTAAATCCACAAACCGAGACGTCACAACAGAAAGGCAGTTTCGACTTCTTATATGTAGACAGTTTAGACGACAATGTATATAAAATGTACACATGCTAACGATACAATGACAGTTTTGACGACAGTGTATATAAAATCTACAAGTGCTTACAATGCAATGGCAGTTTTGACGACACTTTTGTTGCATCGAGGCGGTGCACGGGGTCCGTCCTCCGAATATTACACGTTTCGGTGTAAGAGGATGACGGCGTGGAGTAAATAAATGTCTTTCCAATCGTTCAATATATATATATGTTTGCGTTTTATTCTTCCTGTGTGTTTCGGTGATAGAGTTACGAGTCGCTACCTCGTACTCTCGAACTGACTTGCACGAGCTTCGGAGCTCGTGCATTATATATTATTATTTTCGGTCTTGTCAGCGAAATAGCAGAAGGAAGTGGCCGCGTGCCCTACTGCCTTCTGCTGATAGCGCGCGATGTCGAAAGGCTGACAAGACGGATTCTTAGGCTCAGCAGATTCCAACAGTTTGGCAATCTGCTGAGTTGTGTATAAAAATGTGACGCATATGGTGGTCAATGACCAGCGTGCGCTGTCGGGTTACAACATCCTTCCCCCCTAGGGGAAAAGAAAAAGAGTGAGTATTTGTAACTCAATCTTTTTCTTTTTTACAATTCATAATTATTATATTTTACAATTTTTTTAGGCTTCTTCGTTCTCCGTCGCAGCGGAGTATTTTACCTTTGGTTTTAGCGTTCGCGGCGGAAGAGCAAAAGTTTTATTTCTATTACATTTCCTAACTATTGTGATAGTAATGATTACAATGATGGTTACTGTTATGAGGAATGTACCGCCGTTGGTAGAGTACACAAATATTTTATGTATAGGTATCTCGTTTGCCTTATCTACTTCGTTGTCTAACTCGTCGAGGCTATTAGTTAATTGTTGCAGCTCTCGCGGGTTAGATATAAATGTTTCGCCTTGTAACTCATTTTGTTTTAATTGAAGATTTCTTAATATAATGTTTTTTCGGTCGACTGTCAGGTTGTATGCGGGTAAACGTGCCATGATATGTGATTCATGCACGCTTTTGGTTCGTATTGATATGTCAGCTGTTATTACCTGACATTCGCCGAAAATAGTAAGTTTACCGGTGTTCTTGATTTTAATAATATTCTTCGGGTGGTTTAAGCAAAATATTTGGATCTCCTGTTCTTCAGTAGTTGAGGATATCCATGATTGAGCTTCGTGTAGGGAGATCCATATGGTCGCTCTTGATAGAAGGTGTCGGGTTTTGCACTGCGTCGTTTGTTGATCCGGTCTCGTGAGTGCTTGTATTTCGCACGGGGCATTTGCCTTTGCGTGGTATATCGGATGGCTTTGAGTGCACACGTACTGTTTGTCGCTGCGTTTGCATTTTTCTAATTCGGTCGCGGTTAATTTTAGGTAGTTATTATTTTCTTTGTCGAAAGCGATTATTTCATTGTCGTTATTTATGACGTTGAATATGTTTTCACTACTATACACGGGAATTGCCGTGACTCGCATTACTTCAAAATTTTCATATCCCACTATCGGGAATTTTATAATTGTTATTATTGTATTTTCTTTATAATACGCGCTGATCTCTGCGTATTCGTGGATATTGTACCAAATTTGTTCGTTGATACGAAATGGGAAGTGATTTCTCCTTCTTAATTTTTCTGCGGCTTCCTTTAGTTCCGCTAGTTTTTTTTCTAACGGGAATAATCGTAGATTCAGCATATCGGATTTTGAATGTGTCAAGAAATGCGTGATGTCGTGCACATCATTTAATGTGTCTGTGATTAATGTTCTTACTATAGACACGAAATCTAACGCGTACAGTCGGCGTGTTATCTGGTCGAGTTTCAAGCTCACTGCCGCTGTCGCGTTTGCTAGATTTTTAATATGTTGGTCCATCTTACTTTCTGTTTCTCGGATGTGACCTATCGTTGTGTTCAGAATTTTTATCTGATTTTTTGCGATGTGTTGCAGAGTCTGTTGTTGCGAGTGTAGTATTTGCAGTTGTTTCGCGATTTGTTTCTCATCGTCTACGTCCATCAAGCCGAATAATGCTTTTCCCGCTTTCCCGACAAAATCAATTAAGCCTCTCTTCTGTGTTGCGGACCCATATATAACTTGCAGCCGGTTTATTGCGGTTGTTAATTTGTCGTATTCGGCGAGCGTTGTATATAATAGCTCGTTGCACTTGCCACCTATGTTTTTATCGTGTGCCTCATGGAAGTAATTGCAGAGTTTTTTTGCTTTTTCCGTGTAATTTCGTATCTTCCTGTATCGTTCTTTGATGGTTGAGACATCTGTCATAATTACGAATTTCCATGTAGACGTTGCCATTTGCAGAAATCCCTGGCTCTCATAATATAATAAGGGGGTGTGTGTAAACCGGGCGATAGAATACGGTGGTGTGCGTGTATTCGTGTTTTCTCCTATGTTCCTGGCTTGCGTTACGGTGAACGCAAGTCTGAAAAATGAGTAGCCTTTCCTACTGTGTGTTAGTTTTGATTTTATATTCGTATGTGAAAGTGTCTGTCAGTGTCGTGGTGTCCAACGTCTACAGTGGGAACGTCTTTTTGATGAGGTAAGTGCATATTACGATTAAAATTTCACTTATCTAAACTTTTTATTTTTTGCACGACTTAAGTTCTTCTTTCCTTTACTGCTGCTTTCTAATTTCAGAGACTTTTTAGTCTGTCTCGAGCAGTCTATCGTTAACGAGTCCGTTTTTGCGTTTTCTTTTTTCAAAAAAAGTGTTACGTCCTGTAACTCCACATCTCCTTTTTCCGACACATGGTAGATAAAATAGATAATAAAAAGTATACCGAATGTATTGGGATCAAAGGAGACGGTTCTAAGTTTCCAGAAAAATAACTCTAACTGACGGAATATCCTGAATCGCCAGATGTATAAAATAAAGAAGGAACCAAAACAATTGTACAACAGATGTGGAATATAAAAAATCGAAACGAAAGGATTTGTCAAAATATTCATAAAACATTAATAGCTCGGAAAGACTTGGAATATCTTAAACTAACAATAAATGTCTGGCGGTACACAAGGGAAATTCTGGAAGAAAAAACAATTCAGTAAAATCAAATTTCGCCGCAGATCCTAGGGATTAGAAAAAAGGAGGCAAAAAGCCTGTAATAATAAAATTGGGATACGCGGCTGGAAACTATAAAACTCAGGCAGCAATTGCACGCTGCCGATAAAAAAAGAGTTACCTAAGCTTTTTCGAATCTGTTATCTGGAAGCTTGGAAGGGCTAAAACCATGTAGAGGGGAGCTCATAAACATTTTCTCCTGGACCAATAGATATCGGGAACTCCTCACCAAAAATTAGAAACTAAGGGCGAAAACTTAGAAAATTAAGGAAACTGAGAGAAGGGCGACCAATAATTGCGAAGACGGAAAAGTGGAGGAATAAGCCTAACGAATAGAATTCAAATTTTGGATAAGACTTAGAATCTGGCGCTGGTCCTCCCCTTTTCCGAGCTTATAAAACCGAGCGCTCCGACGACGCTCGCTCTCAATTCTGTTCTAAAAATCCAGTTTTCATCAGTTCACTCAGTTACTCAAAATTTCAAGTGTTTGTGATAATTTGGTGTGGACGAAATAAAGAATCATCTCGAGATCTCATCCGAGTGAATTTGAAGACATCAAGTAGTAAGTGGCATCATTTATTTATTCCCCTTTTTCCTTTAATTTTGAAACGGTTCCACTAAATAGTTTTATTTGATTTGTATTCATATATTTATATATGTAAAAAATGAAAATTGAGGGAATAGTCAGGGTGCCGTTCACGCTTAATTGTTTCGCTATCTCTCTCGAATCCCCCGTTTTTCGGGTGCCTCAACCTGTCTAGCGGGCTACCTTTTGTCGGGGGTTGCGATATGCCGCCAGTAAATGGTGACTATCAAAACCTTGACTTGAGTAAGGCTCCATTCGGCTAGAGGAACCAGAGAAACTTAGGGTGACAACGGAGAGATCCGAAAGGAGCTGTGAGACGTGATGCCCAGCCATATTCTCCTCCAAATATCATTTATTAATTTAATTCATTAAAATGAAATCCTTTTAGTGGAATCATCGAACTTAAGAACCCTAAAGAAAAGCCGGGCTCGCCGAAATCGGCAAATTCGGAATTTGAGGGGCCTTATCCAGTCCTTCTTTGTGCAATATTTATTCGCGGCGGCGCCAGGGGAGATAAGAACCGACCCTCCCCGAAGAAGAGGAGAGAGGTCGTGGTCCCCTCAACCCCCAGCTCCCCCGACTTCGCCGGCTCCCGAAGAAGTTCCTCTGAACGTCGAAGAACCCAGGGAACTCCCCCCTTCTCCGAATACGCCGAGAACAAGCGTCAATGCGACCGAACCTGAGCCTGATTTGGAGCAGTTCCGCCCTACGACTCCTTCCTATTCTCCGGACATCTCGATTCATTCTCCAGGAGCTGCACCTAGAGCATGCTCCTCTCCAATTCCGTCCCCGATACCTCATCCTGGGGAACCTGAGGAGGTCGACTCCTTTGCTGATGACGATACCGTCTTTTGGCAAGAGTCTGACGGCCCAGAGCCTTCCCCCTCCCCCGCCCCGAGCGTGGAGTCCCTCGGCGGGCAAGAGGAACCCAGAGCGATCATAGATCCTCTCCTCGAGCTCCTCCGGAGGACTTGCTCTCCGTGGACGGATCCCGTCCCCGAAAGGGCCTTCACGATAGGCCCTGATTCCTTTGATCCTGAGGAGATCAGGAGAGAAGCCAGCAGGGCATCTCCTGATCAGAACGTCCTCATATTCTATCCCGGGGTGGAACACCCCTTCTTAGCTCCGATCAGGCTGATTGATCGTGTATTTCCGAGATCGTCGGCCAAGATCTCGGAAATAATTGAAATCGACTTAGATTAAATATTATTATTTTGGAATTTTTTATGTTATTCCCGCGTACCCTTGTTAAATAATAAAAATGTGTTGTCTTTTACTTAGTATATTAATTGAATTTTCTTTTTTCTTAGTTAAAATCTCTTTGGTTTACCATTTTATTTAATTTTTAATTATATTCAATCATCTCTATTTAACATCAATTGAAAAATAAAGAAATGTTAAATTAAATCTCGCTAAAACAGATTTCTGCAATTTTCTTTTAATGAACCTTTTTAGCTCCATTTATTGCGAAAAACATTTCCGGTTCTTTCTCTGGGAACAAGAAGTAAAATTCTTTCCCTCAAAAGAACAAAAATCGCGCTAATTCAAATCTTTTCTCGTTCTAATACATTCCTAGCGCTTAATACGCGTGACGTTGTCTCGCACGCGTCACGCAAGAATTGGTAGTTGCGTCTCTCTCTCTCTACCCTTTACCTGCTCTCGATCCATTTCCTAGTCATTGAGAACCGGTAATCCTTCCATTAAAATTATTCCTAAACCTGACGTAACATACTACCGATTTTTGGGGGCTCGTCCGGGATAGTGAGCGTGGTTTTTCGCAAATGGAGACCAGAGCAAAATCCGATAAAGAAGAAGTAGATAAAAACTATAAAGCTGCGGTAGAACAATCGTCTAAACCAAGACAGACACAAACTCAGATACACACCTCGACACCTACTGTGTCCAAAAATCCACAACCTAAACAACCTATTCCTTTACAAACCATTACTGAAAGCGTATCTACTCCTTTGCCTGATATATCCGAGATAACGGAGGGATCTACAATTAAATTAGACGATACCCGAATACCCCTGGCGCCAAAGCAACTACAAGCGTATTATAGCAAAGTTGAACCCGTAGTAGAACCTAAGAAAATGGCGAATACAAATCCGTTCGCCACATTAAAATACGCGGTAGAGGCGGTTCCCTTCTTTGATGGCAAAAACATCTCCATAAATTATTTTGTGGAAGGATGTGAGGAGGCAAAGAATATGTTGCCTCCCGAAGCCGAGGAACAATTCGCGAAAGTAATTCGAACGCGGATAACAGGCGAAGCTCGACGAACGATCCAGGGGATGGAATTTGATACTGTGGCTCAATTAACCAAATTTTTGGAGAACATTTTTGGACAAGATAAAAATGTTTACCAACTACAGGGGGAATTGGGCAGAGTATATCAAAAAAACGAAGAAGACGTAATCACGTATGCTAACAGAGTGAGACTTCTGGGAAACAGAATAATGGACGTGCACAAAAGAATGATTGATGATTATGAGCAATTAGCCGAAATTAGAAATACTTTAGAAATACTTTAGAAAAAGATGTATGCAAATGTTTTATACGAGGGTTAAAAGCAGAAATAGAACAAAGGGTAAAAAGGGATTTAGATGTGCACGAAACCGTCAATGATGCTTTAAATATAGAAAGAGAGCTACGTGAAATTACCGAAATACGACACGGTAAAGTCTCAGCCACCCCTAAATTATCGAATACAGATCGTTCTCGAGAAATTTGCCAGCTATGCCTCAAAGAAGGGCATGTTGCCTCGAACTGTAGGAAGTTAATGATACAAACAGGAAACCATTTAAATGCCCCAAACGAGATTTTAATTTGTCAAATCTGTAAAAAACGCGGACATAGTGCCGAAAAATGTCGGTTACGCGAAACTAATAACCGCCGGTTTATAAACTTAATTCAGGAAAATAAATTCAATTGTCAAATTTGTAATAAACCCGGTCACAATGCAAGAAATTGCAGATTTAATAATGGCAACGGTAACAATAACAATCAAGTCAGAACAACATTAATCTGTCAATGGTGCGACAAATCGGGGCACACCGCAAATAATTGTTGGAGGAAACAGCAAGAATCGAGAACAACTGAGCATAAAACACGAATAACGTGTCAAATATGCGAAGGATTCGGTCATTCGGCCAAAGAATGCCGAAATAATGCGAGGCAAAACAGCTCTAAGGAGGTAGAGCACTGCCGCTACTGTAAAAAGGAAGGGCACACGTTAGATAATTGCGAACTAAGGATTGCTAATAACAAAAGGCGTGAAGCAATAAGTGCGGGAAATGCCAGTGGCCCCTCAAAGATGGGTGTGCAGCAGGGGTCCGGACGGATCTCACACCCAGTGGTAACTCTCCGGAAATGAGTCAAAGAATGGAGCCCGAAATTCGGCCGGTCACCGTAAATTTAGATAGGCATAGTCATGTACCCACGATACAGGTGAAATTAAATAACCGAAATCAAAACGCGACTTTTATGTTAGATACAGGTTCAGGCCCGAATATAATTAAAGAAAATTTAATTTCAGGTAAATTAAAAATCGATTACGGAAATATTTTGAGATTGAACGGAATAAATGATTATCCGGTGTATACTCTAGGAAGAGTAATAATGCCGTTATTTAAAAAACAAGTAATTTTTCACATTGTATCAAAAGATTTTCCGATTTCTCAAGCCGGAATATTGGGTAATGATTTTTTCAAACAAACAAATTCGCGAATAGACTATGCTGAAGGACATTTAGAAATATCGGGGGAAAGAATTTCATTTTCTACTCCCGAAACAATTACTGTTCCACCGCAGGGCGAATCTCTATTCTTTGTACGAATTTCAAATCCAGAGATTGAGGTCGGATATGTACCGCGAATGAAAGTCGTTCACGGTATTTATCTGGGAGATACCGTCGCCACCAATGAAGACGGAAAAGCTTATCTAAACATAATCAGTACACGGAGTGAACCTATTGAAGTTCAGGTACCTACAATACAACTACTACCGTTAAGCGAGATGCAGGTAGGAAACATCGAGAAGTATAATAAAGAATGGCAGACCGTTGAAATGTCACGAGACTCCGAAGTCAAGAAAATCTATGACGAAGAAAATCATGATAGCAACGATCTCTGTCATCAAGACTTCATCGATGGAAAACTTCTTGAAGACCAAATCCAAAAGAAAATTAAAAAGAGAGAGAAAAACAAAATAAAAATTACACAGGAGAAGGATGCGAAGACATCGCCTGGTAAGAACCTTAATGAAATAAATAATGGGGGAAATTTCCAAACCCCGTCCAAAGAAGAAAAATATATAAATTTAATTGCCCAGGAGAAGGATGCCAGGACATCGCCGGGAAATATAATAAATAAAGAGGTAAATCTCCAAGCCTCACAAATAGAATCTAAAATTTCCAAAGATTCAACTCCTGTCAATCACGAGGAGGGAAATTTCCAAACCTCACTACGTGATCTGACCTTCTCCAGTAATTCTAGAATGGATCCATTGAAAACAATAAAAGAATTAAAATTTCCGCGAGTCAGAGAACCCGGAAATAATGAAGATACTCTCTCTCACATTACCTTCGAAGAAATAGCGAAGAAGTTGCATTTATATGATAAATGTAAAATTAATAATAATAAAAATAAAATAACAGTAAATAAACCGTCTTCAAGAATATCAACCTCCATGGAAAAACAGTCTCAACAAATAATAGAAGAATCTACGATCTCCCGTTTGGATAAAAAGAAAAGGAAAGATAAAATTAGTGCGCAATGCCTAGCCATAATAAATGAGCAGGAAAATAAGCGCCTTTCTGAGATAATGAAATTATTACGCTTAGAACATGTAAGCGCCACCGAAAAAGAAAACGTAACGAATCTCATTAAAAAGAGCCAGGATAGATTTCACATACCCGGAGAGAAGCTGACCTTCACTCAGGTACTGCAACACCAAATACCCACAACGGATGACCAACCTATTAACACCCGGCAGTATCGCTTTCCACAAAAACATAAAGAGGAAATAAATAAACAGGTGGACGAACTGTTGAAAGGAGGAATAGTAAAACCTTCGCAGTCACCGTACAATACGCCCATATGGATCGTGCCAAAGAAGGACGATTCACAAGGAAATAAACGATGGAGAATGGTGCTGGATTTTAGAAGCCTCAATGAGAAGACAATCGGAGACGCTTATCCATTACCCAACATTGTTGATATACTGGATCAATTAGGCGGTGCTAAATATTTTTCCGTCTGTGATCTAGCTTCCGGATTCCATCAAATAAAAATGGATCCGAAGGACAGCCATAAAACGGCTTTCACAACTCCGTTCGGGCATTATGAGTTTGAAAGAATGCCCTTCGGATTAAAAAACGCACCTGCCACTTTTCAGAGGTTAATGGATCTTGTGTTAATGGGATTGCAGGGCCGAGAATTATTTGTATATATGGACGATATAGTCATATATGCAAAAACATTAGAAGAACACGAACGAAAATTCAATCAATTAATACAGCGGTTGCGAGAGGCGAATCTGAAATTACAGCCGGATAAGTGTGAATTTTTGAAATCAAAAGTAACTTATCTCGGTCATGTAATTAGCAAAGACGGCGTAACACCAGATCCGAAAAAGCTGGAAGCCGTCAAATCATTTCCGCGACCAAAAACGCCTAAGAATATTAAACAATTTCTGGGTTTGGCGGGATATTACCGCAGGTTCATACCTAACATCTCAAAACTGGCTAAACCATTAACCGCTTTATTAAAAAATGACACAGCATTTGAATGGACTTCAAATCAAGAGGAAGCATTCGAATCGCTGAAGCAAAAATTATGTAAAGAACCCGTATTACAATATCCGGATTTTTCACAACCGTTCATCTTAACCACGGACGCCTCAGGAATAGCTGTAGAATTTTGTCACAGGGAATAATAAACAAAGATCAACCCGTGGCATATGCATCACGAACATTGACGGAGAATGAGGTAAAATACGACACGTACGAGAAAGAAGCACTAGCAATAGTCTATTGTGTGAAACATTTTCGACCATACCTATACGGTCGAAAATTCACTTTAGTCACGGATCATAAACCATTGCTTTGGTTCAAAAATGCGCAAGATGCAAATATGCGGATATTACGATGGCGATTAAAATTAGCCGAGTATGACTACGATGTAGTATACAAGGCCGGAAAAACGAATGTAAACGCAGATGCATTGTCAAGAAATCCTGTAGAAGAAAAGTAATGCAACATAATTAAGCCTATGAAAAAATTAAATCCGAATGATCCTAAGGATGCTGAATTAATCGCGCAAATGCTAGAAGAATCTGATAATGACAGTGAAGAAGACGACGATTACAAATTATATTTATCTGATGAGGAAGAGATAGAAAAGGAAATTAATAAAAATGAAATAAGCAAAAATGATTCAATACCATTTACGGAACAGGAATTAAATGAACCATCACAGGAGATTGTGGAAAAAGCGTTAATTCATGAACCACCAGAAGAACACCGAATACAAACACGAAGCCTTACAGCAAAAAAGGCAAGGACAGAACTATTAAAAGACAAGGAAATCAAAAAGGAGGACGAGCAGGTAGATGAATCTGACAAGGAAAAAGAGAGCGACAGTGGAAGTGAAGATGAGAGTGAGACAGAGGAAAATAGAAATTTACCCGTTGTTACAAATATTCAAGATATACCTAACAACATAATTGAAACACGCGACTTATTATTCTTACGAAAAGATAATATCACATACTTCACTGACATTGAAGGAAATCCTTTGGATTCTGGTTCACAAAAATTATTTGAGAGAAATGAATTACCGAAAATTAAAACGCTTGCTCTAGGAGAAGCGCAACCGATAAAATACAAGAAATATTATCACATTATTTTACCAATCAGCGAAGGAGTCCGGGAAGGACCAACTTTAACTTTGCAATACATATCTACAGCCATAAAAAATTTGCGAATAATCTCCGATGAACTAAATTTGCAAACAGTTAGTATTGCGAAAACCGATCTAATAAACAATGTACCTTGGGGCGAAATTAAAAACTTGCTACATTTAATTTTCTTAAACTCACCTACGAAATTAATAATTTGCAACGGAGCAATAAAATATCCTCCCAGAGATCTCCGATCGTCAATAATCGGAGAAATGCATTGTTCACCAACGGGGGGGCATCGCGGAGTAAATAAAACATATAATAGAATTAAACATAAATACTACTGGGAAAATTTAAAACAAGAAGTTCAACTATATATTCAGCAATGTCTACAGTGTCAGTTAAAAAAATTAGTCAGGGTAAAAACCAAACAACCCATGCTAATAACTGACACACCAGGAGCATCTTTTGACAAAATTGCCATGGATATTGTAGGGCCTCTGCCAAGAACAGACAGAGGAAATGAATATATTCTGACCATGCAAGACCAGCTGACAAAATTCTGCATGGGCGTACCATTACAAAATCAGACATCCGAAACAATAGCCGAAGTATTTGTAGACAGATTTATCTGTGTATTAGGCGCCCCAAAGGCAATTTTAACCGATCAAGGAAGGAATTTCGTGAGTGAATTAATCAAGAAAGTGGCGAAAATATTTAGAATACGAAAATTTCGTACCACAGCATTTCACCCGCAATCAAACGGCTCGTTAGAGAGGTCTCACCACGCTCTTGGCGAATATTTAAAGCAATACGCCAATGAACAAAAGGAATGGCACAAATGAGTCGGACTCGCCATGTTCAACTATAATACTTGTGTACATGAAGCAACAAAACATACACCATACGAACTAGTATTCGGGAAAATAGCCAGAGTACCGACGGACGAACCACTCGGTCCGGAGGAAAAATTAGCCAATTACGATGATTATTTGATAAGCTTAGTTACACAACTCCATAATTTGCAGGTTAATGCCTTCAGAAATGTAACTGAAGCAAAAGAAAAATCTAAAAAACATTACGACAAGAAAATAAATCCGAAAATTTTTAAACCCGGCGACTATGTATTTTTATTAAAAGGGCCAAAGCCAGGAAAATTTGGCAATCAATATACAGGGCCCCACGAAGTTTTAGAAATCTTAAATAAAAACAATGTGAGAATAAGAATTAAGAAAAATACGAAAGTAGTACATCCAAACAGACTCCGAGTATCATATATAAAACCGAACGGATAAGAATAAAAAAAAAAATTATATTTTCAGATGGATTCGAGATTTAAATGGATTATTGTCACGGTCATCTTAGCACATATTACTAAAAAAGCATACGGGATAATCGGTTATGATTGCGGATCGGCGAATTTAAATATTACAACCCTATCGTTACTGGATGTTGAAAACTGTAATATACCGTTAACACAGCCTCAGGTAGACCGAACCTACATACAACTGCTGCAATTATCTAAATTCGAGGGAATACCTGTAATACAGTGTAAAGTTTCAATAAATCGAAATGTATACCATTGCGGAATGCACTCACATATTTCAACAGTAGCCAACGGGCAAGCCGAATATATTTTCGAGACTACAGTCGATCAATGCAAGAAGATGCACGCAACAGGATCATTCTCATTCTCAACATATAATCACGTTTACGGATTAAAAGTAAATCAAACGGTAATGCGACCGATTACGCTTGCAGGAACTGCAAGTACCGACGGACATTGTTCCGGCAGTTATTATTCAGACCCTTACGGAAGCTGGGACAATGTTGTTGTACAAGCCATAATAACAATTACTTTAATTACTCATCAAGCTACTGTTAATTTGGAGGCGAATCAGATTCGCCTAAGATCAGGAACTGTATGTACTTATACAGATAATAATTGCATCGATATCGATGGGGGTTATACATTCTGGCAAACATTACCGACCGATTATTGCAAATTTAACAACTACGATATTTTATATGAAGGATATGCAAACCGAATGCTCAATACACTCTATGAAAAACCGCAAGTAGTATATTCATTATCTACGCATGATATAACATTTGCATTAACCAAGACAGGAGAAGAACCGTTATGTGGATATACTTTGACAAAAACCGAGCATCCTAAATTATTAATTTTGGAAACCACGAAAGGAGATTCATTTGCACAAAAGCGACCATTATCCGTCGAAAATTTAGACATATTTACTTATGTAAACTCAAAATTTGTATACGTAGAAAAACATATCCGCTCGCAAATGAATTCATTATATCGAGATGTACTAAAACAACGCTGCAATTTAGAACAACAAGTATTGAAAAATGCATTAAGTATCGCAGTAAATTCACCTGACGAATTTGCATATCAAATAATGAAAGGGCCTGGATATATGGCTGTTATCTCCGGAGAAGTTGTACACATAATAAAATGTACACCTGTTGATGTAAAAATTCAACATATAAAAGAATGTTATTCCGAATTGCCAGTACTTAAAAATAACGAAACGTATTTCTTATCACCACGAACTCATATATTAACCAGAACCGGAACTCAAATCTCATGCAATCGAGTAATACCTCCTATGTATTTCTTAAACGACGGATGGTATCGAATGATACCCACACCGGAACGAACCTTACCCCCCACCACAATAAAGCCTATGACTAAACCAACATGGCATTATACAAATCCAGGATCACTTGCAGCCAGCGGAATTTACAGTGAAAAAGATCTCGAACATCTAAGAGATCACATAATGTTCCCCGCAGAACGACCTGCGCTACTTAATACAGTAGCAAGGGGAGTAATGGGAGAACCTACAACGATACATGGAGGGTTAATTTCTAATCTCATGGACGAGGCATCAATAGAGAAAGTAGCAACCTCCGCATGGAATAAAATGTGGAGTAAATTTTTGGTTTTCGGAAATATCAGCGCCGGAATGCTAGGAATATTTCTGTGCATTCGCGGAGTTAAATTAATTCTCGACACTCTCGTTCATGGGTACGTGCTGCATACGGTATACGGATGGTCTCTGTATTTAATCGGAGCCATCTGGGACTCACTAACACAACTATTATTACACTTAGGAGAAAAGAGACAAAAATATGAAAAACCAAGCGCACCGAAAATGCCTGAGCCAGAGATTGAAAAACAACAAAAAAATGAATTGCCTCCTATTGAAGAACTTGAAATGAATCACGAGGAGGAACAGGAACGACATTATCCTCTTCTTCCAGCCCGAGAGAATGCAACTTATTCTCTACAACTACGACACTAAAAAACTTCAATTTGATCATATTACATGTAATTCCATACATGCATCAGATTTTCCTTCATGACTGAATTTACCTCGTGTATTTCCGTACACGCAACAACCTTTCATTTTCTTTATAATTTATTTCTATAGAATCTTTTAAACAACAATTGGAATATCTTTTCTTTATTATTAAAGGAACACTTTGTTTTAGAGCAAGAAGTAAGAAAGAAGAAAGAAAAATCAAGAAGAATGGCAACTGTTTCGTACATTGATACGCATCAGCTGACCCGCTCTCCGCTTGAGGTGCAGGTACTGGAGGTTGAATCGCCGACCCTCTTTTGGGTGAAACTCAAGAACGGAGAGGGAGAGCTGAACGAGCTCCTCAGGTACCTGACGCTACGGATGACCCGCATAGGGAAAAACCTTACGCTAGCGCCGGACTGCGTAGAAGTAGGAACGCTGGTCGCCGTCAAGGAGAAGGGACGGTGGCAGAGAGGAATCGTGACGGAGGTAACGTCACACACCGACGTCACGATCCATCTGCGAGATTGGGGGCGAAAAATCCACAGGCGAAAGTTCGATTGCTGTCGCCTAGAAGAGCGATTCATGGAACAGCCGTGGCAAGCTGTACCATGTGGAATACACGGCGTCAAGCCCACCGACCCATCTGGGTGGACCGAGCGGGACATCGCTCTAGTCCGGCTGCTGATAGAGAAACAGTGGGGGCGGATTTCAATTCGTCGGGCTTGTTGGGGCGAATTCGCTGAGGTAGATTTCTCCATCAGGAAGAAAGGAGACCTATTGATCCGAAATTTGGCGAATATTTTGGAGTCTGCAGGGGCCGCCTACAAAAGCACAGGCGTGATGATCAATTATAAATTGGGACTGAATAACGTGGAGCAAAAACCCACTATGCGTCGCATACGGTTCCCAAGCCAAATTAAGATTTAAGTCATCATATTATCATTATCATCGTTTTCTTATTTTATTTTTTCTCTTAGTTTTACATATATAATCATAATCGTAAGCAATTATAATCACACGTTACATTTGTCAATAAGCTAAGGCCTTTAATATTAAGTATATAGTAATCAATTATACCTTATAAAAATATATAAGCACTCCTTAGAATTGTAATAATTTTTAATTTTTTCATTTCTCTTTTCCTTTATCTCTTACTTTCCTTTAAGAAGCACCAATCTTTTTCAAATAATCTTAGGTATAAAATAAAAAAAAAAAAAAAAAAAAAAAAATAATATGTATATTGTACACATATATAAATATATATATATATATATATATAATGACGTGAAATAAATAGACTAGTTGAAAAAAAAAAAAAAAAAAAAAAAAATATTCTTATTTTTGAAAATAACATAAGGGACTGCAGGGGGAAAGAAAGGGAATGATACCGCCACTCAAGGAGAGTGGTGGGAAACAGACGCGTGCCGGCGGAATGCTACAAGAAGGTTATGGACGAATAGATAAAAATATCCTCCACATGTTTGACGAAATTGACCGAGGTACCTGAAGGACCTATCGAGGAATGAGATTCAAACGTGTAAGTAATAAAGATGCTGCACGGTCTCCCTTGAGCTAAGATGGTCCAGGAATGTTCGAAATCATAAATCGAACCATTCAAAACTCTTTCCATCAAGAGAAAGTCCCAACCTTCACGTCACATGCAAACTAACTGAACACGTGCAAGGAATATAAAATAAAATAAAAAAATAAAAAAAATCTTTTTCTAAAAATTACTTAAAATAAAAGTATGTTAAATATACATATAAATACACAAAAACATAATCATATATATATATATACATATATTCAAAAGGATTCATTTACGTAATAATCAATAGAATAAAATAAAAAAAAAATGTGAAGTGTCGAAAAAAGGAGATATTTTTGTCTATGCAAATGTTGCGTAACCTACCCCAACATTTGTCTAAGTCGGGGGGTGTTACGTCCTGTAACTCCACATCTCCTTTTTCCGACACATGGTAGATAAAGTAGATAATAAAAAGTATACCGAATGTATTGGGATCAAAGGAGACGGTTCTAAGTTTCCAGAAAAATAACTCTAACTGACGGAATATCCTGAATCGCCAGATGTATAAAATAAAAGAAGGAACCAAAAACAATTGTACAACAGATGTGGAATATAAAAAATCGAAACGAAAGGATTTGTCAAAATATTCATAAAACATTAATAGCTCGGAAAGACTTGGAATATCTTAAACTAACAATAAATGTCTGGCGGTACACAAGGGAAATTCTGGAAGAAAAAACAATTCAGTAAAATCAAATTTCGCCGCAGATCCTAGGGATTAGAAAAAGGAGGCAAAAGCCTGTAATAATAAAATTGGGATACGCGGCTGGAAACTATAAAACTCAGGCAGCAATTGCACGCTGCCGATAAAAAAAGAGTTACCTAAGCTTTTTCGAATCTGTTATCTGGAAGCTTGGAAGGGCTAAAACCATGTAGAAGGGAGCTCATAAACATTTTCTCCTGGACCAATAGATATCGGGAACTCCTCACCAAAAATTAGAAACTAAGGGCGAAAACTTAGAAAATTAAGGAAACTGAGAGAAGGGCGACCAATAATTGCGAAGACGGAAAAGTGGAGGAATAAGCCTAACGAATAGAATTCAAATTTTGGATAAGACTTAGAATCTGGCGCTGGTCCTCCCCTTTTCCGAGCTTATAAAACCGAGCGCTCCGACGACGCTCGCTCTCAATTCTGTTCTAAAAATCCAGTTTTCATCAGTTCACTCAGTTACTCAAAATTTCAAGTGTTTGTGATAATTTGGTGTGGACGAAATAAAGAATCATCTCGAGATCTCATCCGAGTGAATTTGAAGACATCAAGTAGTAAGTGGCATCATTTATTTATTCCCCTTTTTCCTTTAATTTTGAAACGGTTCCACTAAATAGTTTTATTTGATTTGTATTCATATATTTATATATGTAAAAAATGAAAATTGAGGGAATAGTCAGGGTGCCGTTCACGCTTAATTGTTTCGCTATCTCTCTCTCGAATCCCCCCGTTTTTTCGGGTGCCTCAACCTGTCTAGCGGGCTACCTTTTGTCGGGGGTTGCGATATGCCGCCAGTAAATGGTGACTATCAAAACCTTGACTTGAGTAAGGCTCCATTCGGCTAGAGGAACCAGAGAAACTTAGGGTGACAACGGAGAGATCCGAAAGGAGCTGTGAGACGTGATGCCCAGCCATATTCTCCTCCAAATATCATTTATTAATTTAATTCATTAAAATGAAATCCTTTTAGTGGAATCATCGAACTTAAGAACCCTAAAGAAAAGCCGGGCTCGCCGAAATCGGCAAATTCGGAATTTGAGGGGCCTTATCCAGTCCTTCTTTGTGCAATATTTATTCGCGGCGGCGCCAGGGGAGATAAGAACCGACCCTCCCCGAAGAAGAGGAGAGAGGTCGTGGTCCCTCAACCCCCAGCTCCCCGACTTCGCCGGCTCCCGAAGAAGTTCCTCTGAACGTCGAAGAACCCAGGGAACTCCCCCCTTCTCCGAATACGCCGAGAACAAGCGTCAATGCGACCGAACCTGAGCCTGATTTGGAGCAGTTCCGCCCTACGACTCCTTTCTATTCTCCGGACATCTCGATTCATTCTCCAGGAGCTGCACCTAGAGCATGCTCCTCTCCAATTCCGTCCCCGATACCTCATCCTGGGGAACCTGAGGAGGTCGACTCCTTTGCTGATGACGATACCGTCTTTTGGCAAGAGTCTGACGGCCCAGAGCCTTCTCCCTCCCCCGCCCCGAGCGTGGAGTTCCTCGGCGGGCAAGAGGAACCCAGAGCGATCATAGATCCTCTCCTCGAGCTCCTCCGGAGGACTTGCTCTCCGTGGACGGATCCCGTCCCCGAAAGGGCCTTCACGATAGGCCCTGATTCCTTTGATCCTGAGGAGATCAGGAGAGAAGCCAGCAGGGCATCTCCTGATCAGAACGTCCTCATATTCTATCCCGGGGTGGAACACCCCTTCTTAGCTCCGATCAGGCTGATTGATCGTGTATTTCCGAGATCGTCGGCCAAGATCTCGGAAATAATTGAAATCGACTTAGATTAAATATTATTATTTTTGGAATTTTTTATGTTACTTCCCGCGTACCCTTGTTAAATAATAAAAATGTGTTGTCTTTTACTTAGTATATTAATTGAATTTTCTTTTTTCTTAGTTAAAATCTCTTTGGTTTACCATTTTATTTAATTTTTAATTATATTCAATCATCTCTATTTAACATCAATTGAAAAATAAAGAAATGTTAAATTAAATCTCGCTAAAACAGATTTCTGCAATTTTCTTTAATGAACCTTTTAGCTCCATTTATTGCGAAAAACATTTCCGGTTCTTTCTCTGGGAACAAGAAGTAAAATTCTTTCCCTCAAAAGAACAAAAATCGCGCTAATTCAAATCTTTTCTCGTTCTAATACATTCCTAGCGCTTAATACGCGTGACGTTGTCTCGCACGCGTCACGCAAGAATTGGTAGTTGCGTCTCTCTCTCTCTACCCTTTACCTGCTCTCGATCCATTTCCTAGTCATTGAGAACCGGTAATCCTTCCATTAAAATTATTCCTAAACCTGACGTAACAAAAGTAAAAAAAAATTTTTTATTTATTGTGTTTTTTTTTTCTTTTTTTTTGATATATATACATATATGTGGTGTGTGGTGGTCGGTTTTTTATAAATTTCTTCTTGTTTTTAGTGAGTGAGAACGTGTCATCGGGATGTTATCGGTGCGACGAGTCCCGATTTGCCCCCCTGTGCTTAGGATACAGTATGTCGCGGGCCTGCCTGCATTTTTGCCCGCGGTGCCGAAGCACCTATAGCCCTCGGTACTGCAAGGAGTGCTCCGTGGCTACCTTGTCGCCTAGCTCTACGGCGACAACGGTGCCGGAGCACTTGGCAGGCCCATCGACGTCGACCGGGGGGGCACCCGTGGGGCTGCCGCCCCCTTTGTATATGCCGCCCATTGGTGGATTCCCTCCGATGGTCTGCAGGGAGCTTATTACCGGGGGGATAATGGTGGAAGAGATACCGGAGTTTTCCCATCTTCCACCCTACCCCTGGAGAGTCAACCGTCTAGCCCCCTGCCATCGGAGGTATCTTCGCGGATGTCGTCACCGGTGGAGCCGAGAACGCCCTATACTGATCCTCCGGCCTTGAATTTTTCTTTTCGGTCGCCGCTCCCCGAATCGCCGCCGCCACCGTATTCTTTGGTGGCCTATCGTTCGGGGGTGTCTGCGGCCCCAAACCCAGGGCCATCGCCGGCGTCCACCTTCGAGCTGCGTGAGGTGATCACCCGGGTGGAGGACCGGGACCTGTGCGTGCGGCTCTCCGAAGATGGGTCTCGCACTGTCGACATCTTGCAGGCTGGTGAGTGATTTTTATTTGCCGCTTTTGGGCTTTGAACTCCGTTCCTTCAGGCTGCTGATCCGTCGTCCAGTCCCCTCATCCAATGCTCCTGGGTATCAATTTTCTGTTTGCTCTGTGGCATGACTCTTCTTTTGCTTGTTCCCTCTCTCCCTGTTTTACCGACTCACTATCTGCTTTTCTTCTTAATGTTTGATAAATAGTTTTCACCGATTAGCGTGAACGCGAATGGTTTTCCTTCCCTTTTTTATTGTATAATTTATTTCGCCGTGTTTTTCTATTATTACATATGGTCCTACCCATTGCTTGTCGAGTTTTTTTGATCGCCCTCGCCGTACTGTTTCGTCGTGTAATAGTACGGAATCTCCGACTTTAAATGATTTAGGGTTTGTTCGTATGTCGAAGTTTATTTTCGCTTTTAATTTTTCCTCCTTAGCGTGTTCTTTTGCTAAGAAATTTGATGCTCGTTGTCGTTCTCGGAGCTCTTGTACGTAATCTTCGTACGAATACGTTTGCTTCGGTGTGCCTGACACTGCTGTAGGCAGCAAAGCTTGATGTCCATAGATGAGTTCGAATGGTGTGAAACCTGTAGCTGTGTGTGGCGTGGTATTATACGTGAACATAGCATACGGTAACCATTCGTCCCAATCTGTTTGTTCCTCGTTTAGATAATGTTTTAGATATTCGGCGAGTGTTCTGTGCGATCTTTCCAACGCGCCATTTGTTTCGGGGTGGTAGGCGGTTGTTTGTATTTTTTCAATTTTTAGTAACTTGCAGGTTTGTTTAAACATTTCGCTTGTAAAATTCGTCCCTTGATCCGTGAGTAGTTTCTCCGGTATTCCATGCTCGAATACGATCTTCGTTATAAATGCTTTTGCCACTGTTAGCGCTTCTTGGTTGGTAATCGGAATCGCCTTACTAAATTTTGTTAAGGCGTCTTGGAACGTTAATATATATTTGTTCCCTTCGTTTGACACGGGGAGTGGCCCTACAATATCCAGGGCGCATTTCTCAAAAGGTCGTTTAGGCGTATCCGTGATCGTCAGTGGCATTTTTGTTTGCCTACTTAATTTATTTTTCTGGCATGTTTCACATCTCTTTATGTATTTTTCGACATCCTTTGTTAGTCCGTGCCAGTTATGTTTTAATCTCAATCGATTTATTGTTCGTGATACTCCCTGGTGTCCTCCCAGTAGAAAGTCGTAATATTCTTTTAAAATTTTTTTTTTTCTTCCGTCGTATATTCTTGTGTTTCAACGGTTGTAATTATACTGACAGTTTTTTCGAACGGCGGGTTTCTACTGAGCGCGTTTGCGTTCGTATTTTTCTTTCCTGCTTTGTGTAGAATTTCGTACGTATATTTTTCTAATTTTAGTCGCCATCGGATTAATCGCGACCCTGGATCATTTACATTAAAAAGCCACGTTAGGGATTTATGATCCGTAATGATGGTGAATTTTGTTCCGTAGATGTATGGTCTAAAATGTTTGACGGCCCAGACTATGGCTAGTAATTCTTTTTCAGTCGTTGTGTAATTCTTTTCCGCTTTATTCAATATGCGGCTTGCATACGAGATCGGCCTGTCTTCTCCGATTTCACCTTGCGAAAGTATGGCTCCGATTGCTTGGTCGGAGGCGTCCGTTGTGATTAGAAATTTTTTCGTAAAATCTGGGTAATTTAATACCGGTGCGGTAGTTAATTTTTCCTTGAGCATTTCAAAAGCTTGCTGCTGCTCTATCTCCCACTTAAATTCTTGGCCTTTTCTAATTAGATTTGTTAATGGTTTTGCTATTTTTGAGAAGTTAGCGATGAATTTTCTATAGTATCCGGACAATCCGATAAAAGATTGAATATCCTTGATTCTTTTCGGAGTCGGATAATTTCTTACGACGGATATTTTAGACGGGTCTGGCCGTATTCCGTCTTCTGCTATTATATGTCCCAAGTACAGGACTTCTTTTCGTAGAAATTCGCATTTCTCCGGTTGTAATTTTAGATTGTGTTCTCTTAGCCTTTTAAAAACTTCCGGTCCTTTTCGTGCATCGGAATCTGATGATATCCCGATGCTAAATCTAATGTGGAAAAGTATTTTGCTTGTCCTAGTTGATCTAGTATGTCTGTGATGTTAGGAATCGGAAATGAGTCTCTGATTGTGATCTCATTTAATTTTCGAAAGTCCACCACAATTCGAACTCTTTGATTTCCGTTTTCATCCGCTTTTTTCGGTACTACCAGAATGGGTGCATTCCATTGGCTGGTACTCCCTCGTATTATTTTTTCTTGTAACATTTTTTGTATTTGATTGTTTACCTCCGTTTTATGTCGTTCAAACAGTCTGTATGGTCTACTATTTATTGGTTTAGCTTTTTCGTCCATTGAGATTTCATGTGCTACCGCTTTCGTACATGTTAAGGTATCTCCGTCTAAGTAGAATGTGTCACAAAAGTTATCACACATTTCTAATAGAGACTTCTTTTCTTCCTCGTTTAAATGTTCGGTGCGTAAAGAGTCTCTTAATCTTTTTTGTTGTGACTGTATGGGCTCCGAGTCACGCGTTCCGTGCAACGTGAGTACTTCTTCTGTGTCAGCGGTTTTAATTCTTTTTATATCGACGTTTGGCGTGCTAAAGACAATTTCGTTGTCCGAAGTATTTAATATACTTACCGGACAAATATTATTTATGGGTTCAACCAGGCAGCTCCCATGAATACTCCGGGTTTGCATACTCTCGCCTGAATGATCCCGATGTGATCTGTATTGGTGATGGCTCGGCAGATTGTCTCGCTGCGAGGTGGCAGAAGGATCTGCTCGTACGGCATTAACTTTTATACGGCGTTACCCATCGTAAGAGTGCTCTTTTTTAGATCGCATACTGCTCCTTGTTTTTCCAGGAAGTCCATCCCTAGTATTCCCTCATAATCCACGGGGAAATTATCTTTTACTATATGTGCTTTATGTATTATTTTTGTGCGGCCTAAGTTAATTGTGGCTTTGATTCGTCCTAGCGTGATTGCCTTATGTCCGGTTACGCTTGTTAATGTTAGTTCGAGTTCATTTAAGGGGGTGTTTCCCTTCAATTTTCCCACTTTTATTATTGTTATGGTTGCACCTGAGTCTAATAGGAAAGTAATTTTCTTTTGCTTCGCTTCTTTTACTGGCAAAGTGATTAATTTTAGCCCGCGCGCTTTTTCCTGTGTCATTATTTGCGACACTTGATGCTTCCTTACCGTATGCGTGGCCCACGTTGTCGAGTATCTCTCTTCGTCGCTGCTATCGGCGTCTTGTGTATATGCTCGTGTCGTGGTATTCACTTCGCGTTTTCTACGGTTATTTGATGCTTCGCGCGTGGCGCGGGTCGGGTTACGCGAGGTTGTTGGTCGTCCGTGGATCTTTCAGCAGTCTTCGCGTATATGCCCGTTGATATTGCAATGCGTGCAATATTTCGAGGTCGCATTTACCTCTTCGTTTGCGTCGGCTCGCGGTAACGAGAATCGGTTTGCGTGGCGGCTATTTTTACATTCGCGTCCCGTATGTCCCGTTTTCCGCATTTTTGGCAATTTATGTTGCTCCGTGAATTTACAGGCGGATATGATTTTTCGTGTTCTGAGTAAACCCGCGCGGGGGTTTCCCGTTGTCGTTCTTCAATTGTGGCTCCCGCGACTGCCTCAGAGAGGGTCGAGAATTACGGGAACGTATAATTGTTTGGAGATGCGGGTGCAATCCGTTTTGATATGTGACCAGCACTTGTTTTTGTAGAGAGTTCCATATACCTAATTTTTGTTCGTGAGAGTATGCGGTATCATCACTAAATGCGTCGTATAAGTTCGTAGTTAGTCGATCTGCTCTTGCTCCAAATGCTTGGGCGTTTTCGCCTGCTCGTTGTTTTAATTTAAGGAAATCGACTTGTAAGTGTACAACTCCTTCTTTTTGTAAGTATGCTTCTTCTATTGCTTTTATGAATTGCCGGAAATTTGTTATTTTCTTCGTTTCAAATCACATTAGGGCGCGTCCCCTTTATTTTGTATATAATACTTCGGCTAGTAATAACTTTACTTGCGTTGGTTTGATTCTACGTGCGTCGAATTCGCAGGATCGCGTAAAGTCGCGGATCTCTCTTGCGTCTCCGTAAAAAGTCGGGACTATCTTTACTGCCTCTTTTAATGATATAAATTCATCCGACTGATCGAGTGTAAGTCTCGCGTTTTCGTCATCGTCCTCTTGCGGTATTTGATCTATCATTCGCGTAAGCTGTAATTCGGTTCTTGGC
This sequence comes from Cardiocondyla obscurior, assembly GCF_019399895.1. NCBI lineage: Eukaryota > Metazoa > Arthropoda > Insecta > Hymenoptera > Formicidae > Cardiocondyla > Cardiocondyla obscurior. The sequence goes on along the minus strand of NW_027228793.1, from coordinate 49,644 downwards.
GCGTCACGACCGGCGTCCAGTCGATCCATCCTTTTGTTTATCTTTTGCATGGTTTTTAGTAGCATGAGAGTGGTTTTGTTTTACGAGATCTCGGGTTTCGAGTTCGTGATAGGCGAGGAATGAGCGTGTTCGGATCGCTCTTCTTCCTCTGTATTTTCTTGAGGCGGATTTGCATTTCCCGAAGGTCCGGGATTTTCAGTCTGGTGTCCTTCGTCAGTATTTGTCAGCATAAAATTTTTTCCGTTAGCTGTGCGGATAGTCGTTTGTGCGGAGGGACGCGTTTGTCTGTCAAGTCTCTCAATATTTTCGTACGTTGCTCCTGTCGGATCGTCGTCAAATTCGTCACTCGAATCATTAAAAACGTCCGCATGCCATGTGGCAGTAGGTTTCGCAGCGTGCTTTTGCGACATTTTAATTTTCAAATTTTTGTACTCTGCGTATTGCACGGTCGCGTTTGTTTATAGCGTCTGCCAAAACAGGAAGTCAGTCGTTTGGTTTTGTAAGAAAAGTTTTTTCGTTAACTTACATTAATAGTATAGAATGCATGTTGTCTTCTGCTGGGTCTTTCCTTTCGCTTATGCTTGTGTATTTGGCGGGTACTGTAACGTGAGCTGCTTGGCTGTCTTTATCGTTGACGTTGTCCTCACCTTGTTTTATCTTTCTGTTTCAGCCGTATACTACCAACAGCACCGGGCGGTGTAAGGGCGAAAAATGCAGGTCGCCTTTTCTTCGAGGGGCGGATCCCACCGTTGCCACCAAATTGTTGCACCGGAGCGGTGCACGGGGTCCGTCCTCCGAATATACACGTTACGGTGTAGTGGATGGCGGTGTTTAATAAATGTATATATGTTTTCAATCGTTTAATGCGTTTATTCTTCCTTTGTATATCGGCGATAGAGTTACGAGTCGCTACCTCGTACTCTCAGACTGACTTGCACGAGCTTCGGAGCTCGTGCATTATATATTATTATTTTCGGTCTTGTCAGCGAAATAGCAGAAGGAAGTGGCCGCGTGCCCTACTGCCTTCTGCTGATAGCGCGCGATGTCGAAAGGCTGACAAGACGGATTCTTAGGCTCAGCAGATTCCAACAGTTTGGCAATCTGCTGAGTTGTATACAAATATGTGGCGCATGTGGTGGTCAATGACCAGCGTGCGCTGTCGGGTTACAACACCTGCTTCCGAATACCGGCCAGGATACGCTGTCGAATAACCAGCAATTTTCGGTGGTTTACGCCGCGATATACTGCTGGAAGTTTGGCGACTGTCCACGGCTAAAGAATCGGCAAGCGATTTTCGCCAAATGTAGATTACGTGGATTCATTCATGGACCAGTCAAAGGCTTCGGAAATCGTCAATGACGAGTCTCCTTCGCCCTTTTCTTTTTTAATCTTGTAAATTCTGTTCGAATAAAATTAAAAGTAAATTATGAATTTTAGTGGAATCTTTAAATAAAAAAACTATTAAGAAGAGCCGGGCGCGAAGAAACAAACAGATACGGAATCTGAGGGAGTTGGTCCGCCGCTTCTTTATTCAATATCTGCTCGCGGCGGCACCAAGCGAAGAGGTATTCGTTTCTCCTGCGCGCAACGAAGAGAGACCGTGGTCTCCTCGGCCGGGCCCTCCGCCATCGTCGCCTATCCACAGAGACCTGGAGCCTTTATACGGATATATCCCGCAAGAGGAAATCTGAAGCATCCAACTCGAAAATTCGGCCGCTGATCTTAACCTCTTGAGCCAGTCCACGGAGCCGGGATCGGAACAATTCCGCCCCACGACTCCATCGTACACTCCGAATTCATCCCTCATCTCCGAACCACGTTTTCCCGGAGGTGAGCCATGAGCCTGTTCCTCTCTTCTCTCGCCGCCTTTTTTTCCGTTCGAACCTGAGGAAGCCGACTCTCTGGGCGAAGATGAATCCATCTCTCTCCCAGAAGTAGACTTCCCCGATCAACCTCCATCTCCCGTCACGAGTATCGAGGTTCTCGAGGAGCGTCCGGAACCAAGAGAGGTTAGAGACCTTCTCCTGGAGCTCCTACGCAGGGCCTGTACTCCGTGGACAGATCCTGTTCCGGAAAAGGCCTTCTCCATCGGCCCTGACCACTTCGAGCCAGAAGAGATCAGGAGGCAGGCAGCTCGTTCCGCTCCTGATTCTCATTTTTTTATTTACTATCCCGGGGTGGAATTTCCTTTCCTGGCCCCGATGCGACTAATTGATTTGGTCTTCCCGAGATCCACAGTGAGGTTGGTAGAGATCGAAGAGATCACATTAGACTGAAGAAGTTATACAAATACACGCACACACACAGACACACATATTTTGTAAATACTCTCGTTTCTCTGCCATGTTAAATCTATACTTATTTATCCGATTACAATCTTTCTCTTATTATTTGATTTTTTCCGCTAAGACATTAACTTTATTTTTATATTTCAAACGAAACAGCTAAATAATAAAAATTGTTAACTCTGCTTACTTTAATGATCAATTCTTTTTTTTTTGTAATTTCGAACATCATATTTAGTATTAAATTTGTTATTTTGTGTTATTGAAATTATGATTTGATTATTTTATAATTACCCTAATTATCCTCCAAAAGCGAACAATCACGCCTGGTTCTATCCCAGAGAATTAGGATTCATTTCCTTTCTCTAAATAGGAACCACTTACGCGCTCAATCTGAATTCGAAATTTTGAAATAATTAATCTGCGCGTAAAATTGCGTGGATTCGAATCTCGAATCTCACGTAAATTCGGTGGTACGTCATTTTCCTACTTTACCCACAAATACCATTCCCGAAGATTTCCTTCAATTAATCATTTAATTAAAAAATAATTTTTTTGACGTAACAACTACCGCAAATTAATTATACTCTTGTTACTAACTATATCGATCTCTTCTACCCATGGGATAATAGGATATGATTATGGCTCAGCAGCAGCTAATTTGACGACGCTATCTTTTATTGACATAGAAGAATGTGATATTCCGACTGTTTCAATAAATACTACACAAATTTATCTACAGCTACTTCAAATAGACGACTTTACAAATGTAAAAATTATACTGTGCAAAGTGGAAATAGACCGAATGATTAAAAAATGCAAAATGTTTTCACACACCATGGAAGTGCATAACGGAAAATATTCATATATACATGAAGTCGTTATAGAAGTATGTCAACATATGCATCTAGATGGAACCTTTACAATTGGAAACACTCTAATAACCGGATTAAAACCGAATGCCACTGCAAGCCGCCCTGTGGTCCTGGCCGGAAGTGTGGACAACGACGGAGTCTGTTCCGGAGCTGCCCACTCCGATCCTTACGGAACATGGGAGCAAGTCATCGTATTAAGCACCATTAAAATAACTACAAGATTATTCTGCAAACATTCGACTAAATTCTAATCAAGTGTTATTAAAATCTGGAGTTGTGTGCGAATTAAAAGCTACACACTGCACCGACATGAAAGGAGGAAATACTTTCTGGGATCCTCAGCCGAGCGACACTTGCAATCTTCGAGGATACAGTCTTTTATACAGAGGAATTGCCGAAAGCATAACTGACCATAACATGGAACCACCTCAGATCGTGTATACCATAAACCAACGAGATATAGTATTTGCCTTAACCAGAACGGGCAAATATACAAGCTGCGGATTTACATTAACGCAGACTGAACATCCGAAATTAGTAATATTTTGAACTGATCCGAATGGATATATATTTAAAAATTACAGATCCTCGGCATCCTACGATTTATTCACATACGTTAACTCAAAATTTGTTTACGTAGAAAGACATGTACGGCAGCATATTAATTTATTATACAGAAATGTAATTTTGGAACAATGTAGATTAGAATTGCAATTATTAAGAAACTCTTTGGCAATAGCGACGCAATCACCAGACATTTTCGTTTTCCACTTTATGAAAGGACCAGGATACATGGCCGTATCAACAGGAGAAGTAGTTCACATTATAAAATGTGTACCCACAGAAGTAAAAATTGCAAGCACAGACGAATGTTATGATCAACTTCCAGTAATACGAGGAAACGAAACCTATTTTCTAACACCACAAACACATATATTATTACAGTAAGAAACTCAAATAAATTGCAACCCTTTAGCTCCAGCAATGTTCAGACTAGATAATTCTTGGTACAAATTTTTGCCGAGACCAGTGGAATCAGTGCGTCCTACTGTCATGAAACCAATGACAAGACCGACTTGGAAGTATGTGAGCCCAGGATCATTAGCTACAAGCGGAATATATACACAAACGGATTTAGATGATTTGAAGAACCACATAATGTTTTTAGCCGAACGACCAGCAATTCTTAACACCCTTGCAAGAGGAATCATGGGCGAACCAACATTAGTCCATGGAGGCTCAATTTCAAATTTAATTGACAAAGCATCAATAGAAAAAATCGCAATATCAACCGGGCAAAAATTTTGGAGCAAATTTTTAATTTTTGGCAATATTAGTGTAGGATTAATGGGAATATATCTCGCTTGCAGAGCCATAAAATTGTTAATAGATACTCTCGTACATGGCTATGACTTACACACGGTTTATGGATGGTCAATCTACCTTATAGGAGCAATCTGGGACTTTATAACCAACCTACTACTACATCTGGGAAAAGGAAAAAACGAATACAGGAAGGCCAGCGCTCCTAAGCAAGCTCCAGAAACAACGTTCACCCAGAATCATCTGGAGATGGAAAATTTACATCCAAAAGTTTATCCAACCATTACAGTAGAAAAAACAGCAACGTATACGTTCGAATTAAAAGAATAAAAAATATATAATAAAAAAGAAAACAAAATAAAAAAAATATAATAATAAATAAAAAAATAATAAATAAAAAATTTAAAATATATATATATACAGGGTGTTTGATTCGAGGTGTCACGCCCGAAAAATTTAAATAGAGAATTAAATTTTAAGAAAAAAAGTCCTTTACAATTTTTTAAAATTTTTTACCGTTTTTGAGAAAAAAATTAAAATATGTTAGCGTAAGAGTGACAAGGAGGACACGCGGACTGAGCGCGACAGACGACGGCTAGTATTTTTAAGAATGATAGTAAACCGAGCGGCGATAAGAGAGTCGCGGCGAGTCTTCGCGGCGAAGACAAACAAACGCGTTCGCACGATCGATATCATTCACACCGATACTTTAAGGTCGCATCTTATTTATTGTTCACAACGTTTTTAGTAATTGAACGTAAAATGAGAAGGAAATAATGCGCTATCATTTCCTCACCACCTTACGGTAGATAGCATGGTGCGTTTTTTTTATAGTGGTATCCCCGGTAGGCCTATTCCACTTTTAGCGCTTAATGTAAAAGTTGTTCGAAGTGCCCTCCCCTCTGCTGTAAGCAGAGTTCGGCCCTTCGAACAACATCGCGCGTCGCACGGTGCACCATTTCCGGTGAAATAGTCGCAAACGCCGCAACAATAGCTTCGCGTACGTCATTAACAGTTCTGTTTCGTTGGGGTTCTACTAGATTTTTAATATGACCCCATAAAAAAAAATCTAATACGGTCAAATCTGGTGACCGTGCCGGCCAGGACATTGGGCCACCACGACCCATCCATCTGTCGCCGAAATGCGCATCCAAAACTTCGCGCACTGCCAGGCACGAATGAGCCGGTGCTCCGTCGTGCTGATAGATTATTCGCCTTCTTGTTTCCAGAGGCACGTCTTCTAATAGTCCCGGTAACACATTTTCTAAAAAATGCTGGTAACTTTCTCCGGTTAATCGCGGAGGAAGGAAATGTGGACCGATCTGAATTGAATAAAAGAAAATATGCGTTACAAAATGTTTAATAAAATAATCTGTTATCTGTTTATACTTACCACTTGATTACCGACGACTCCCGCCCATACATTCACGGTCCATCGATACTGGAATGCTCCTTGTCGTATCATATGCGGATTTTCGTCCGACCAATACAAGTGGTTTCTTGAATTAAAAACACCGTTCGGTGTAAATGTAGACTCGTCGGTCCATAAAATAATATCGGGAAACGATGCGTTTCGCCGACATTTTGCAAGGAACTCTGTAAAATAAATGATTTTTTTAACAATTATTATTCTCTTTAAAATTAAAACAAAAATAAATTATTAATAAAAATACCTTCGCAAAACCGGAGCCGTGATCCAAAATCCCTCGGTAAAAGCTGCTGTACTCGTTGATCGTGGTACGGGTGTAACATATTTTCTCGAAGAGTATTGTGCACCGTGTATGTTGATAAATGAAGATGATGTGCCGCACGACGTACACTCATTCTCGGCTGATCAGAGAATAAGTCGAGCACTCGTTCTTCATCTTGCACTTGATGTCGCGCAGGTGCATTATTTCGATTATGCACAAGACATCCCGTCTCGCGTAATCTCTGCACTACGCGGAAAATTGTCCGGTTGCACGGATAATGTGCTCGCCCAGGAAACCGTTCGATGTACAATTCGGCAGCACGAGTGGCGTTTTCACCGGCTAGCCCATAGGCTATTATCATATCCGTATATTCTTGTGGAGTATAACTTCCCATTTTAACAGATTGTCACACCACGAATACTAGATGACTAGTGACTGCTTTAAAAAATTTTGTTATCACAATTCTTGACAAAAACAATTGTACGTAGATTTTTGATCGGTTTTTATCTACGTGTAAATTTTCCGATCAAAAATCTACGTACAATTGTTTTTGTCAAGAATTGTGATAACAAAATTTTTTAAAGCAGTCACTAGACAAAACAATTGCAATGCGTGTATTTTTGACGTGGTTTTATCTACGTGTAAATTTTTCCGATCAAAAAATCTACGTACAATTGTTTTTGTCAAGAATTGTGATAACAAAATTTTTTAAAGCAGTCACTAGTCATCTAGTATTCGTGGTGTGACAATCTGTTAAAATGGGAAGTTATACTCCACAAGAATATACGGATATGATAATAGCCTATGGGCTAGCCGGTGAAAACGCCACTCGTGCTGCCGAATTGTACATCGAACGGTTTCCTGGGCGAGCACATTATCCGTGCAACCGGACAATTTTCCGCGTAGTGCAGAGATTACGCGAGACGGGATGTCTTGTGCATAATCGAAATAATGCACCTGCGCGACATCAAGTGCAAGATGAAGAACGAGTGCTCGACTTATTCTCTGATCAGCCGAGAATGAGTGTACGTCGTGCGGCACATCATCTTCATTTATCAACATACACGGTGCACAATACTCTTCGAGAAAATATGTTACACCCGTACCACGATCAACGAGTACAGCAGCTTTTACCGAGGGATTTTGGATCACGGCTCCGGTTTTGCGAAGGTATTTTTATTAATAATTTATTTTTGTTTTAATTTTAAAGAGAATAATAATTGTTAAAAATCATTTATTTTACAGAGTTCCTTGCAAAATGTCGGCGAAACGCATCGTTTCCCGATATTATTTTATGGACCGACGAGTCTACATTTACACCAAACGGTGTTTTTAATTCAAGAAACCACTTGTATTGGTCGGACGAAAATCCGCATATGATACGACAAGGAGCATTCCAGTATCGATGGACCGTGAATGTATGGGCGGGAGTCGTCGGTAATCAAGTGGTAAGTATAAACAGATAACAGATTATTTTATTAAACATTTTGTAACGCATATTTTCTTTTATTCAATTCAGATCGGTCCACATTTCCTTCCTCCGCGATTAACCGGAGAAAGTTACCAGCATTTTTTAGAAAATGTGTTACCGGGACTATTAGAAGACGTGCCTCTGGAAACAAGAAGGCGAATAATCTATCAGCACGACGGAGCACCGGCTCATTCGTGCCTGGCAGTGCGCGAAGTTTTGGATGCGCATTTCGGCGACAGATGGATGGGTCGTGGTGGCCCAATGTCCTGGCCGGCACGGTCACCAGATTTGACCGTATTAGATTTTTTTTATGGGGTCATATTAAAAATCTAGTAGAACCCCAACGAAACAGAACTGTTAATGACGTACGCGAAGCTATTGTTGCGGCGTTTGCGACTATTTCACCGGAAATGGTGCACCGTGCGACGTGCGATGTTGTTCGAAGGGCCGAACTCTGCTTACAGCAGAGGGGAGGGCACTTCGAACAACTTTTACATTAAGCGCTAAAAGTGGAATAGTCCTATCGGGGATACCACTATAAAAAAAACGCACCATGCTATCTACCGCAAGGTGGTGAGGAAATGATAGCGCATTATTTCCTTCTCATTTTACGTTCAATTACTAAAAATGTTGTGAACAATAAATAAGATGCGACCTTAAAGTATCGGTGTGAATGATATCGATCGTGCGAACGCGTTTGTTTGTCTTCGCCGCGAAGACTCGCCGCGACTCTCTTATCGCCGCTCGGTTTACTATCATTCTTAAAAATACTAGCCGTCGTCTGTCGCGCTCAGTCCGCGTGTCCTCTTTGTCACTCTTACGCTAACATATTTTAATTTTTTTCTCAAAAACGGTAAAAAATTTTAAAAAATTGTAAAGGACTTTTTTTCTTAAAATTTAATTCTCTATTTAAATTTTTCGGGCGTGACACCTCGAATCAAACACCCTGTATATATATATATATATATATATATATATATATATAAAATAATAAAACAATAAAATTTTCTTTTCCTTTTCCTATAAATAAAACTCCTACTAATCTTAAAATAAAATAAAACTAACTAACACCATCACATCTTTAGAAAATGAGTACCGAATCAAGAATTGTGCACATCAACACCAAGTTACTAACCAGAGGAAAACTCAAGACCCGGATAATCAAGGTCAGCTCCCCCTCGCTCTTCTGGGTACAGCTGCTTAACAGCCAGGAGGAACTGGAAGAACTGACAGAAGACCTGACCAGAAGAGTGGAAAGAAAAAGCAAGTTGATGCACATTCCGCCCGACCAAATCAAAGACAACATCGTGGTAGCGATAAAAGAAGAACACATATGGAGACGGGGAGAGGTTCTCTACACCATCGACAAGACGGTATACGTCGCCTTGCGGGATTGGGGCCGAACCATCAAGGTCCCGTTCTTCGAGATTTACCTCCTGGAGGACCGTTTCTGCCATCTCCGTTGGCCAGCCATCCCCTGCGGCCTCGCCTACCTGCGACCACTGAACGAAAAGCACGAGTGGTCCGAATGAGCCATAGCGGTATCTAAGGCCTTCTTCAAAGGACTAATGGGATGGATAAAAATCCGCCGTCACCTACACGAGACCAGCGCAGCCATCACCTTCAGGATCGACCATAAAAACGAGGTAGCCGTCGACGACCTTAAGGAAATGGTCATCCGGCTCGGATTCGGGCAAGATTCATTTCAAATAATCGGGACTTGTTATCCCAGTATATAAATTTTTTTTTTCTCTATATCAATATACATACGTTTTTATAAATAGAAAATATATAAGAAACCGTGGTTACTTTCAGATAAAACATCAAAAAAATCTTTTAAAAGATAAAAAAAAAAATCTTTTCTTATTTACTGATAAAAACGTTTTGTCTGGAACTAAAAACAACCAATTAATTTAAGATATCTTTTAAGTTATTCGCGAAAAAAAGAAATTAACCCTCTCATTTCCATCTCGCAAATGCCGAGCTCTCAAACCTCAGCATTTGTCTAAGGCCGGGGGTGTTACGTCCACCCCTTTTTAATTTCTTTCTTTCTAGAACATTCCGAATCCACAAAGATGACTAATAATAAATGAAAGGTCAAGTGGATTGTTTTTAAGAAAAGAGTTATTATCTATAACAACGGAAAATTTGGAAAAATGATTCAGACGGCCCTATGATAAGCGGTGCGCGTGGCATCCGTAAACAACGCCCTTTTGAATTGTATAAAAAGCGCGAGCTGGCGGAACAGAAACTCACTATCAAAAAGTCTCTTGGCACCTGGCATTATTTTACCCGCGATTCGTGTGACTACTCCGAGTGTTCCGAACCGAAGGACGAACCAGCCGATCCGCTAGCCGCTCAAACCAACCGATCCGCTAGCCGCTCAAATCCGCCGATCCTCCGGACGCACTAATCCACTAGTCTCACGAATTTGCTGATCCGCCAGAAGGACGATTAGACGCCAAAGCCAATTTCAACGCTCGATCAGCCTTTGTTAAAAAACCGCTTTAGTAGTAAGTCGAACTCTCATTTTTTCGAAATACAGTCTTCTATTTCTAAATTGAAAATCGCTCATTTATAGTGAGCTGAACGCAACCACGCTCTTCCGCTGAGTCTAATAACCATACGTCTGACTACGATTACTTACTTGTTGAACTTAAAAGAAAACTTCCTATGCCATGCGGCGGAAGTTACGATTGTAAAGTGTGCTACCCCGAACACCGACTTTACGCGGATTATTGCGAGGCCCAAGGCCCATCGTATTCTCCAACTCCGATCGCATCACCACACCGCCTTGCTTCGTTTGCCTCTCTTACTCCCCCACCGGTTCCTCTCCCAAATTTTTCACATTCTTTCTCTTCTCTTTTCTCTCCTTTGCCTAATCATCGATACCGACATTTCCTTGATCAAGTAGCAACCAAATATCCTCACCCGCCTCAAGAACCTCAGGAACCTCAATCCTTCCCTCTTCCAACCGTCAAATCCGAATTATCCGATAACGATCCTGTCATTTACGTTTATCATCCCGATCATTCTATTTCTTTCATTCTTCCGGAATCACAACTGTGAAATTTCTATTCCCCTCCAGTTTCTTAGCATCTTTGTGGATTATAATTATAATATTATACTATTAGTCAAATTTGTTATTAATTTCACTTATACATTTTTCTATTGTAATCTTACGGAAATATACTTGTTTTTGTTTTTTTTATAAATCTGACTTTTCTAATTATTTTTACCTTAAGTCGCACCGGCCCCATCCCTGATAACAGATGATTTTTCTATCACCTTATCAAAATAAGCGGCCACCGGTCACGCAGCTTAAATAAGATGTCATATTGTCTCTCTAAACATTGACTCTTATCGCAGCTTTCGGTTGTGTATCTCGAGATTATAAGGTCAAGTTACCCAGACCTGCCTCATCCTTTTCCTTCTATCTCTAATCATCAACGGTCAAATAATATACATAGAACACTTTTTAACAAGCAACTGTTAATTCGTCATCAAATGAAACGGGTATCGATCATATACTACTCTAATAACATCACAAAACAGATCAAAGATTAACGAGAGTGGTAACCTTAATTTTCAGCACGAAATGTGGCATTTTGTTACAAATACGGCTTGAAATATTTGCAAAATTGACGCTAGCTTTGATATTAATAACGTAACCCGTCTACAATTTTGTACATCAATTTAGAGGGTAAATTTGACCCTTTCAAACTTGAAAAAAATTTGCAATAAGATTTCCATCGGGTTTCGATGTATTGAAATATTTGGTACATCTCAAATGTTACAGTAAGATGTACTTATTTCTAATTTTAGTATTGCGTTATTTGACCCGTTCTATCACTATTTCTTAACTTTTTTACATATATATCTACAATATATTTTACATACAAGTATGAGATTAATAATTGTTTTTTTTTTTTTTTTCAATTTGGAGCAATTTTATATTTCATGCTGCATCAAAGTTTCCTGGTGTCAATGTGACTTAAATTATTTGTGAAAATGATTTTAGCTTGGATATAAGTTACGTTACCTGTGCCCACAATTTTGTAAAACAATTTGGAGGGTGACTTAGCAACTTTTTAACTTTAAAAGAATTTTGCAGCAAACTTTTCATCAATTCACGATATACTGATATTTGCTAAATCTGAGATTTTACATTAAGATGTGGATTTTCAAAATTTCAGTTTTGCGTTATTCGACCAGTTCTATCAGTATTTCTTTAGTTTTTACATATAAATCTACAAAATTTTCTACATACAAGTTTGAGATAAATAATTTTTTTTTTTTTAACTTGAAGCAATTTTATATTTTATGTTGTATCAAAGTTTTTTGGTGTCAATGTGACTCAAATTATTTGTGAAATTTATTTTAGCTTGGATGTTAGTTACGTTACCTGTCCTCAATTTTGCAAAACAATTCGGAGAGTGAATTAGCAATTTTTAAACTAAAAAATAATTTGCATTAACATTTTCATCTTAGTTTCAGTTTTCAGATATATGTTAATCTCAGATTTTACTGTACGATGTACTTTTTCCAAATTTCAATTTAGCGTTATTTGACCCGTTCACTCACTACATCTTCTTCCTCTTTTAAGCAATTCTACAAGATTTTATTATATTAGTATCAAATTAATAATTGTACTTTTCAATTTTGGCTACCTTATGTTTCATGATAAATTAAAGTTTACTTGTGCCGATGTGATTTAAATTGTTAGTTATTTTGATTTAACTTCGACATTAATTTCGTTACATGATTACAATTTTGTAAATCAATTTGGAGGATGTATTAGCATCTTTTAAATCATAAAAGTATTTGCAGAAAGATTTTTGTCTATTTTTAATGTACAGCCAGTTGCTAAATCTCAGATTTTACAGTAAGATGTATTTTTTTTCAATTTAAATTTTGCGTTAATCGACCCGTTCTTCACTATTTCTTTATCTACTTTTAAATATATATTGAAATGATTTATGTTATCTAAGTGTCAAATTAATAATTTTTTTTTTTAATTCAGGCAACTTTATTTTTTATTTTAAATCTGTGTTTTCTGTTGCCGATGTGGGTTTATTGCTTAATAAAATGGATTTTAACATTGTTGTTATCAACGATGTTGCTGTGCAAATCTGCTCTGCAATTTTAAGTGTAGATTAGCAACTTCATACAAAAAAAAAACTTTTCATAGAAGTTTTAATCTACAGCCAAACTTTTGTGGCTTGAATATTAACTTACAATGCTCAGGTTACATTAATGTAAATTTAATACTTTTCACTATTAACTCTACGCTTTGAACTTTCTTTGTCGTCATTTTGCAATTACTCTCAGTAATATTTATCACATTATTCCGAATTGAATCGTATATAATTTTTTTTCAAGACATAAATTATCTGAGACGAGCTTCATTGAAATAGTCTTTAATATACGTTAACTTTTTAACACACCGGGACAGTCACCGTCAACGCAAAGTCTCTCGAGTAATTGTTAGCATCGTGATATTTCAGCATATGTAGAAAAACCTTTCTCGAAAGAAGGTAGCCTACCGATGTATAACCTAGAAATTTTGACTTACTACTTACTGCGAAATATATGCGATTTATTACATCGATTGTTTTAAGATTCTTTCCTACCTTACTCTGACTGATGTGTCGTCCATTTGTATAGGAAATTTCTACTTCTCAATTGCGATGTATGCATGACGTACTTTTATGTGGCAATCCCGATTTCGTACTAAATATGACTACGCGACGATGTACGCGTTTCAGTTAGTAGCCGCGAGCACGCCCTCGAACAAGCAGCGGCTAGACGATGAACTTGCTACCGACAAAAAACTGGTAGCAAAGAAATAAGTATTCCGCAGAAATTTTTGATTTTAGAATTAAATATATTAAGAGCACATAACAAAATCACGCAGGTGCTGACATAAACATGAAATAACATTTGGAACCAGTTAAAGTTTACAGTGCCAGATAATATACATAGAACACTTTTTAACAAGCAACTGTTAATTCGTCATCAAATGAAACGGGTATCGATCATATACTACTCTAATAACATCACAAAACAGATCAAAGATTAACGAGAGTGGTAACCTTAATTTTCAGCACGAAATGTGGCATTTTGTTACAAATACGGCTTGAAATATTTGCAAAATTGACGCTAGCTTTGATATTAATAACGTAACCCGTCTACAATTTTGTACATCAATTTAGAGGGTAAATTTGACCCTTTCAAACTTGAAAAAAATTTGCAATAAGATTTCCATCGGGTTTCGATGTATTGAAATATTTGGTACATCTCAAATGTTACAGTAAGATGTACTTATTTCTAATTTTAGTATTGCGTTATTTGACCCGTTCTATCACTATTTCTTAACTTTTTTACATATATATCTACAATATATTTTACATACAAGTATCAGATTAATAATTTTTTTTTTTTTTTTTTCAATTTGGAGCAATTTTATATTTCATGCTGCATCAAAGTTTCCTGGTGTCAATGTGACTTAAATTATTTGTGAAAATGATTTTAGCTTGGATATAAGTTACGTTACCTGTGCCCACAATTTTGTAAAACAATTTGGAGGGTGACTTAGCAACTTTTTAACTTTAAAAGAATTTTGCAGCAAACTTTTCATCAATTCACGATATACTGATATTTGCTAAATCTGAGATTTTACATTAAGATGTGGATTTTCAAAATTTCAGTTTTGCGTTATTCGACCAGTTCTATCAGTATTTCTTTAGTTTTTACATATAAATCTACAAAATTTTCTACATACAAGTTTGAGATAAATAATTTTTTTTTTTTTAACTTGAAGCAATTTTATATTTTATGTTGTATCAAAGTTTTTTGGTGTCAATGTGACTCAAATTATTTGTGAAATTTATTTTAGCTTGGATGTTAGTTACGTTACCTGTCCTCAATTTTGCAAAACAATTCGGAGAGTGAATTAGCAATTTTTAAACTAAAAAATAATTTGCATTAACATTTTCATCTTAGTTTCAGTTTTCAGATATATGTTAATCTCAGATTTTACTGTACGATGTACTTTTTCCAAATTTCAATTTAGCGTTATTTGACCCGTTCACTCACTACATCTTCTTCCTCTTTTAAGCAATTCTACAAGATTTTATTATATTAGTATCAAATTAATAATTGTACTTTTCAATTTTGGCTACCTTATGTTTCATGATAAATTAAAGTTTACTTGTGCCGATGTGATTTAAATTGTTAGTTATTTTGATTTAACTTCGACATTAATTTCGTTACATGATTACAATTTTGTAAATCAATTTGGAGGATGTATTAGCATCTTTTAAATCATAAAAGTATTTGCAGAAAGATTTTTGTCTATTTTTAATGTACAGCCAGTTGCTAAATCTCAGATTTTACAGTAAGATGTATTTTTTTCAATTTAAATTTTGCGTTAATCGACCCGTTCTTCACTATTTCTTTATCTACTTTTAAATATATATTGAAATGATTTATGTTATCTAAGTGTCAAATTAATAATTTTTTTTTTTAATTCAGGCAACTTTATTTTTTATTTTAAATCTGTGTTTTCTGTTGCCGATGTGGGTTTATTGCTTAATAAAATGGATTTTAACATTGTTGTTATCAACGATGTTGCTGTGCAAATCTGCTCTGCAATTTTAAGTGTAGATTAGCAACTTCATACAAAAAAAAAACTTTTCATAGAAGTTTTAATCTACAGCCAAACTTTTGTGGCTTGAATATTAACTTACAATGCTCAGGTTACATTAATGTAAATTTAATACTTTTCACTATTAACTCTACGCTTTGAACTTTCTTTGTCGTCATTTTGCAATTACTCTCAGTAATATTTATCACATTATTCCGAATTGAATCGTATATAATTTTTTTTCAAGACATAAATTATCTGAGACGAGCTTCATTGAAATAGTCTTTAATATACGTTAACTTTTTAACACACCGGGACAGTCACCGTCAACGCAAAGTCTCTCGAGTAATTGTTAGCATCGTGATATTTCAGCATATGTAGAAAAACCTTTCTCGAAAGAAGGTAGCCTACCGATGTATAACCTAGAAATTTTGACTTACTACTTACTGCGAAATATATGCGATTTATTACATCGATTGTTTTAAGATTCTTTCCTACCTTACTCTGACTGATGTGTCGTCCATTTGTATAGGAAATTTCTACTTCTCAATTGCGATGTATGCATGACGTACTTTTATGTGGCAATCCCGATTTCGTACTAAATATGACTACGCGACGATGTACGCGTTTCAGTTAGTAGCCGCGAGCACGCCCTCGAACAAGCAGCGGCTAGACGATGAACTTGCTACCGACAAAAAACTGGTAGCAAAGAAATAAGTATTCCGCAGAAATTTTTGATTTTAGAATTAAATATATTAAGAGCACATAACAAAATCACGCAGGTGCTGACATAAACATGAAATAACATTTGGAACCAGTTAAAGTTTACAGTGCCAGATAATATACATAGAACACTTTTTAACAAGCAACTGTTAATTCGTCATCAAATGAAACGGGTATCGATCATATACTACTCTAATAACATCACAAAACAGATCAAAGATTAACGAGAGTGGTAACCTTAATTTTCAGCACGAAATGTGGCATTTTGTTACAAATACGGCTTGAAATATTTGCAAAATTGACGCTAGCTTTGATATTAATAACGTAACCCGTCTACAATTTTGTACATCAATTTAGAGGGTAAATTTGACCCTTTCAAACTTGAAAAAAATTTGCAATAAGATTTCCATCGGGTTTCGATGTATTGAAATATTTGGTACATCTCAAATGTTACAGTAAGATGTACTTATTTCTAATTTTAGTATTGCGTTATTTGACCCGTTCTATCACTATTTCTTAACTTTTTTACATATATATCTACAATATATTTTACATACAAGTATGAGATTAATAATTTTTTTTTTTTTTTTTTTCAATTTGGAGCAATTTTATATTTCATGCTGCATCAAAGTTTCCTGGTGTCAATGTGACTTAAATTATTTGTGAAAATGATTTTAGCTTGGATATAAGTTACGTTACCTGTGCCCACAATTTTGTAAAACAATTTGGAGGGTGACTTAGCAACTTTTTAACTTTAAAAGAATTTTGCAGCAAACTTTTCATCAATTCACGATATACTGATATTTGCTAAATCTGAGATTTTACATTAAGATGTGGATTTTCAAAATTTCAGTTTTGCGTTATTCGACCAGTTCTATCAGTATTTCTTTAGTTTTTACATATAAATCTACAAAATTTTCTACATACAAGTTTGAGATAAATAATTTTTTTTTTTTAACTTGAAGCAATTTTATATTTTATGTTGTATCAAAGTTTTTTGGTGTCAATGTGACTCAAATTATTTGTGAAATTTATTTTAGCTTGGATGTTAGTTACGTTACCTGTCCTCAATTTTGCAAAACAATTCGGAGAGTGAATTAGCAATTTTTAAACTAAAAAATAATTTGCATTAACATTTTCATCTTAGTTTCAGTTTTCAGATATATGTTAATCTCAGATTTTACTGTACGATGTACTTTTTCCAAATTTCAATTTAGCGTTATTTGACCCGTTCACTCACTACATCTTCTTCCTCTTTTAAGCAATTCTACAAGATTTTATTATATTAGTATCAAATTAATAATTGTACTTTTCAATTTTGGCTACCTTATGTTTCATGATAAATTAAAGTTTACTTGTGCCGATGTGATTTAAATTGTTAGTTATTTTGATTTAACTTCGACATTAATTTCGTTACATGATTACAATTTTGTAAATCAATTTGGAGGATGTATTAGCATCTTTTAAATCATAAAAGTATTTGCAGAAAGATTTTTGTCTATTTTTAATGTACAGCCAGTTGCTAAATCTCAGATTTTACAGTAAGATGTATTTTTTTCAATTTAAATTTTGCGTTAATCGACCCGTTCTTCACTATTTCTTTATCTACTTTTAAATATATATTGAAATGATTTATGTTATCTAAGTGTCAAATTAATAATTTTTTTTTTTAATTCAGGCAACTTTATTTTTTATTTTAAATCTGTGTTTTCTGTTGCCGATGTGGGTTTATTGCTTAATAAAATGGATTTTAACATTGTTGTTATCAACGATGTTGCTGTGCAAATCTGCTCTGCAATTTTAAGTGTAGATTAGCAACTTCATACAAAAAAAAAACTTTTCATAGAAGTTTTAATCTACAGCCAAACTTTTGTGGCTTGAATATTAACTTACAATGCTCAGGTTACATTAATGTAAATTTAATACTTTTCACTATTAACTCTACGCTTTGAACTTTCTTTGTCGTCATTTTGCAATTACTCTCAGTAATATTTATCACATTATTCCGAATTGAATCGTATATAATTTTTTTTCAAGACATAAATTATCTGAGACGAGCTTCATTGAAATAGTCTTTAATATACGTTAACTTTTTAACACACCGGGACAGTCACCGTCAACGCAAAGTCTCTCGAGTAATTGTTAGCATCGTGATATTTCAGCATATGTAGAAAAACCTTTCTCGAAAGAAGGTAGCCTACCGATGTATAACCTAGAAATTTTGACTTACTACTTACTGCGAAATATATGCGATTTATTACATCGATTGTTTTAAGATTCTTTCCTACCTTACTCTGACTGATGTGTCGTCCATTTGTATAGGAAATTTCTACTTCTCAATTGCGATGTATGCATGACGTACTTTTATGTGGCAATCCCGATTTCGTACTAAATATGACTACGCGACGATGTACGCGTTTCAGTTAGTAGCCGCGAGCACGCCCTCGAACAAGCAGCGGCTAGACGATGAACTTGCTACCGACAAAAAACTGGTAGCAAAGAAATAAGTATTCCGCAGAAATTTTTGATTTTAGAATTAAATATATTAAGAGCACATAACAAAATCACGCAGGTGCTGACATAAACATGAAATAACATTTGGAACCAGTTAAAGTTTACAGTGCCAGATAATATACATAGAACACTTTTTAACAAGCAACTGTTAATTCGTCATCAAATGAAACGGGTATCGATCATATACTACTCTAATAACATCACAAAACAGATCAAAGATTAACGAGAGTGGTAACCTTAATTTTCAGCACGAAATGTGGCATTTTGTTACAAATACGGCTTGAAATATTTGCAAAATTGACGCTAGCTTTGATATTAATAACGTAACCCGTCTACAATTTTGTACATCAATTTAGAGGGTAAATTTGACCCTTTCAAACTTGAAAAAAATTTGCAATAAGATTTCCATCGGGTTTCGATGTATTGAAATATTTGGTACATCTCAAATGTTACAGTAAGATGTACTTATTTCTAATTTTAGTATTGCGTTATTTGACCCGTTCTATCACTATTTCTTAACTTTTTTACATATATATCTACAATATATTTTACATACAAGTATGAGATTAATAATTTTTTTTTTTTTTTTTTTCAATTTGGAGCAATTTTATATTTCATGCTGCATCAAAGTTTCCTGGTGTCAATGTGACTTAAATTATTTGTGAAAATGATTTTAGCTTGGATATAAGTTACGTTACCTGTGCCCACAATTTTGTAAAACAATTTGGAGGGTGACTTAGCAACTTTTTAACTTTAAAAGAATTTTGCAGCAAACTTTTCATCAATTCACGATATACTGATATTTGCTAAATCTGAGATTTTACATTAAGATGTGGATTTTCAAAATTTCAGTTTTGCGTTATTCGACCAGTTCTATCAGTATTTCTTTAGTTTTTACATATAAATCTACAAAATTTTCTACATACAAGTTTGAGATAAATAATTTTTTTTTTTAACTTGAAGCAATTTTATATTTTATGTTGTATCAAAGTTTTTTGGTGTCAATGTGACTCAAATTATTTGTGAAATTTATTTTAGCTTGGATGTTAGTTACGTTACCTGTCCTCAATTTTGCAAAACAATTCGGAGAGTGAATTAGCAATTTTTAAACTAAAAAATAATTTGCATTAACATTTTCATCTTAGTTTCAGTTTTCAGATATATGTTAATCTCAGATTTTACTGTACGATGTACTTTTTCCAAATTTCAATTTAGCGTTATTTGACCCGTTCACTCACTACATCTTCTTCCTCTTTTAAGCAATTCTACAAGATTTTATTATATTAGTATCAAATTAATAATTGTACTTTTCAATTTTGGCTACCTTATGTTTCATGATAAATTAAAGTTTACTTGTGCCGATGTGATTTAAATTGTTAGTTATTTTGATTTAACTTCGACATTAATTTCGTTACATGATTACAATTTTGTAAATCAATTTGGAGGATGTATTAGCATCTTTTAAATCATAAAAGTATTTGCAGAAAGATTTTTGTCTATTTTTAATGTACAGCCAGTTGCTAAATCTCAGATTTTACAGTAAGATGTATTTTTTTCAATTTAAATTTTGCGTTAATCGACCCGTTCTTCACTATTTCTTTATCTACTTTTAAATATATATTGAAATGATTTATGTTATCTAAGTGTCAAATTAATAATTTTTTTTTTTAATTCAGGCAACTTTATTTTTTATTTTAAATCTGTGTTTTCTGTTGCCGATGTGGGTTTATTGCTTAATAAAATGGATTTTAACATTGTTGTTATCAACGATGTTGCTGTGCAAATCTGCTCTGCAATTTTAAGTGTAGATTAGCAACTTCATACAAAAAAAAAACTTTTCATAGAAGTTTTAATCTACAGCCAAACTTTTGTGGCTTGAATATTAACTTACAATGCTCAGGTTACATTAATGTAAATTTAATACTTTTCACTATTAACTCTACGCTTTGAACTTTCTTTGTCGTCATTTTGCAATTACTCTCAGTAATATTTATCACATTATTCCGAATTGAATCGTATATAATTTTTTTTCAAGACATAAATTATCTGAGACGAGCTTCATTGAAATAGTCTTTAATATACGTTAACTTTTTAACACACCGGGACAGTCACCGTCAACGCAAAGTCTCTCGAGTAATTGTTAGCATCGTGATATTTCAGCATATGTAGAAAAACCTTTCTCGAAAGAAGGTAGCCTACCGATGTATAACCTAGAAATTTTGACTTACTACTTACTGCGAAATATATGCGATTTATTACATCGATTGTTTTAAGATTCTTTCCTACCTTACTCTGACTGATGTGTCGTCCATTTGTATAGGAAATTTCTACTTCTCAATTGCGATGTATGCATGACGTACTTTTATGTGGCAATCCCGATTTCGTACTAAATATGACTACGCGACGATGTACGCGTTTCAGTTAGTAGCCGCGAGCACGCCCTCGAACAAGCAGCGGCTAGACGATGAACTTGCTACCGACAAAAAACTGGTAGCAAAGAAATAAGTATTCCGCAGAAATTTTTGATTTTAGAATTAAATATATTAAGAGCACATAACAAAATCACGCAGGTGCTGACATAAACATGAAATAACATTTGGAACCAGTTAAAGTTTACAGTGCCAGATAATATACATAGAACACTTTTTAACAAGCAACTGTTAATTCGTCATCAAATGAAACGGGTATCGATCATATACTACTCTAATAACATCACAAAACAGATCAAAGATTAACGAGAGTGGTAACCTTAATTTTCAGCACGAAATGTGGCATTTTGTTACAAATACGGCTTGAAATATTTGCAAAATTGACGCTAGCTTTGATATTAATAACGTAACCCGTCTACAATTTTGTACATCAATTTAGAGGGTAAATTTGACCCTTTCAAACTTGAAAAAAATTTGCAATAAGATTTCCATCGGGTTTCGATGTATTGAAATATTTGGTACATCTCAAATGTTACAGTAAGATGTACTTATTTCTAATTTTAGTATTGCGTTATTTGACCCGTTCTATCACTATTTCTTAACTTTTTTACATATATATCTACAATATATTTTACATACAAGTATGAGATTAATAATTGTTTTTTTTTTTTTTTCAATTTGGAGCAATTTTATATTTCATGCTGCATCAAAGTTTCCTGGTGTCAATGTGACTTAAATTATTTGTGAAAATGATTTTAGCTTGGATATAAGTTACGTTACCTGTGCCCACAATTTTGTAAAACAATTTGGAGGGTGACTTAGCAACTTTTTAACTTTAAAAGAATTTTGCAGCAAACTTTTCATCAATTCACGATATACTGATATTTGCTAAATCTGAGATTTTACATTAAGATGTGGATTTTCAAAATTTCAGTTTTGCGTTATTCGACCAGTTCTATCAGTATTTCTTTAGTTTTTACATATAAATCTACAAAATTTTCTACATACAAGTTTGAGATAAATAATTTTTTTTTTTAACTTGAAGCAATTTTATATTTTATGTTGTATCAAAGTTTTTTGGTGTCAATGTGACTCAAATTATTTGTGAAATTTATTTTAGCTTGGATGTTAGTTACGTTACCTGTCCTCAATTTTGCAAAACAATTCGGAGAGTGAATTAGCAATTTTTAAACTAAAAAATAATTTGCATTAACATTTTCATCTTAGTTTCAGTTTTCAGATATATGTTAATCTCAGATTTTACTGTACGATGTACTTTTTCCAAATTTCAATTTAGCGTTATTTGACCCGTTCACTCACTACATCTTCTTCTTCTTTTAAGCAATTCTACAAGATTTTATTATATTAGTATCAAATTAATAATTGTACTTTTCAATTTTGGCTACCTTATGTTTCATGATAAATTAAAGTTTACTTGTGCCGATGTGATTTAAATTGTTAGTTATTTTGATTTAACTTCGACATTAATTTCGTTACATGATTACAATTTTGTAAATCAATTTGGAGGATGTATTAGCATCTTTTAAATCATAAAAGTATTTGCAGAAAGATTTTTGTCTATTTTTAATGTACAGCCAGTTGCTAAATCTCAGATTTTACAGTAAGATGTATTTTTTTCAATTTAAATTTTGCGTTAATCGACCCGTTCTTCACTATTTCTTTATCTACTTTTAAATATATATTGAAATGATTTATGTTATCTAAGTGTCAAATTAATAATTTTTTTTTTTAATTCAGGCAACTTTATTTTTTATTTTAAATCTGTGTTTTCTGTTGCCGATGTGGGTTTATTGCTTAATAAAATGGATTTTAACATTGTTGTTATCAACGATGTTGCTGTGCAAATCTGCTCTGCAATTTTAAGTGTAGATTAGCAACTTCATACAAAAAAAAAACTTTTCATAGAAGTTTTAATCTACAGCCAAACTTTTGTGGCTTGAATATTAACTTACAATGCTCAGGTTACATTAATGTAAATTTAATACTTTTCACTATTAACTCTACGCTTTGAACTTTCTTTGTCGTCATTTTGCAATTACTCTCAGTAATATTTATCACATTATTCCGAATTGAATCGTATATAATTTTTTTTCAAGACATAAATTATCTGAGACGAGCTTCATTGAAATAGTCTTTAATATACGTTAACTTTTTAACACACCGGGACAGTCACCGTCAACGCAAAGTCTCTCGAGTAATTGTTAGCATCGTGATATTTCAGCATATGTAGAAAAACCTTTCTCGAAAGAAGGTAGCCTACCGATGTATAACCTAGAAATTTTGACTTACTACTTACTGCGAAATATATGCGATTTATTACATCGATTGTTTTAAGATTCTTTCCTACCTTACTCTGACTGATGTGTCGTCCATTTGTATAGGAAATTTCTACTTCTCAATTGCGATGTATGCATGACGTACTTTTATGTGGCAATCCCGATTTCGTACTAAATATGACTACGCGACGATGTACGCGTTTCAGTTAGTAGCCGCGAGCACGCCCTCGAACAAGCAGCGGCTAGACGATGAACTTGCTACCGACAAAAAACTGGTAGCAAAGAAATAAGTATTCCGCAGAAATTTTTGATTTTAGAATTAAATATATTAAGAGCACATAACAAAATCACGCAGGTGCTGACATAAACATGAAATAACATTTGGAACCAGTTAAAGTTTACAGTGCCAGATAATATACATAGAACACTTTTTAACAAGCAACTGTTAATTCGTCATCAAATGAAACGGGTATCGATCATATACTACTCTAATAACATCACAAAACAGATCAAAGATTAACGAGAGTGGTAACCTTAATTTTCAGCACGAAATGTGGCATTTTGTTACAAATACGGCTTGAAATATTTGCAAAATTGACGCTAGCTTTGATATTAATAACGTAACCCGTCTACAATTTTGTACATCAATTTAGAGGGTAAATTTGACCCTTTCAAACTTGAAAAAAATTTGCAATAAGATTTCCATCGGGTTTCGATGTATTGAAATATTTGGTACATCTCAAATGTTACAGTAAGATGTACTTATTTCTAATTTTAGTATTGCGTTATTTGACCCGTTCTATCACTATTTCTTAACTTTTTTACATATATATCTACAATATATTTTACATACAAGTATCAGATTAATAATTGTTTTTTTTTTTTTTTCAATTTGGAGCAATTTTATATTTCATGCTGCATCAAAGTTTCCTGGTGTCAATGTGACTTAAATTATTTGTGAAAATGATTTTAGCTTGGATATAAGTTACGTTACCTGTGCCCACAATTTTGTAAAACAATTTGGAGGGTGACTTAGCAACTTTTTAACTTTAAAAGAATTTTGCAGCAAACTTTTCATCAATTCACGATATACTGATATTTGCTAAATCTGAGATTTTACATTAAGATGTGGATTTTCAAAATTTCAGTTTTGCGTTATTCGACCAGTTCTATCAGTATTTCTTTAGTTTTTACATATAAATCTACAAAATTTTCTACATACAAGTTTGAGATAAATAATTTTTTTTTTTAACTTGAAGCAATTTTATATTTTATGTTGTATCAAAGTTTTTTGGTGTCAATGTGACTCAAATTATTTGTGAAATTTATTTTAGCTTGGATGTTAGTTACGTTACCTGTCCTCAATTTTGCAAAACAATTCGGAGAGTGAATTAGCAATTTTTAAACTAAAAAATAATTTGCATTAACATTTTCATCTTAGTTTCAGTTTTCAGATATATGTTAATCTCAGATTTTACTGTACGATGTACTTTTTCCAAATTTCAATTTAGCGTTATTTGACCCGTTCACTCACTACATCTTCTTCCTCTTTTAAGCAATTCTACAAGATTATATTAGTATCAAATTAATAATTGTACTTTTCAATTTTGGCTACCTTATGTTTCATGATAAATTAAAGTTTACTTGTGCCGATGTGATTTAAATTGTTAGTTATTTTGATTTAACTTCGACATTAATTTCGTTACATGATTACAATTTTGTAAATCAATTTGGAGAATGTATTAGCATCTTTTAAATCATAAAAGTATTTGCAGGAAGATTTTTGTCTATTTTTAATGTACAGCCAGTTGCTAAATCTCAGATTTTACAGTAAGATGTATTTTTTTCAATTTAAATTTTGCGTTAATCGACCCGTTCTTCACTATTTCTTTATCTACTTTTAAATATATATTGAAATGATTTATGTTATCTAAGTGTCAAATTAATAATTTTTTTTTTTAATTCAGGCAACTTTATTTTTTATTTTAAATCTGTGTTTTCTGTTGCCGATGTGGGTTTATTGCTTAATAAAATTGATTTTAACATTGTTGTTATCAACGATGTTGCTGTGCAAATCTGCTCTGCAATTTTAAGTGTAGATTAGCAACTTCATACAAAAAAAAACTTTTCATAGAAGTTTTAATCTACAGCCAAACTTTTGTGGCTTGAATATTAACTTATAATGCTCAGGTTACATTAATGTAAATTTAATACTTTTCACTATTAACTCTGTGCTTTGAACTTTCTTTGTCGTCATTTTGCAATTACTCTCAGTAATATTTATCACATTATTCCGAATTGAATCGTATATAATTTTTTTTCAAGACATAAATTATCTGAGACGAGCTTCATTGAAATAGTCTTTAATATACGTTAACTTTTTAACACACCGAGACAGTCACCGTCAACGCAAAGTCTCTCGAGTAATTGTTAGCATCGTGATATTTCAGCATATGTAGAAAAACCTTTCTCGAAAGAAGGTAGCCTACCGATGTATAACCTAGAAATTTTGACTTACTACTTACTGCGAAATATATGCGATTTATTACATCGATTGTTTTAAGATTCTTTCCTTCCTTACTCTGACTGATGTGTCGTCCATTTGTATAGGAAATTTCTACTTCTCAATTGCGATGTATGCATGACGTACTTTTATGTGGCAATCCCGATTTCGTACTAAATATGACTACGCGACGATGTACGCGTTTCAGTTAGTAGCCGCGAGCACGCCCTCGAACAAGCAGCGGCTAGACGATGAACTTGCTACCGACAAAAAACTGGTAGCAAAGAAATAAGTATTCCGCAGAAATTTTTGATTTTAGAATTAAATATATTAAGAGCACATAACAAACTCACGCAGGTGCTGACATAAACATGAAATAACATTTGGAACCAGTTAAAGTTTACAGTGCCAAATAATATACATAGAACACTTTTTAACAAGCAACTGTTAATTCGTCATCAAATGAAACGGGTATCGATCATATACTACTCTAATAACATCACAAAACAGATCAAAGATTAACGAGAGTGGTAACCTTAATTTTCAGCACGAAATGTGGCATTTTGTTACAAATACGGCTTGAAATATTTGCAAAATTGACGCTAGCTTTGATATTAATAACGTAACCCGTCTACAATTTTGTACATCAATTTAGAGGGTAAATTAGACTCTTTCAAACTTGAAAAAAATTTGCAATAAGATTTCCATCGGGTTTCGATGTATTGAAATATTTGGTACATCTCAAATGTTACAGTAAGATGTACTTTTTTCTAATTTTAGTATTGCGTTATTTGACCCGTTCTATCACTATTTCTTAACTTTTTTACATATATATCTACAATATATTTTACATACAAGTATCAGATTAATAATTGTTTTTTTTTTTTTCAACTTGGAGCAATTTTATATTCCATGCTGCATCAAAGTTTCCTGGTGTCAATGTGACTTAAATTATTTGTGAAAATGAGTTTAGCTTGGATATAAGTTACGTTACCTGTGCCCACAATTTTGTAAAACAATTTGGAGGGTGACTTAGCAACTTTTTAACTTTAAAAGAATTTTGCAGCAAACTTTTCATCAATTCACGATATACTGATATTTGCTAAATCTGAGATTTTACATTAAGATGTGGATTTTCAAAATTTCAGTTTTGCGTTATTCGACCAGTTCTATCAGTATTTCTTTAGTTTTTACATATAAATCTACAAAATTTTCTACATACAAGTTTCAGATAAATAATTTTTTTTTTTAACTTGAAGCAATTTTATATTTTATGTTGTATCAAAGTTTTTTGGTGTCAATGTGACTCAAATTATTTGTGAAATTTATTTTAGCTTGGATGTTAGTTACGTTACCTGTCCTCAATTTTGTAAAACAATTCGGAGAGTGAATTAGCAATTTTTAAACTAAAAAATAATTTGCATTAACATTTTCATCTTAGTTTCAGTTTTCAGATATATGTTAATCTCAGATTTTACTGTACGATGTACTTTTTCCAAATTTCAATTTAGCGTTATTTGACCCGTTCACTCACTACATCTTCTTCTTCTTTTAAGCAATTCTACAAGATTTTATTATATCAGTATCAAATTAATAATTGTACTTTTCAATTTTGGCTACCTTATGTTTCATGATAAATTAAAGTTTACTTGTGCCGATGTGATTTAAATTGTTAGTTATTTTGATTTAACTTCGACATTAATTTCGTTACATGATTACAATTTTGTAAATCAATTTGGAGAATGTATTAGCATCTTTTAAATCATAAAAGTATTTGCAGGAAGATTTTTGTCTATTTTTAATGTACAGCCAGTTGCTAAATCTCAGATTTTACAGTAAGATGTATTTTTTTCAATTTAAATTTTGCGTTAATCGACCCGTTCTTCACTATTTCTTTATCTACTTTTAAATGTATATTGAAATGATTTATGTTATCTAAGTGTCAAATTAATAATTTTTTTTTTTAATTCAGGCAACTTTATTTTTTATTTTAAATCTGTGTTTTCTGTTGCCGATGTGGGTTTATTGCTTAATAAAATTGATTTTAACATTGTTGTTATCAACGATGTTGCTGTGCAAATCTGCTCTGCAATTTTAAGTGTAGATTAGCAACTTCATACAAAAAAAAACTTTTCATAGAAGTTTTAATCTACAGCCAAACTTTTGTGGCTTGAATATTAACTTATAATGCTCAGGTTACATTAATGTAAATTAATACTTTTCACTATTAACTCTGTGCTTTGAACTTTCTTTGTCGTCATTTTGCAATTACTCTCAGTAATATTTATCACATTATTCCGAATTGAATCGTATATAATTTTTTTTCAAGACATAAATTATCTGAGACGAGCTTCATTGAAATAGTCTTTAATATACGTTAACTTTTTAACACACCGAGACAGTCACCGTCAACGCAAAGTCTCTCGAGTAATTGTTAGCATCGTGATATTTCAGCATATGTAGAAAAACCTTTCTCGAAAGAAGGTAGCCTACCGATGTATAACCTAGAAATTTTGACTTACTACTTACTGCGAAATATATGCGATTTATTACATCGATTGTTTTAAGATTCTTTCCTTCCTTACTCTGACTGATGTGTCGTCCATTTGTATAGGAAATTTCTACTTCTCAATTGCGAAGTATGCATGACGTAGTTTTATGTGGCAATCCCGATTTCGTACTAAATATGACTACGCGACGATGTACGCGTTTCAGTTAGTAGCCGCGAGCACGCCCTCGAACAAGCAGCGGCTAGACGATGAACTTGCTACCGACAAAAAACTGGTAGCAAAGAAATAAGTATTCCGCAGAAATTTTTGATTTTAGAATTAAATATATTAAGAGCACATAACAAACTCACGCAGGTGCTGACATAAACATGAAATAACATTTGGAACCAGTTAAAGTTTACAGTGCCAAATAATATACATAGAACACTTTTTAACAAGCAACTGTTAATTCGTCATCAAATGAAACGGGTATCGATCATATACTACTCTAATAACATCACAAAACAGATCAAAGATTAACGAGAGTGGTAACCTTAATTTTCAGCACGAAATGTGGCATTTTGTTACAAATACGGCTTGAAATATTTGCAAAATTGACGCTAGCTTTGATATTAATAACGTAACCCGTCTACAATTTTGTACATCAATTTAGAGGGTAAATTAGACTCTTTCAAACTTGAAAAAAATTTGCAATAAGATTTCCATCGGGTTTCGATGTATTGAAATATTTGGTACATCTCAAATGTTACAGTAAGATGTACTTTTTTCTAATTTTAGTATTGCGTTATTTGACCCGTTCTATCACTATTTCTTAACTTTTTTACATATATATCTACAATATATTTTACATACAAGTATCAGATTAATAATTGTTTTTTTTTTTTTCAACTTGGAGCAATTTTATATTCCATGCTGCATCAAAGTTTCCTGGTGTCAATGTGACTTAAATTATTTGTGAAAATGAGTTTAGCTTGGATATAAGTTACGTTACCTGTGCCCACAATTTTGTAAAACAATTTGGAGGGTGACTTAGCAACTTTTTAACTTTAAAAGAATTTTGCAGCAAACTTTTCATCAATTCACGATATACTGATATTTGCTAAATCTGAGATTTTACATTAAGATGTGGATTTTCAAAATTTCAGTTTTGCGTTATTCGACCAGTTCTATCAGTATTTCTTTAGTTTTTACATATAAATCTACAAAATTTTCTACATACAAGTTTCAGATAAATAATTTTTTTTTTTAACTTGAAGCAGTTTTATATTTTATGTTGTATCAAAGTTTTTTGGTGTCAATGTGACTCAAATTATTTGTGAAATTTATTTTAGCTTGGATGTTAGTTACGTTACCTGTCCTCAATTTTGTAAAACAATTCGGAGAGTGAATTAGCAATTTTTAAACTAAAAAATAATTTGCATTAACATTTTCATCTTAGTTTCAGTTTTCAGATATATGTTAATCTCAGATTTTACTGTACGATGTACTTTTTCCAAATTTCAATTTAGCGTTATTTGACCCGTTCACTCACTACATCTTCTTCTTCTTTTAAGCAATTCTACAAGATTTTATTATATCAGTATCAAATTAATAATTGTACTTTTCAATTTTGGCTACCTTATGTTTCATGATAAATTAAAGTTTACTTGTGCCGATGTGATTTAAATTGTTAGTTATTTTGATTTAACTTCGACATTAATTTCGTTACATGATTACAATTTTGTAAATCAATTTGGAGAATGTATTAGCATCTTTTAAATCATAAAAGTATTTGCAGGAAGATTTTTGTCTATTTTTAATGTACAGCCAGTTGCTAAATCTCAGATTTTACAGTAAGATGTATTTTTTTTCAATTTAAATTTTGCGTTAATCGACCCGTTCTTCACTATTTCTTTATCTACTTTTAAATGTATATTGAAATGATTTATGTTATCTAAGTGTTAAATTAATAATTTTTTTTTTAATTCAGGCAACTTTATTTTTTATTTTAAATCTGTGTTTTCTGTTGCCGATGTGGGTTTATTGCTTAATAAAATTGATTTTAACATTGTTGTTATCAACGATGTTGCTGTGCAAATCTGCTCTGCAATTTTAAGTGTAGATTAGCAACTTCATACAAAAAAAAACTTTTCATAGAAGTTTTAATCTACAGCCAAACTTTTGTGGCTTGAATATTAACTTATAATGCTCAGGTTACATTAATGTAAATTTAATACTTTTCACTATTAACTCTGTGCTTTGAACTTTCTTTGTCGTCATTTTGCAATTACTCTCAGTAATATTTATCACATTATTCCGAATTGAATCGTATATAATTTTTTTTCAAGACATAAATTATCTGAGACGAGCTTCATTGAAATAGTCTTTAATATACGTTAACTTTTTAACACACCGAGACAGTCACCGTCAACGCAAAGTCTCTCGAGTAATTGTTAGCATCGTGATATTTCAGCATATGTAGAAAAACCTTTCTCGAAAGAAGGTAGCCTACCGATGTATAACCTAGAAATTTTGACTTACTACTTACTGCGAAATATATGCGATTTATTACATCGATTGTTTTAAGATTCTTTCCTTCCTTACTCTGACTGATGTGTCGTCCATTTGTATAGGAAATTTCTACTTCTCAATTGCGAAGTATGCATGACGTAGTTTTATGTGGCAATCCCGATTTCGTACTAAATATGACTACGCGACGATGTACGCGTTTCAGTTAGTAGCCGCGAGCACGCCCTCGAACAAGCAGCGGCTAGACGATGAACTTGCTACCGACAAAAAACTGGTAGCAAAGAAATAAGTATTCCGCAGAAATTTTTGATTTTAGAATTAAATATATTAAGAGCGCATAACAAACTCACGCAGGTGCTGACATAAACATGAAATAACATTTGGAACCAGTTAAAGTTTACAGTGCCAAATAATATACATAGAACACTTTTTAACAAGCAACTGTTAATTCGTCATCAAATGAAACGGGTATCGATCATATACTACTCTAATAACATCACAAAACAGATCAAAGATTAACGAGAGTGGTAACCTTAATTTTCAGCACGAAATGTGGCATTTTGTTACAAATACGGCTTGAAATATTTGCAAAATTGACGCTAGCTTTGATATTAATAACGTAACCCGTCTACAATTTTGTACATCAATTTAGAGGGTAAATTAGACTCTTTCAAACTTGAAAAAAATTTGCAATAAGATTTCCATCGGGTTTCGATGTATTGAAATATTTGGTACATCTCAAATGTTACAGTAAGATGTACTTATTTCTAATTTTAGTATTGCGTTATTTGACCCGTTCTATCACTATTTCTTAACTTTTTTACATATATATCTACAATATATTTTACATACAAGTATCAGATTAATAATTGTTTTTTTTTTTTTTTCAATTTGGAGCAATTTTATATTTCATGCTGCATCAAAGTTTCCTGGTGTCAATGTGACTTAAATTATTTGTGAAAATGAGTTTAGCTTGGATATAAGTTACGTTACCTGTGCCCACAATTTTGTAAAACAATTTGGAGGGTGACTTAGCAACTTTTTAACTTTAAAAGAATTTTGCAGCAAACTTTTCATCAATTCACGATATACTGATATTTGCTAAATCTGAGATTTTACATTAAGATGTGGATTTTCAAAATTTCAGTTTTGCGTTATTCGACCAGTTCTATCAGTATTTCTTTAGTTTTTACATATAAATCTACAAAATTTTCTACATACAAGTTTGAGATAAATAATTTTTTTTTTTTAACTTGAAGCAATTTTATATTTTATGTTGTATCAAAGTTTTTTGGTGTCAATGTGACTCAAATTATTTGTGAAATTTATTTTAGCTTGGATGTTAGTTACGTTACCTGTCCTCAATTTTGTAAAACAATTCGGAGAGTGAATTAGCAATTTTTAAACTAAAAAATAATTTGCATTAACATTTTCATCTTAGTTTCAGTTTTCAGATATATGTTAATCTCAGATTTTACTGTACGATGTACTTTTTCCAAATTTCAATTTAGCGTTATTTGACCCGTTCACTCACTACATCTTCTTCCTCTTTTAAGCAATTCTACAAGATTTTATTATATTAGTATCAAATTAATAATTGTACTTTTCAATTTTGGCTACCTTATGTTTCATGATAAATTAAAGTTTACTTGTGCCGATGTGATTTAAATTGTTAGTTATTTTGATTTAACTTCGACATTAATTTCGTTACATGATTACAATTTTGTAAATCAATTTGGAGGATGTATTAGCATCTTTTAAATCATAAAAGTATTTGCAGGAAGATTTTTGTCTATTTTTAATGTACAGCCAGTTGCTAAATCTCAGATTTTACAGTAAGATGTATTTTTTTCAATTTAAATTTTGCGTTAATCGACCCGTTCTTCACTATTTCTTTATCTACTTTTAAATATATATTGAAATGATTTATGTTATCTAAGTGTCAAATTAATAATTTTTTTTTTAATTCAGGCAACTTTATTTTTTATTTTAAATCTGTGTTTTCTGTTGCCGATGTGGGTTTATTGCTTAATAAAATTGATTTTAACATTGTTGTTATCAACGATGTTGCTGTGCAAATCTGCTCTGCAATTTTAAGTGTAGATTAGCAACTTCATACAAAAAAAAAACTTTTCATAGAAGTTTTAATCTACAGCCAAACTTTTGTGGCTTGAATATTAACTTATAATGCTCAGGTTACATTAATGTAAAGTTAATACTTTTCACTATTAACTCTGTGCTTTGAACCTTCTTTGTCGTCATTTTGCAATTACTCTCAGTAATATTTATCACATTATTCCGAATTGAATCGTATATAATTTTTTTTCAAGACATAAATTATCTGAGACGAGCTTCATTGAAATAGTCTTTAATATACGTTAACTTTTTAACACACCGGGACAGTCACCGTCAACGCAAAGTCTCTCGAGTAATTGTTAGCATCGTGATATTTCAGCATATGTAGAAAAACCTTTCTCGAAAGAAGGTAGCCTACCGATGTATAACCTAGAAATTTTGACTTACTACTTACTGCGAAATATATGCGATTTATTACATCGATTGTTTTAAGATTCTTTCCTTCCTTACTCTGACTGATGTGTCGTCCATTTGTATAGGAAATTTCTACTTCTCAATTGCGAAGTATGCATGACGTAGTTTTATGTGGCAATCCCGATTTCGTACTAAATATGACTACGCGACGATGTACGCGTTTCAGTTAGTAGCCGCGAGCACGCCCTCGAACAAGCAGCGGCTAGACGATGAACTTGCTACCGACAAAAAACTGGTAGCAAAGAAATAAGTATTCCGCAGAAATTTTTGATTTTAGAATTAAATATATTAAGAGCACATAACAAAATCACGCAGGTGCTGACATAAACATGAAATAACATTTGGAACCAGTTAAAGTTTACAGTGCCAAATAATATACATAGAACACTTTTTAACAAGCAACTGTTAATTCGTCATCAAATGAAACGGGTATCGATCATATACTACTCTAATAACATCACAAAACAGATCAAAGATTAACGAGAGTGGTAACCTTAATTTTCAGCACGAAATGTGGCATTTTGTTACAAATACGGCTTGAAATATTTGCAAAATTGACGCTAGCTTTGATATTAATAACGTAACCCGTCTACAATTTTGTACATCAATTTAGAGGGTAAATTAGACCTTTCAAACTTGAAAAAATTTGCAATAAGATTTCCATCGGGTTTCGATGTATTGAAATATTTGGTACATCTCAAATGTTACAGTAAGATGTACTTTTTTCTAATTTTAGTATTGCGTTATTTGACCCGTTCTATCACTATTTCTTAACTTTTTTACATATATATCTACAATATATTTTACATACAAGTATCAGATTAATAATTGTTTTTTTTTTTTTTTCAACTTGGAGCAATTTTATATTCCATGCTGCATCAAAGTTTCCTGGTGTCAATGTGACTTAAATTATTTGTGAAAATGATTTTAGCTTGGATATAAGTTACGTTACCTGTGCCCACAATTTTGTAAAACAATTTGGAGGGTGACTTAGCAACTTTTTAACTTTAAAAGAATTTTGCAGCAAACTTTTCATCAATTCACGATATACTGATATTTGCTAAATCTGAGATTTTACATTAAGATGTGGATTTTCAAAATTTCAGTTTTGCGTTATTCGACCAGTTCTATCAGTATTTCTTTAGTTTTTACATATAAATCTACAAAATTTTCTACATACAAGTTTCAGATAAATAATTTTTTTTTTTTTAACTTGAAGCAATTTTATATTTTATGTTGTATCAAAGTTTTTTGGTGTCAATGTGACTCAAATTATTTGTGAAATTTATTTTAGCTTGGATGTTAGTTACGTTACCTGTCCTCAATTTTGTAAAACAATTCGGAGAGTGAATTAGCAATTTTAAACTAAAAATAATTTGCATTAACATTTTCATCTTAGTTTCAGTTTTCAGATATATGTTAATCTCAGATTTTACTGTACGATGTACTTTTTCCAAATTTCAATTTAGCGTTATTTGACCCGTTCACTCACTACATCTTCTTCCTCTTTTAAGCAATTCTACAAGATTTTATTATATTAGTATCAAATTAATAATTGTACTTTTCAATTTTGGCTACCTTATGTTTCATGATAAATTAAAGTTTACTTGTGCCGATGTGATTTAAATTGTTAGTTATTTTGATTTAACTTCGACATTAATTTCGTTACATGATTACAATTTTGTAAATCAATTTGGAGAATGTATTAGCATCTTTTAAATCATAAAAGTATTTGCAGGAAGATTTTTGTCTATTTTTAATGTACAGCCAGTTGCTAAATCTCAGATTTTACAGTAAGATGTATTTTTTTCAATTTAAATTTTGCGTTAATCGACCCGTTCTTCACTATTTCTTTATCTACTTTTAAATATATATTGAAATGATTTATGTTATCTAAGTGTCAAATTAATAATTTTTTTTTTTAATTCAGGCAACTTTATTTTTTATTTTAAATCTGTGTTTTCTGTTGCCGATGTGGGTTTATTGCTTAATAAAATGGATTTTAACATTGTTGTTATCAACGATGTTGCTGTGCAAATCTGCTCTGCAATTTTAAGTGTAGATTAGCAACTTCATACAAAAAAAAAACTTTTCATAGAAGTTTTAATCTACAGCCAAACTTTTGTGGCTTGAATATTAACTTACAATGCTCAGGTTACATTAATGTAAATTTAATACTTTTCACTATTAACTCTACGCTTTGAACTTTCTTTGTCGTCATTTTGCAATTACTCTCAGTAATATTTATCACATTATTCCGAATTGAATCGTATATAATTTTTTTTCAAGACATAAATTATCTGAGACGAGCTTCATTGAAATAGTCTTTAATATACGTTAACTTTTTAACACACCGGGACAGTCACCGTCAACGCAAAGTCTCTCGAGTAATTGTTAGCATCGTGATATTTCAGCATATGTAGAAAAACCTTTCTCGAAAGAAGGTAGCCTACCGATGTATAACCTAGAAATTTTGACTTACTACTTACTGCGAAATATATGCGATTTATTACATCGATTGTTTTAAGATTCTTTCCTACCTTACTCTGACTGATGTGTCGTCCATTTGTATAGGAAATTTCTACTTCTCAATTGCGATGTATGCATGACGTACTTTTATGTGGCAATCCCGATTTCGTACTAAATATGACTACGCGACGATGTACGCGTTTCAGTTAGTAGCCGCGAGCACGCCCTCGAACAAGCAGCGGCTAGACGATGAACTTGCTACCGACAAAAAACTGGTAGCAAAGAAATAAGTATTCCGCAGAAATTTTTGATTTTAGAATTAAATATATTAAGAGCACATAACAAAATCACGCAGGTGCTGACATAAACATGAAATAACATTTGGAACCAGTTAAAGTTTACAGTGCCAGATAATATACATAGAACACTTTTTAACAAGCAACTGTTAATTCGTCATCAAATGAAACGGGTATCGATCATATACTACTCTAATAACATCACAAAACAGATCAAAGATTAACGAGAGTGGTAACCTTAATTTTCAGCACGAAATGTGGCATTTTGTTACAAATACGGCTTGAAATATTTGCAAAATTGACGCTAGCTTTGATATTAATAACGTAACCCGTCTACAATTTTGTACATCAATTTAGAGGGTAAATTTGACCCTTTCAAACTTGAAAAAAATTTGCAATAAGATTTCCATCGGGTTTCGATGTATTGAAATATTTGGTACATCTCAAATGTTACAGTAAGATGTACTTATTTCTAATTTTAGTATTGCGTTATTTGACCCGTTCTATCACTATTTCTTAACTTTTTTACATATATATCTACAATATATTTTACATACAAGTATCAGATTAATAATTGTTTTTTTTCAATTTGGAGCAATTTTATATTTCATGCTGCATCAAAGTTTCCTGGTGAGTAGATGGGTATAGGCCGGTTCTGGACCAATTCGTATTAGTGTGTCCGTGTGACTTAGGGCGAGGGGTAATGACGTCACGCGGGGAGGGGTGTTTTTCCAGGAATCGCTTCTTTGTTTGCGATTCTCGGAATCGATTGTTTATAAATATAACAATAACATAAAAGTTATTTAATTTGATATTTTAATTACGTAATTTGATATTTTAATTACGTAATTTGATATTTTAAAAAATAAGTGCGTTATCGCGCCGCGGTATTTTCCTGCGGCATCGCGAATTTCAAAGGGTTGGAATTTTTTCAAAGGGGAAAGGGGGTGTCTTATTTTTACAGGGGTAAGGGGGGTGTTGGGGTGATCACGCGAGTCTTAGTCATGGCGTCAGCGGCGGCGAGCGGGTCGGCGGCGGATCGCAAGGATCGCGCGCCCATCGTTCCGTCTCGCTCGCACCCGTTCGCGCCGCCTATTGTTCCCTCTCGCTCGCTCTCGTTCACGCGTTCGTCACCATCGACTACGACTCGCTCGCACCCGTTCGCGCCGCCTATTGTTTATAAACAATTTAGTACACGCTCATACGATTCGAATGCGGGTGACGCTGCGTACACCCCGGCTAATCGCCTCCTTATTATCTGATTTCTCTCTCACTCAGATACGTATGTTGCATACGAACGAGGCGGACTCACAATTATAATAAAATGAAGGATGGAATAGAAGCGATTAAAAATGATACGTGCCGATTACAAAAGTATATATTTATTTTATGAATATGCGTTAAAATATATTACACATTTTTCACGCGAGTCTTAGTCAAGGCGTCAGCGGCGAGCGGCGGGCGGCGGATCGCAAAGTATCGCGCGCCCATCGTTGCCTTTCGCTCGCACTTGTTCGCGCCGCCTATCGTTCCCTCTCGTTCTCGTTCACGCGTTTGTCACCATCGACTACGACTCGTAGTTTTCATGCGTAGTATGCCGCTTTGAAATATAATATTAAACAAAAGTTGACACTATGAGGATGCACAACTGTCGGCTCGAGTGTATTTTCCTCTTCTTATTATTCTTACAATAAGAAAAAATTTTAATAGGTTGCGTTGGAGTTTTATACCGAGAGGGTATCTTTTTTAATCAATCGCTAATGTCGTGTTTATCAATCGCTCATGTCGTGTTTATCAATCGCTCATGTGGTATTGATTCCTTGCCCAAGACAATCATCGAAGAGCTGTGCGATTCATGTAATCCGTAAATGGTAAGTA
Source organism: Cardiocondyla obscurior (assembly GCF_019399895.1). Taxonomy (NCBI): domain Eukaryota; kingdom Metazoa; phylum Arthropoda; class Insecta; order Hymenoptera; family Formicidae; genus Cardiocondyla; species Cardiocondyla obscurior. The sequence continues at coordinate 11,674 of NW_027228793.1, read as the reverse complement.
TAAAGATAAATAAAATAAAAATATTTTTATTCGTACGAATAGTAGCCGTAAAATTTTAATATTACAGAAGGACAATTTTGCGTAAAGCCAACGTCACCGGCGTCTTCATTGCAATCATCATCGTCGTCATCGTCATCGTTGCTCGCATTATATCGATTGTATAAGATAATATCGTTAAAATATAAAATTAGTAAAAAATTGTATTTTCTCGTTCAAGTGCCATTCGCGCTCTCGCTCACACCCTTTCACGCTCTCACTCGCATTCTTTAGTTATCGTTTGCAGATGCGTAACATGCTATCGCTAGATTCTTTTCTATATACCCGTGTGGTCAAAAAAATCTTTTGCGTTTGTATGGGCTTCAAACGTTGTAAAAAAATCTTTTTGCGTTTTTCTCTTGGTCAAGTGTCGTTCATGCTTTTCTAGTAATCGTTTCAAGATGCCTTCGTTAGATATGGACGATTCTTTCTACACGCCTATGCGACAAAAATCTTTGGCGTCTGGAATCTTTTGTATCACGTTTCGTTTTCGTTGGCCCGGCGTCTATTTTCTTTGTTTATTGATGAGAACGACGACGACGACGACGACGACGATGTGACCATGCCTCATTCTCAGTCTCGCATCTGTACGTGCAGGAGCTCTTTTTCAAAGACAGTCGAGAACAGTGAAGAAAACTTTAGTAAAAATGGCATATTTTGGGGAACCAGGTATGTATTATAATAGAATTTATAATACAATTTAGAAAAATAATTTAATCTGTTATAAAATGATATATAATATGTATTTTTATGTTTTTAGCTCAAAAACAACAGCTCTGCCGCGACTTCCAGCGAGGCCTGCTCTAACAGTTATTGCGCGTTTGTGCACCCTTACAGGTATTGTTTCAATTACCAAACAAAAGTGCACAAACGCGCAATGCAAATTTTTGCACGTAACGAGCGTGGAGCAGGCTCGTTACGAGAGTACCGGCCTAACATCAGAGAAGTTGCGGTACGAAGTTGGACGCACCCTGCAGAATTCCATCATCTGCGGGGACTATAAGGCCGGCAGGTGCAACAGGACGGACTGCCAACGTCGGCATATCGGGCACGACGAAAAACTGGAATGCATAGTGTGTTGTACGGAAATTGTGTTGGACACGTTCGGGGCGTCCAGTTGCGGGCACGTGTATTGCTACACGTGTGCCCTGAAGTGTCAAGGCCCCGCGTCCGTACACTATGCTTACGGTTGTGTGCCCGGTATGCCAATCCGTCGCCAGCTATGAGCAATTGCATTAGCTTATGTTGTTTTTTTTTGCGTATATTGTATTTTGCTTATATCGTTTTGCGTTTATTGTATTTGCTTATGTTGTTTTGCTTATGTCGTTTTGCGTTTATTGTAGTTGCTTCTGTCGTTTTTGCGTTGATTGTATTTAATGTAATTTTAAAGGTATTTTTAATGTCATTTTTTTAATGTCATTTTTAATGGAATTTTTGTTTTATTATTAGTTTTATTATTAGTTTTATTATATTTTTGCTTATATATAATAAACGTTTGTAGAATATATGGTAGTAAATTAAGATATGAAAGAAATATTATAATAAAACATATTTTATTATTTCTGTATGAACATTTTTAATTATTAAAAACTTACAAACTAATAAATATGTATGCTATTATTTTAGAATATAAATTTAATATAAAAATAAATCTAATATAAAATAAACTAATAAAAAATAAACTAGTCAAAATGAATATAAAAATGAATAAAAAATGAATATAAAATGAATATAAAATGAATATAAAATGAATATAAAATGAATATAAAATGAATATAAAAATAAATATAAAATAAAATTTAACCTAAACTTATAAACTAAAACATTTTTTTGGACGTCCTCTCTCTCCGTCTCTTTTTAGTTTCCCTCGTCTTTTCCGGAGTCTTTAGTCATTGTCGGAATTTTGATATTATAATAAAACATATTTTATTATTTCTGTATGAACATCTTTAATCTTATTAAAAACTTACAAACTAATAAATATGTGTACAATTACTTTAGAATAAAATATAATATAAAAATGAATATATAATATAAAAATATATATAATATAAAAATGAATATATAATATAAAAATGAATATATAAAAAAAAATAATACAAAAATAATAAAAATAAAATATTAAATAAAACTTAACCTAAACTTATAAACTAAAAAGTGTATTAATAAAAAATAGAAAATGAAAAAATGAAAAAATGAAAAATGAAAAATGAAACTTAACCTAAACTTAACCTAAACTTATAAACTAATTTTTTTGGAGTCCTTAGTCATTGTCTGAAACAAAAAAAAGAAATTATTAAAAAACATATAAAATAAAATGTATTAAATAATTAAAATTTATTTCAAATATACTTACATAGATTTATCTGCACCTTCCATTGCTTGCACACCGTGCAGAGATATTTAGGCACTTGGCCTTGCATGGAGAATGGTATAATTTTTTTTGCACGGTGTGCAATAGGAGTAATACAAATTAATGCCTGAACCCTCTTGAAGTGTTGCACCCGACAGAAATTGCATCTCGGCGTGTTATCCTCTGTAAATTTTAAAAAATATAAATTAAAAAGTTAAAAGCAAAAAAAAAAAATAAAAAATAAAACTTACTGCGAAATGTCCCATTCTCGCAAGAGAGCACTCCACATGCACTCTCCCAGTAAATTTTTCGTGATGATGCTTAAAGAAGCGGATATACGAACGGACTTAAGGCCCTTTCGGTGTAATTCATTCAGCCGGCGTATCGATCCACATGATGAAATTTTTTGCAATACCCAGGTGTATGAATAAAGTTGACATATCTACCGGGTGCACATTTTCTGTTTGCCCGACTCTAATTAACGAAACAAGAGCCGCATCGCCAGAGAGAATATCATTGATGGTAATCCACCCCCGCGCTTTTTCCATGATTATTTTAGCGAGTGTGATCTCTTGCTCCGTCCACATCTGGGCTCGCCGAGGCAAGATTCCGTCTAGAACACACGGTATCGCTTGCCACTTTAATTCACAGAATCGTTCGTCCAGTCGGAAACACTCATAAGGTAGTCTACAGGTTTTGCGAGCCCAGTCGCGAAGATGTACCGTAATCAATGTAGCACTAACATCATCGACGATTCCTCTTTGCCACTTTAAACCTTCTCGGATAGCAACAAGGGTTCCCACTGTAACTTCATGTGGTAACAGCATGAGGTTGGCTGCTGCAATCCTCATAAATGCAGTCAATTGTTCAAGCATCTCCAAATGAGCCTTCTCTCCGTTTATTAACTTTACCCAAAATAGCGTGGGTGATTGTACGCGTATCACGCGTACTTCGTGCGGCCAGCGGGTAAGTTGTCTTATATTGATGTTGGAAATCATCTGAAAAAAATATTTTATATTAAGCGGAAATTTTTAAAAAAAGATATTAAAAATAATATCAGAAAAGATACTTACATTTTTTTTTTGTTACTTGTTAATTGGCGACGATCAGTTACCGATGCCTGGTTGCAAGGAACTGATCGCTCGACGGTTGAAGAACTCATCTCGATCCAAATTGTTTTATACTGATAAAAAAATTATCGTTCTCACTCGCGTTGTCACTCACGTTGCCACTCACGTTGCCACTCACGTTACCCCGCATCAATGAAAAATAGACTGCTAAGAGAACAAAAGACTATGCGGCTAAATTCAAAGACTGCAAACGGAGGTAGTTGCTATTTAGCAGGTATGCATTTCTTTTCTCGGAAAGAGATAAGGTAAAGATTTTAATTCCCCCACATCATTGAAAAATAGACTGCTAAGAGAACAAAAGACTATGCGGCTAAATTCAAAGGCTGCAAACGGAGGTAGTTGTTATTTAGCAGGTGTGCATTTCTTTTCTCGGAAAGAGATAAGGTAACGATTTTCGTTCCCCACATCTTTGAAAAATAGACTGCTCAGATAACAAAAACTATGCGGCTAAACTCAAAGACTCTGCAAACGGGGTAGTTGCTATTTAGCGGGTGTACATTTCTTTTGTCGGGCAGAGATAAGATAGCAATTTTTAAATACTGCAAAGTGAAACTTATGAAATGACTCATTATAATTTGAGAGAGGGTAAAAAATGTGTCACATGATTAATCAGGAGTAGGGGTAGAATATAAAGCATTCCTTAGGCCTCTCTTGTAACCACGCGCGAATCTCATTAGTGGACGAGCGATCGACGATAATGAACGTTGACGTGAGAATAGAAATCGGTGAAGAAATCGGTGAAGAAATAGAAATAGAAATCAGTGAGAAAATCGAAGAGGTTCATCCCCTGTCGGAGGATAGTGCTTGCGAAACCGACGATGACAACGACGAAACGGTTGAAAGTACTACGCGCAAAACGATCAATTTACGGAATTTAAACGCGATTAATCTGCGTACGAAATTTTGTGCCATATATTTTTATTATTGTGACGGGCGAGGATACAACGTGTGCGCTTCTTGTTTGGTGTTGATGCGAAACGATTTCAACGATTCCGTCTTCAAGATTCGTAAACACGTCGTAGGATCGTACGATAGTCTGAGCGGTACGTGGTGTTTGAACTGTAGAACCGCAACATTCGTTGTAATTTCGTGCGATATGTGCCCGGTATGCACGAATGCGTGAGCAATGTACTTCGATTTCCATACTCACGTTGCTAATGTCGTTTTTATCGCTAATGTTGTTGTTTTGTTGTATTTATCGCTAATGTTGTATTTATTGCCAATGTCGTTGTTTTGTTGTATTTATTGCCAATGTCGTTGTTTTGTTGTATTTATTGCCAATGTCGTTGTTTTGTTGTATTTATTGCCAATGTCGTTGTTTTGTTGTATTTATTGCTAATGTCGTTGTTTTGTTGTATTTATTGCTAATGTCGTTTTTTTAAAAACATTAACGTGCAAGCATCGGTGTGAGAATCATTAAAAAATGGATCAAAGTTTTCTCGAGGAAGAGCGTGAACTCCTGGTGCAGGCTGACGCCGTGACCACCTTGGGAGAATTTTTCGTGTGGCTTGAGAGATGTGACGACCTAGTGAATCGACTCGAGGAACGCAGTCGCGCCAAGCGAACGCGCGTATCCGTCGGATGCGCGCAATCCACGGTGGCGAGTATCGCGCGACTTTTGGGTGTCAGGAAACATTTGTACGGACGTTACGTGCACCAGGGTGGCGAGTATGCGAGCACCAGTGCTGCCGACGGTGATGGTGACAACGCAGCTGGTGAACTCGAGTGGCGCGAGATCGAGACCGCGTTCAAAAGTCGTATCGCAACGGGTGTGGTAATAAACACAAACTACATCGAGCCGCTGCGATTCCTGGAGGACGCCGGTAACGCGGTGTGCGAGCGCGTACAGAACATCGTGCGTAAAACTAATTGCGTGAAAGTGAACACCGCGTTCAACGGTGAATTCACGGCCGGGGACAAACGCGCCAACAAAAGTATAACCACGAAAAACTGTGAGATCTTTCAAGATACTGATGTACGCGAGTGGTACCGATTACATGTTATCGAACCCACGCTGGCTTCTCTCGAGGAGTTTCAGGAGCGCGACAGCGGATGGGCGTTGTCGCGAATTTTGAACTTGTTGATCAACGTAAACAAGTACAATCCGATGCGTGCGGGATGTCACGTTACATTGTCGCGGAAAATAGTCGCTAAAAAAGCAGTGATATGCGTAAAATCGATGGATGACAAGTGTCTCGCGTGGTCGGTGGTGGCAGCTCTGTATCCCGTAAAGCAGCACGTGGATCGGGAATCGTCGTACCCGCATTACGCAACGGTGCTGAACGTCGAGGGTGTGGAGTTTCCCGCGACTCTTAAAGACGTTGCGAAACTCGAACGATTGAATGATATCTCGATCAACGTGTACGTCACAAAGACACGTGGAAAAGAAATAAACGTTCTACCTATACGCCTCAGCAATGAGAAGAAAAAGAGACACGTAAATTTATTGTACGTGCAACGCGATAACAACGATGACAACGATAACCAGAAAGTGGGACACTTTGCGTGTATCAGTAATCTATCACGCCTCGTCAGTTCGCAACTAAGCGGACGCGAGCATCGGAAACACATTTGTGATCGGTACGTATTTTAAATATATAATTGATTTTAAAATATTATTTTTAAATTATTATTTTGTAAAAATATTTTATTTTTAGGTGTCTTCATTACTTTAGTTCGAGCGAGAAGCTCGAGGCTCACGTCATGGATTGCGGAATATTAAACGACTGCGCTATACGACTACCCAGCGAGGACGACAAATGGCTCAGCTTTTCTAATCACGACAACAAGGAGCGCGTGCCGTTCATCGTTTACGCCGATCTGGAGTGCGTGCTGCGAAATATCGATCCACCATCATCGCCCGAACAAACGACGTTTAATTATCAACATCACGAAGTATTCAGCGTGGGATACTACGTCCGATGCTCGTACGACGAGTCGCTCTCGAGATACGAATATCGTCGCGAACCTGATTGCGTCCAGTGGTTCGTCGAGCGGCTAGTGAGATTAGCTCATCGCGTAAAAACCGTAATCTCAAACGTTGTCCCGATGAAGACGTTGTCGAATGCGCAGCTCGAGGTGCACGAGAACGCGAAGCTGTGCCACGTATGCGAAAATCCGTTTGCGGCGGACGAGAAGCGTGTGCGCGATCATTGTCATTTGACCGGTCGGTATAGAGGTCCCGCGCACTCAAAATGTAACCTGCAATACCGCGACACGCGTTACATCCCCGTCGTATTTCACAATCTGTCGGGTTACGATGCACACTTTGTTATAAAGGAGATCGCCACAGCGTACGAGGGTAAAATTAATCTATTACCGATAACGAAGGAGAAATATATCTCCTTTACGAAACACGTTGACGATACGGCTGAGGGACAGGACTCGCGAACTGCGATAAAGTTGCGCTTTATAGACTCGTACAAATTTTTGAACGCTAGCCTCGACAAATTATCGTCTCTACTCGCCAAAGACAAATTGCGAATCTTGCGCGCTGAATTTGCGACACTTTCAGAAGAAAATTTCAATCTTCTGACGCGAAAAGGTGTATTTCCGTACGAGTACGTCAACAGCGTCGAAAAATTGAATGAGTCAAGCTTACCGTCGCGCGACTCATTCTTCAGTTCGCTGACCGGTGACACGGTGACCGAGACAGATTACGCGCACGCCGAGACCGTATGGCAGCGGTTCTCCGTTCGAACTCTGGGCGAGTACAGCGATCTGTACCTCAAGACCGATGTACTGTTATTGGCTGACGTATTTGAAAATTTTCGCGACAGATGCGTCGAGAGTTACGGACTCGATCCCGCGCATTACTACACCTTACCCGGTTTCACGTGGGATGCGATGCTCAAGCATACGCGCATAAATTTCGAATTGTTGACCGACATCGACATGGTGATGTTCGTCGAACGCGGTATACGCGGCGGTCTAAGTCAATGCTCCAACAGATACGCGCGAGCCAATAACAGATACATGCGGTCGGGTTACGACTCGTCGAAACCTTCGTCGTACATTGTGTATTACGATGTAAATAACTTGTACGGATGGGCCATGTGTCAGCCGTTACCGTACGCGGACTTCGAATGGGTCGACGACAACGACCTCGCGAACCTCGACGTAGACGCGATCGCCGCGGACTCGCCCACGGGTTATATTCTCGAGGTGGATCTCGAGTATCCCGCGAGCGTGCACGACGCGCACTCCGATCTGCCGTTCTGTCCCACGCGAGAGAAACCACCGGGGGCGAAACACGATGTAAAACTTTTGGCTACGCTGTGTGATAAGAAGCGATACGTCATCCACTATCGCAATCTGCAGCTGTGCACGCGTCACGGTCTTCGCGTCACCAAGGTTTACCGCGTGCTGCGATTCACTCAATCGGCATGGTTGCGCGATTACATCGAGCTCAACACGCGACATCGAACTCGCGCGACCAACGATTTTGAAAAAAATTTGTTTAAACTGATGAACAACGCGGTGTTCGGTAAAACGATGGAGAACGTACGAAATCGCGTCGACGTTCGCTTGCTCTCGCAGTGGGACGGACGGTGCGGTGTGGAGGCGATGATCGCCAAACCGAATTTTCACAGCAGAAGCGTATTTGCGGAAAATTTAGTAGCTGTGGAATTACGTAAACTCGAGGTGAAATTCGCCAAGCCGATATACGTCGGTATGTCTATACTCGACATATCTAGTATGTTGTACGAGTATGCTTATATCGAGATACTCGTATACGACGAGTATATGATACCGACTTTCGGAGACAAATGTAGCGTCATGTATACCGACACGGACAGTCTTGTGTACAGCGTCGAGTGCGACGACGTATACGAGATGATGAAACGCGATATCGCGAGGTTCGACACGAGCGACTATCCGCCCGATAACGCGTATGGTATACCTCTCGCGAACAAAAAAATACCCGGCTTAATGAAGGATGAGTGTAACGGTGCGATCGTCACAGAGTTCGTCGGACTCAGAGCTAAGATGTATGCGATCAGGGTAGACGGTAGAAAAGACACCAAAAAAGCAAAGGGTGTAAAGAGCGGAGTCGTGGCGCGAACTATAACGTTCGACGATTACGTGAGGTGTCTCGAGGACGAGATCGCTATGACTCGCGACCAATCGTGCATCAGGTCGAAATTGCATGAGGTGTACACCGTGTCCGAGACAAAGATCGCTTTGAGTCCGTACGACGACAAGCGATATCTCGTGCCGAACTCGACCGAGACCTTGCCGTGGGGTCATTATCGCATACCTCGATAAAAACGCAGTACACATGTACGCGGTATACATGTATGCAGTATGTATTATACTTCCGATTGACGCAACGTCTCTCGAGTGATTGTTAACATTCGCATATTTAGCATTTTGTGGAGAGTGATGTGATGATTGAGGCGTTCATGATTGCATTGTTTTATTTTGGATTGCACAAAATAATTTTTATTTTGCGGAGTATGAGATGTTCTTGGTTGCTTTGGTTTTTTATCAAATTTAGTCTGATTTTCACTTTGTAGTATTTGATGCGTTGATTGAGGCGTTCATGATTGCCTCTTTTTTCAATTTTATCTGGTTTTAAAAATATTTTATAAAAGTCTCGAGCTCGTTATATGAAGCATGCGTGGAATAACATACATTATATGTATTATTCCTAGCACTGTCATATTCTCCAACTATACTCGTATCTTTACCCCTTTACCCCTTTACCCCTTTATTTTTACTGACGGTACAATAGTTGGTATTTCTTTTCTTTTTTCTTTTTTTGGTTTTTACCGGTTAATTGCGATATAATGTATGGGTTAACATTCATATTTTATTGTATTACTTTAATAGAGTTCTGCTAATGTCAGATTTTTGCAGCTAGCAAATGGGCTGGATTGCACAAAATAATTTTTATTTTGCGGTGTATGAGGTGTTCTTGTTTGCTAATGTTTTTTTTTTCAAAATTTAATTTGATTTTCACTTTGTGCCGTTTGATGCGTTGATTGCATCTTTTTCAAAATTTATTCCTAGCGTTGTCATATTCTCCAACTATACTCGTATTTTTACCCCTTTATTTTATTACTGACGGTACAATAGTTGGTATTTCTTTTCTTTTTTTTTTTTTTTTGTTGTTACTGGTTTTGTTGTTTGGTTTTGTTAGTTTACCCTTTACCCCTTTACCCCTTTACCCCTTTATTTTTTACTGACGGTACAATAGTTGGTATTTCTTTTCTTTTTTGGTTTTTACCGGTTAATTGCGATATAATGTATGGGTTAACATTCGCATATTTTATTTTACGGTGTATGCGGTGTATGTGATGTTCTTGGTTGCTTATGTCGTTTTAAACTTAATTTGAATTTATTTTGTGGGGTGTTTGATGCGTTGATTGAGGCGTTCATGGTTGCCTGTTTTTTTCAAATTTAAGCAGTATTTTGCGGAAATCTCGAAACGACCGACGAAACGGTCATGTTTTATATTTTTATGCGATGATGTACAGGTTTAAGTTAGTAGTCGCTAGCATGCCTTACGTAGTACACAGTACGCAGTACACATGTACGCAGTACACATGTACGTACACATGTACGCATAGTACACAGTGCACACATGTACGAGTACACATGTACGCAGTACACATGTACGCAGTATACACATGTACGCAGTATACATGTACGCAGTATACATGTACACAGTATGCAGTACACATGTACGCAGTAAAGCAGTAAGCAGTATGTAGTATGTATTATAGATGTAATTATACAAATGAAGTAAAACATTGTACAATGCGTACGTTATATATTTTTCTCATTTATACATTTTTGTATCGAATCACATATACACATGTGTAAAATAAAAAAATTTATTAAACGATGCTGTTTTTGTCGATCCACGAATTGTGCGATCTGTCGAATCCCAATCATTTTACGTAGACCTTGTCACCCTTTTTGCGCAGAACCTTCTCCACCAGATACACGTCCGGATGCGTCGCGCGGTGCAACTCGTACTCGTAGAACGCTCCGGATATCGCCTCACCGCGATAATCCTCCAGTAGATAGGTAGCTGGATTAGTTTGCTGCACCTTAACGATCGTGAAAACCTCGGTGGTCCAATTCGGAGTGTATCCCTTTTCAAAAATCATTTTAAACTTGCTCACGCGTACTTTATCACCGACCCTGAATTTGGCCGGAGCGGCTATCTTTATAGCGCTGTACACGGTGTCGAGGAGGTTTTTGGCGATATCAGGTGTCACGTCAACGGGCCGCATGCCGATCGTTCGATGCTTGCGCCTATTGTACTCGTCTACGAGACGCGGTAGCGCGTCGAACCACTCATAATTACCGTTGAGTGTAAACATCTTCCACATGGCGTTTTTGAGCGTGCGATTGAATCGTTCGACTATCGACGCCTTCATTACCGAGTATGTCGAGTAATGATTGACGCCGCGTTTCGCGAAAAGTCGTTGCACGTCGGCGTTGTAAAACTCCTTTCCCATGTCGGTTTGCAGATTTTTCGGGCATCGCCCGCTCTTTCGCATCAACTCCGCTAAAGCGTCAGCCGTCTCGCTGCCGCCTTTGTTCTTGAGCGGTATCGCCCACGCGTACTTGCCGAGTACGTCGATGACGGTAAGAATATAGCGGTAGCCTCGATTGAAACGCGCGTACGGTTGCATCTCGACGATATCAGCCTGCCACAGATCGTCATATCCCTTGACCACGACGCGTCTTCGCGGAAAGTTTCTTCTCGCCGGGGCGTGCAACTCGTCAACGAGTCGCCTCCTCTCGGGACCTGCGTCGCTCGACTTGCGCGATCTAGACATGATCGATTCTGTCGCTCGATTCCTCCCGGTCGATCAATTTATAATCAAACCCGCCTCGCGCAGTTCCTCGACGATCGACAGAATTTCGTTGTCGTGAGCGTTGTGACCGGCTCGACGCGAAGCATCCAGCAATCGAAGACGATCCACGAGCTCGTTAGGATCGTCCCAGTGCACGTAGTCGATCGTGTGATCGTTTAACGTCATGAGGCGAGGTAATCCTTTACCGGAGCTTTTTCTTCTCGATTTCCTGGCCGAATCGCCTGACAGCAGCGGTGCGATCACCTTCACGTACTTTGAGCCTCTGTTACCCATGACGCGACCGCTGTCGCTGAAATCTTTCTATGCGCGTTCGTCGC